>NC_068344.1:0-307801 GCF_014633365.1 Diospyros lotus
ATGTAATTCATCCAACAAGCCAAATGTATTAAAAAATACATGAGTTACATCGAGCTACCCCGGGGACCAAAAGACAAATTATTCACGGCTACTAAAATGACCAAAATATCCCTGCTACCTAGTAGCTATATTTTGTCATTCTAAGTGTTCCAACTATCACCATATGGTAACACTGACCCTACGAATAATTTTGCACATGCCATGTTTTTGACCTACTAGTGTAATGACGAAAATACCCCTCTGCGTAACACCCATCATTTAGAAAGGAATAATGTACTAACACCTTTCTAAATGGCTTCTACCATCCTTAGATCACTAGTCCAATAATCCGTGACTACTCGAATGTACTTGCTTATCACTGGGAGCTACCCAGAAGCACACACTCTTAAGTCACGTTCTCAGGGCCCTGGATTATTCGATTATTCTTGGACAATCACAAGGGGGTGAATCACAGAAACTATCTTGTATTAGTTTGTCTTAGCTAATTAGAAACCATACTCCCAACTCAAAAGGATATTGATCTTTGATAGACCTCACCTACAATGAATCTAAGAATATAGCTCTAGGTTCATTAGACCACCAACTAATACTCAAGTATTAGAGTACTCGTCCACGTAGTAGCAGTGATAGACTAGCTCCATGATAATTAGTACTTTGTCATTAGCTTTTATCACAGGTCCACTCTACGCATTCCAAATGCGCTTGTACAATTAGAGTAAACGGACTGTTTACTAGCTAAGGCAAGCCATCCTCCATTAGGATCTATTGCACAATGATCTTATCATGATAGAATGCCCAGTTCTATCAAAAGATCAAGAGTAATATTTTCTTGCTTATTAAGTACCCATGATTCATGCCTAACTGTGAAGAACGACCCATCACATGAATCACTTACTTAATAGCATGGACACCTTTCCAACAATCAAATGCAAATAATATATGTGCCATAAACTGAATAAAGGAAACATCATTACCATAAATTAAACAAAACGTGTCTTTAGGGCATACATTTCCAACACTCATGTGGTGGGCCCGGCTCACAAAGGGTATGGCAGTGAGATTAAGGCCCCTTTTTCGGCGAGTGATGATAGAATGAGGGATAATGTTGTGGGCCCAAGGCCCAATGGGATTGATGGAAACGCTAAGGCCCCATGTCCGAATTTCCCAACTTCATTAAATTCAAATGTTTGCATGGAAGTGGATCATGAGCCCTTGCAGGTTGAGCCGAATCTTGCAGCCCATGCACCTCCCGTGTTTGGCCCAATTTTTGGCAGCCCTCATCCCCCCTCTGGTAAAGCAGTGCCTACCTCTTCTGTGCAAAATTCGGGACAGGCCCGATCTTGGGCTAATGTTGTTGGTAGTGGGCATCCTCGCATCCCCACAAAGCTCAAATATATCCCCCAACTTACAAAGGTTTTTGGTGGCATCCCGAGAGTGCATCTTTCTATGGAAGCTCGTGAGAAGGGTGCGGCGCAGTGGGAGAACACTTTGGTGGGGTACTTCATGGAGAAAGGTCTTCCTTTCCAAGCGGTCCAGAATCTAGCGATGAGGCTATGGTAGAAATATGGTCTCTCTGAAGTCCACTCGAATAATTCAGGTTTTTTCTTTTTTCGATTTAGTTCCTATGATGATATGATGCAGGTTTTTGAAGCAGGCCCATGGCACTTTGCCCAGAGGCCTCTTTTCCTTCAGTGCTGGGAGCCAGGTATGATTTTATCTAGAGCGGCTTATAAATCTATTCCAGTGTGGGTTAAATTTTTTGATGTTCCATTAGAATGTTGGTCTATGTTGGGTTTGTCGGAATTAGCGAGTTCGCTTGGGAGGCCTATTCATGCTAATTCTATGACTGAGGATCGCAAGAGATTAGGATTTGCCCGTATTTGTATTGAGATGTCTGCATCGTCTTCGTTCCCTAGTTTCATTGAACTGTACCAAGGTATAGATGAGTTTTCAGGTGAGCCTAAGATTGCTAGAATCATGGTTGAATACCAATGGCTTCCTTCGATTTGTAAACAATGCCGAGTTTTTGGTCATAAGGATAGCTCATGTCCTCGTAAGGCCACGTCCCCTCCCCACCCCCCCCCCCCCAGCCTCTGTAGGTCCAGTGCCTCCCCCGACGGCAGGTCAAAAGGTTAGGGAGTTTGTTCCCCATGATCCCCCCCTCCCGCTTTCTTCTGTCAAAGTTCCGAGTGCCTCCCCGTCTTCCTCTAAGGTTTCAAATGTCCAGGGCCTGGCCCCTTCGCTGTCTCATGTGCCTCCCCTCATCTCCCCTCCTTGTTCGATAGTTAATCGGTTTTGCTCTCTCATGGAAGAGGACCCAGTGATTCCTTCCAACGACCTGATTCAGATAGAGGTTCCATTTCCCTCTACTACCCCTTCCTCGGTTTCTGAGAGTAATGGCCATGCCCCCATATCATCTTCTTCCTCTACTCCTTGTGTCTCAAATCCCCCCTTGGAGACCCCTGGTTCAACTAGGGATCCTCTTGTTCCCCTCCCCCCCCAGGCCATCCCTCCACCTAGTGAGTCTCTTGAGTTTGTTCCCCCTAAGAGTAGGCGTAATAGGCCGCGTAAAGCCAAGCAAGCTTGTGAGTCTTCCCTCCTCCCAACCCCTCCATGATCCTTGGAGCTTGGAATATCAGGGGTTTGAATCACCCCGCTAAGCAATGGGAGGCTCGCTCCTTTATTAGTCAGCATCGTCTAGGTTTTTGTGCTCTTCTTGAGACTCGCGTCCAGCTTAATCGCTCTCAGGAGATTGCTCGTAATATTATGCCTCGCTGGTCTTAGTCTATGAACTATGAGTATAGTTCCCAGGGTCGTATTTGGTTTGGGTTTGATCCAGGTATAGTGTAACACCCCGCCCTATACAAGCGTGTCACTATAAGGAAATTCTCGGGGTTTCTTTTTTTTTTAAAAATTCGATACTCGCGGCGCCTGTGAGCACAATCTTCACATGCAGATGAAACACTCGTCGTAAAACTACAGCCGGCACCCGCAATGATCTTAAGAACAGTCTCCACATGCAGATAATATACCCTGAGAGATCCAGTCTTACTTGTTTAGTTAACAATAATAAATCTTAACCGAACGAGACAATATAAACACAGCGGAATACTTAATTAATCAAAGTGACGTGGCCTACCACGTGTTACACACCAAAATGTTCCCATGCCGTCATATGTATACAACATCAATACTAATTATTACAACATCGTCAAGTGATATATAACATCAATGCTTCCAAATTTATATAACAACAACAACTATCAAACAAACACCACTGGCTCATCTGTCATGTCCTCGACCTCGCTGTAGTCCCTGACTGGAACGTTGAATGTTCCAAGGGCATAACCCATGTTAGATGATAAACCATCTAAGTGAAGGTATGAAACAGTTATACAATGCATGAAAGACATACGAGCATGGCATACTATACGACAACATGCAAGACATGTCTAACTCGAGATATCACTTTGACATACTTAATCCCTCGAATATCCCATTGTGGCACACGTTCACCTGGTCCAACGTTAATCCCTCGGGTGCACCGTCGTGACACCCGTTCACCTGGTTTAACATTATTCCCTCGAGTGCCCCAGTGTGACACCCGTTCACCTGGATTAACATTGTCCCAATCTCAAGTAGACCCCATACCGCCCCATATGGACCCAACGATGCAATTAGACTTGACCCCATATGATATGAAAATTTACACGCCATGCACCAATATTTTAAAAATAAACAGTTAATGCAATGTAGTGAATATCGACACAACGAATGTAAGTAAATGCCTTGTAAAATAAGCTAAGTCTAGGAGCTTACAAATACTCACAAGAACTCACCAAAAGCACTTAAAAACACTTTCGAGTCAAGATAAGGCTAAAATCAAACCACTCACCTTAATTCAGAAAAAGTCCAGATTTTATCTCGAAAAACGTGCCACACCTCAAAAATTGTGTGATTCTTCTTCCAATGACCCAATTGATTCCTCACGCGCCCTCAGGCGCCACCCAGAGGTCCCGCGAGTGGCTGCCACACGCCGCCGCACAGTCTTCTTCTCCGGTCATCTTCTCTGATTCCGGCGACGTCCAACGCCCTAAATTCTTATAGGGGCTTGTAGATCTCTTCAAGGCGACCTCAATGGTGCCCTTGTTCGTCGGAAAGAGTGGCCGGAGGTGGGTTTAAAACCCAGTTGCAGGTCGCGGCGGCGGCGGTTCGATTTTTCCGGCCAAGCTTCCAAAACCCCTCCAAATCTATACCAAACGCTCCCAAATTTTCCAGAATCAATCCTTAGAACACTAAGAACAAAAGCCCCTTATCCTTGTGCCTCGATTCAAGCCCGAATGCCCTGAATTTCTCTCAATTTTTGAAGAAAACCCTCGGCCGAAAACCTCATTTTATACTCGATTTTTACCCGATTCCCCACCCTATCTTGCTCGTCCTTATCCCTTAAACCCAAATCTAGCCTCTAAACCAATCGAGAAACACCAAATCAAGCGCTAGATCCCTCGAAAAATTCGGCCAAATCAGAAATATTTTTGGCCATCATTTCCGGTCACTTTGCCGCCGTGCTCGGCCAATGGCCACCCCCTGAAGCTTCATCATCACCTGCAGATCACCCTAGCACCCTTAGGCGAGCTTCCCGATGCCTCCAGAGGCGGCTGCCGGCGGCCATGTGTGGTGGTCGCGTTCCCACTATGCAAGTTTTTCAAAATTGCATTTTCACCCCCATATTTTCTTCATTTGACATTTTGGCCCTTTTCTTTGAGTCCCTGATCTTTCTAAATATACCACAACGACCCTCAAGTTCTATATTTTCTATTTCCTTTTGAAATTTCTAAAAAATTCATCGATTTGACCTCCCTCTGATATTTTGCAAAATCTGCACTTTTGCCCGAACTCTTCTAATTACGTGCTTTTGACTTCAAACCTTTGAAAATCCCTGATTTTTATCAAATATCGTCTAACTGTGCCATTTCTCGTTAATTGGCTCATCTTAACTTAGTCATTCTTCTTTCGTTTCGAATATTGCACTTAGGCCCGAAACTTTGCTAAATATCATTTTGGCCCATAACTTTAGAAATTCTCTTATTATTTAATACCGGGTATTACATCTAGTTTCTGTGTCGGTCCTCGACGGCTCAGACCAGTTTCTTCATCTTTTGTGTACTAGGCTTGTGGATCGTAAAGAGTTTTTTGTCTCTTGTATCTATGCCAGTTATGATGAGTCTGACCAGTCTCGATTATGGCATCGTCTTCTCTCCCTTGTGCCTAGTATTAATCTTTCCCCGTGGGTCCTCATGGGGGATTTTAATGTCTGCAAGCATCAGTCTGAGTCCCGGGGTGGTAATCTGGCTCGTTCTGTTGGTATGACGCGATTTGCCGACTTCCTTAATCGTGCGTCTCTTCAAGATCTCTCGTTTAGCGGCCCAGTCCTAACTTGGAGTAACAGGCGAGCTGGCTTCGATAGTATCTTTCGCAAGCTTGATCGTGTTCTTGTTAATGATGGGTGGCTGGCGCATTTTGATTATAGCTCAGCCTCTTTTCTTCTCCCAGGTATCTCTGATCATTGCCCTATGATAGTCTCTTTGCAGAATGATCAGGACAGGAGAGGTGGCCCCTTCTGTTTTAATAATCACCTGGTTGACCACCCTTCTTTTGCTCAGACTGTTTAATCTGGATGGGCTTTGGAGGTGGATGGTTGGCCTATGTTTCGTCTTGTTTCCAAGCTCAAGGCTGTCAAGCATGGGATGAAGCTTCTCAACTCCCAGCAAGGTCATGTGACTTCGCGGGTGTTGGGCCTTAGGGACAAGCTTCATGAGATCCAGGGGCTTCTTATTTCCTCCCCTTCGGATGCTTCCCTCCGTGCTCGTGAGTGTGCTCTTGCCCGTTCTTATCTGGAAGCGCTCTCTCAGGAAAGTGACTTCTTTGGTCTCCGAGCTCGTATTCGCTGGAGTGGGAAAGGGGACCGATGTTCTCGGTTCTTTTTCCAACAAATGCTTTCTAACCGCAACCTTCTCCATATTCACAGCCTGATCCGTCCTGATGGCTCCTATACGACCTCTGAGTCAGAGGTGCCTCAGGTCCTTCTTTCTCATTTTAGTGACCTCCTCGGGTCCCAATCTAGAGAGACTCAAGTTAGCAATGAGTCGTTGGATATGTATGTGGATAGGGCTATCTCTTCTGAGGTCTGGCCCGATCTTCTAAAAGATGTGTCGAGTGAGGAGATTCGGTCCACCCTGTTCTCGATGGGGGATGATAAAGCCCCTGGTCCTGATGGCTTCACTGTTAAGTTTTTTCGGCATGCCTGGGACATTGTAGGGGCAGATTTTGTCGTGGCTGTGTCTAGTTTTTTTCATTCAAGCAAGTTACTGGGGGAGATCAACGCGACTATCATTAGCCTTGTGCCCAAGGTTCCCCATCCAGAGTCTCCTAGTCAGTTTCGTCCGATTTCTTGTTGTAATGTGACCTATAAGGTCATTTCTAAGATCCTTGCCAATAGGATCAAACCGTTGTTACCCTAGCTTGTTGATGTCTCCCAGACTGCCTTTGTGCCGGGTCGCTCTATAGGTGATAATATCCTCATGGCGTAGGAGTTATTGCATCGGTACCATATCCCGAAGGGTCCCGATAGATGTGCTCTTAAGGTGGACCTTAGTAAAGCTTATGACTCGATGGATTGAGGGTTCCTTTTATCTGTTCTTCGGCGTATGAACTTCCCTCCCCGTTTTGTCTCCTGGATCAAGGCTTGTGTGACCACGGCCTGCTTTTCTGTTAAGGTCAATGGGAGGCTCCATGGTTTTTTCCCTGGGGGTCGGGGCCTCAGGCAGGGGGACCCTCTCTCCCCTTATCTTTTTGTCCTGGTCATGCAGGTTCTTCATGGTATTGTTGCTTACCACTCTCACGCAGACGATTTTTGATTCCATTGGAAGTGTGATAGGCTTGACATTGCCATGCTCTCGTTTGCTGAAGACCTCATGCTTTTTTCCAACGGGGACCAAAACTCTGTTCGCATCCTTAAGCAATGCCTAGATCGCTTTGCTGACATGTCGGGGTTAGCAGCTAATCCCGCAAAGAGCTTCTGTTTTGTTTGTTGTGGAGACCCTAACCTTTCGGCCACCCTAGTTCGGGAATCAGGTTTTAGGCAAGGTTCTCTCCCTATTCGTTATCTTGGGATTCCGCTCATCTCGAAGCAGCTCACCTATAATGATTGTCGTCCTATCTTGGACAGGGTTCGTTCTAAAGTTGTCTCTTGGAGGGGTCGTCTCCTCTCCTTTGCTGGTCGCCTCCAACTTGTTCATTCGGTCTTGTCTACCATCCATGTCTATTGGGCCTCGATTTTCGTGCTCCCCAAGAAGGTTCTTAAGGAGGTGGAAAAAGTTTCGTGTGCTTTCTTATGGGATGGTCCGGAGTTGTCTCCTTTCAAGGCTAAGGTTGCTTGGGTTGATATTTGTTTCCCGAAAGACCAAGGGGGTCTTGGTTTGCGTCCCCTTTACACTTGGAACCAAGCTCTTGCTGCCAAATTAATTTGGCGTCTCATGCAAGCTTCTCCTGAATCCCTGTGGATTCGTTGGATCCACTCGTATAGGATTAGGGATTCTTGTTTCTGGCTCCTTACGCCGCCTTATTCTTGTCCTTGGTATTGGCGTAGGATTCTCAACCTCAGAGTGGCTGTTAGGCCGCTTCTTAGATGGAAAATTGGTAATGGTCATCGTGTTTTTCTCTGGCATGACCAATGGCATCCTTTCGGTTTGCTGGTTGATTTCTTCTCTCGTTCTGTGCCTAGACGGGCGGGTCTCCCATCTACTGCTAGGGTTTCCTCCGTTATCTCTCAAGGGGGTTGGTCATGGCCCAATGTGGAGCTTTCAAGGGAAGCCCAGCTTATTTTGGAGGCTTCGCCTTGTCTCCCTCGCTCTCCTGGCCCTGACCTCCCTTGGTGGGTCCCGACGCCTGATGGCTGTTTCTCGGCCCGTTCTGCTATGGATGCTCTCAGATGCAGGAGAGCTCGAGTCCCTTGGGGTTGCTTGGTTTGGCACTCGTCCGGAGTCTCGTCATATGCTTTTATCCTTTGGTTGGCTATCAAGGAGCGTCTTTCCACTTTAGATCGCTTAAATCTTTTTTTGGCTTTTCCTAACAGGTGTTTCTTGTGCAGGTGCGCGATGGAGCGCCATAGCCATTTATTCTTTAGCTGTGTTTATTCTAGACAGGTGTTGCAGCAGCTGAGATGTCATGTGAAGTTTGCCTGGCCCTAGAGGAGTTGGGAGCGTGGTATGTCTTGGGCTGCTCTTCGTTGGCGTGGCAGATCCCCGTCGGCGGTGGCTCACCGGCTCACTCTTCAGGCTGCAGTGTATCTTATTTGGCGGGAGCGTAACCACCGGTGCTTTCGAGACAGTGAGCGGCCTCCGGCCCAGCTTGCGTATCAGATTCAGCAGGCTGTTTGGGTGAGGTTGGCCTCCATGCAGTTCTCTCGGTCCCTGCAGAGTATTGCCTTGGTTGGGTTCTAGCGTCTCCCGCATTCATGCCTCCGCTCATGTCCGGGTGCTTGATCTCTTTCCCCACCTGAGGGGTCCCTCAGTGGTTCGTCGTTGCTGTTTGCCTAGTTATGCTGTGCTTTCTGGTTCTCCCACTTGTTGAGGTGGTTTGTAGCCCCTTGTGTCTGGAGTGTAGTGTCTCAGTTTTTCCCATTGTTCGTGTTGGCTAGCATTGTTGTTGTTTTCCTTTCTCTCGGCTTCGCCCAGAGGTGTTTGTAAACGCTTGTTTTCCTATTCTATATATTTCTTTTTAAAAAAAAACCCTAAACGCTAAACCCTAAACCCTAAACCCTAAACCCGAAACCCGAAACTCGAAACCCGAAACCCTAAACCCGAAACCCGAAACTCGATACCCGAAACTCGAAACCCCAAACCCGAAACCCCAAACCCCAAACCCGAAACCCCAAACCCTAAACCCTAAACCCTCTAAACCCTAAACCCTCAACCCTCAACCCTAAACCCTCAACCCTCAACCCTCAACCCTAAACCCTCAACCCTCAACCCTGAACCCGAAATCTGGAACCCTGAACCCGGAATCAGGAACCCCGAACCCCAAACCCCGAACCCCAAACCCTAAACCCTAATCCCTAAACCCCAAATCCCTAAACCCGAAACCCCGAACCCCAAACCCGAAACCCAAAACTCTAAACCCAGAACCCTAAACCCTAAACCCTAAGCCTAAGCCCTAACCCTAAGCCCTAACCCCTACACCCTACACCCTAATCCCTCAACCCTCAACCCTGAACCCTCAACCCTCAACCCTCAACCCCTGTAACCCTGAACCCCGAACCCGAAACTCGGAACCCGAACCCCAAACCCGGAACCTGAAACCCCAAACCCCAACCCGAAACCCCGAACCCCAAAACTCGAAACCCTAAACCCTAAACCCTAACCCCTAAACCCTATACCCCTAAACCCTATACCCCGAACCCCTAAATCTGAAACCCTAAACCCAAACCCCTAACTCCTAAACCCTAAACCCTAAATCCGAACCCCTATCCCCTGAACTGAAACCCTAACCCCTAAACCCTAAACCCTCGCCCTCTTCTATCCAAGTTCCGAGTGCTTCCCCATCTTCCCCCATGTTACTCAATGATCACGGTCTGGCTTCCTCGAAGCCTCAAGTGCCTCCTCCTATTTCCTCTCTAATTCTGGTAGCTAACCTATTTTGCTCTCTCATGGAAGTGGATCCAGTGATTCCTTCCAACAGTCTGATTCAGTTAGATGTTCCCAGCCCCTCCCCTCCCCCATCTCCTGAGTCTGAGAGCATGGACCCTATTCCCTTATCCTCTTCCTCTACTCTCTGTGTTTCCTCTCCTCCCCTAGAGCCCTCTAGTTCATCAGGGGGTCACTCGCTCCTCCTTCCCCCCTAGGCGACCCCTCTGCCTAGTGAGTCTTTGGAGTTTGTTCCTCCTAAACGTAAACATAATAGGCCACGTAAAGCCAAGCAGGCTAGTCAGTCATCTCCCTCCCCATCCTCCCCATGATCCTTGGAGCTTGGAATATTAGGGGGGTTAAATCACCCGGCTAAGCAATGGGAGGCCTGCTCCTTTATTTTTCAACATCATCTAGGATTTTGTGCTCTTCTTGAGACCCGCCTCCAAGTTAGCCGCTCTCAGGAGATTGCCCGTAATATCATGCCTGGATGGTCTTGGATTATGAATTACGAGTTTAGTTCCTAGGGTCGTATTTGGATAGGGTTTGATCTCGGTGTTGTTTCTATGTCGGTTCTTGGTGGCTCAGACTAGTTTCTTCATCTTTTGTGTATCAAGGTTGCGGATCATAAAAAGTTTTTTGTTTCTTGTATCTATGCTAGTTATGATGAGCCTAACCAGGCTCGAGTTTGGCATCATCTTCTTTCCTTGGTGCCTGATATTAATTTCTCCCCTTGGCTTCTCATGGTGGATTTTAATGTCTGTAAGCATCATTCGAAGTCCTAGGGAGGTAATCTGGTCCGTTCCCTGGGTATGGCTCATTTTGCTGACTTGCTTAATCGTGCTTCCCTTCCAGATCTTTCATTTGATGGTCCGGTTCTAACTTGGAGTAACAGGCGTGCTAGCTCTGATAGTATCTTTCGCAAGATAGATCGTGTTCTTGTTAATGATGGGTGGCTAGCTCATTTTTAGTATAGCTTAGCCTCATTTCTCCTCCCTAGTATCTCTGATCACAACCCTATGACAGTCGCCTTGCAAAACAATCAGGGTAGGAGAGGTGGGTCTTTCCATTTCAATAATCATCTGGTTGACCACCCTTCTTTTACTCAGATAGTTCAAGCTGGATGGGCCTTAGAGCTGGATGGCTGGCCTATGTTTTGTCGTTTCTAAACTCAAGGCTGTCAAGCATGGGATCAAATTCCTCAACTCCCAGCAAGGTCATGTGACTTCACGAGTGTTAGGCTTCAGAGACAAGCTTCTCATGACCCAGGGGCTTCTTCTTTCCTCCCCTTCTAACACATCCCTCCGTGCTCGTGAGAGTGAGCTAACTTGAGCTTATTTGGGAGCCTTATCCCAAGAGAGTGATTTTTTTTGTCTTCGCGCCCGTATTCGCTAGAGTAGGGAAGGGGATCGATGCTCCCATTTCTTTTTCTAGAAAATGCTTTCTAATCGTAACCTTCACCATATTCATAGTCTAATCCATCCTGATGGTTCCCATACAACCTCGGAGTCGGAGGTCCCTCAAATCCTCCTATCCCATTTCTGTGATCTCCTCGGGCCCCGCCCTAGAGGGATTTTAGACATGAAGCATTAGATATGTATATGGATAAGGCTATTTCTCCTAATGTCTGGCCAGATCTTCTGAAAGATGTCTCGAATGAGGAGATTCGAGCTACCCTGTTCTCGATGGGGGATGATAAAGCCCCCGGTCTTGATGGTTTCACTGTCAAGTTTTTTCGGCATGCCTAGGATATTGTTAGGTTGGACTTTGTTGCGGTTGTTTCTAGTTTTTTTCAATCGAGCAAGTTATTGGGTGAGATCAATGCTACTATCATTAGCCTTGTGCCTAAGGTTCCCCACCCGGAGTCTCCTAGTCAGTTCTGCCCTATTTCTTATTGTAATGTGACCTATAAGATCATCTCAAAAATTCTTGCCAATAGGATCAAGCCTCTGTTACCCCAGCTAGTTGATGTCTCCCAGACTACCTTTGTGCCTAGTCGTTCTATAAGCGATAAATATCCTCATGGCGCAGGAGTTATTACATTGGTACCACATCCCGAAGGGCCCTACTAGATGTGCTCTTAAGGTTGACCTTAGTAAGGCCTATAACTCAATGGATTGGGAGTTCCTGATGTCAGTGTTACACTGTATGAATTTCCCTCCCCGCTTTGTCTCTTAGATCAAGGCTCATGTGACCACGACCCGATTTTCAATTAAGGTTAATGGCCAGCTCCATGGTTTTTTCCCTAGTAGTCGGGGTCTTAGGTAGGGGGATCCTCTTTCCCCTTATCTCTTTGTCCTTATCATGCAGATGACTTTCGATTTCATTGGAAGTGTGATAGGTTAGACATTTCCATGCTTTCATTTGCTGATGACCTCATGTTTTTTTCCAATGGTGACCAAGCTTCTGTCCACATCCTTAAACAATGCCTTGATCACTTTGCTGACATGTCTGTGTTAGTGGCGAATCCTGCCAAAAGCTTTTGCTTTGTTTGTTGTGGGGATCCTGATCTTCGTGATTCCCTAGTGAGGGAATCAGGCTTTAGGCAAGGTGCACTCCTTATTCATTATCTTGGGTTTCCTCTCATCTCGAAGCAACTCACTTATAGTGATTGTCATCCTACCTTGGACTGTGTTCGATCTAAGGTTGTCTCTTAGAGGTGTCATCTCCTCACCTGTACTAGTCGTCTCCAGCTTGTTCAATCGGTCTTATCTACCATTCATGTCTATTGGGCCTCGATCTTCGTGCTCCCCAAGAAGGTTCTTAAGGAAGTGGAGAGAGTTGTTTGTGCTTTCTTGTGGGATGGCCCGAATCTGTCTACTTATAAAGCTGAGGTTGCCTGGTCTGATATCTATTTCCCGAAAGACCAATGAGGTCTTAGCTTGCGCCCCCTCTATACCTGGAACCAAGCTCTTGCTACTAAATTAATTTAGCGCCTCATGTATGCTTCTTCTAAATCCTTTTAGATTCGATGGATCCACTCTTATCGTATTAGGGATTCTTGTTTCTGGCTTCTTACAGGTTTGTACTCTTGTCCTTGGTATTAGCGTAGGATTCTTAATCTTAGAGGTCTAATTCGGCTGCTCATTAGATGGAAGATAAGTAATGGTCAAAGTGTTTTTCTCTGACATGACCAATGGCATCCCTTCAGTGTGCTAATAGAGTTCTTCTCTCGTTCCCTGACTAGGCAGATGGGTCTCCCTTCTACAGCTAGGGTCTCCTCCATTATCTCTCAAAGGGGCTGGTCGTGGCCCATGTGGAGCTTTCGAGAGAAGCCCATCTTATTTTTTAGGCTTCGCCTAGTCTATCTCAGATCCTTTCCCCTGACCTCCCTTGGTGGATCCCCGCACCGAATGGTTGTTTCTCCGCCCGTTCTGCTATGAATGCTTTGAGATGCAGGAGAGCTCGAGTTCCTTGGTATCGTCTGGTCTGGCACTCTTCTGGTGTCCCATCCTATGCCTTTATCCTTTGGCTGGCTATTAAGGAGCGTCTTTCCACTTTATACCGATTAAATCTTTATATGGCTTTCCCTAAAAGGTGTCTCTTGTGCAAGGGTGCGATGGAGTGCCATAGCCACTTATTCTTTAGTTGTGCTTATTCTAAACAGGTTCTTCAGCAGCTTAGACGTCACGTGAAGTTTGCTTGGCCCTGGAGGAGCTGGGAGCGTGGTGTGGTCTGGGCTGCTCATCGGTGGGTCTCATGCATCAGCAATTGCCGTAAGCCTACGCCACAAGGCACATACAATCGGTCCCCTTTTGCATGCAGTAAGTCGTTGCTAAGCCAATAGCGACGCATTGTGCCCTCAGCCACTTGTTACATCAGCTTTTGATACTGATTGTTTGCCTTCATGTGCTCTCGAACCCGATCCAAGAACAAAGTATTGAAACTACTGATTGCTACCACAACCGCTTGCACATGCTTCTTACTCAAAGCATCAGCTACCCGATTGTTGGTCCCCGCCTTGTGCTGCCACATAAAGTCACATTCTGACAAAAGTTGATACCAATGATCCTGCTTAGCAGTTAAATTTTTCTGTGTTGAGAAGTACATGTTGGCTACATTATCAGTGCATACTGTGAATGCTGTCCGTAATAAATATACCCGACATAACTGCAAGCAGTGCATAACAACCAGTATCTCTTTCTCATGTGCATAGTATCGCTGCTCAACATCATTTAACTTTCGACTCTCAAATGTAATTGGATGCCCATCCTGCATCAAGATGTCACCAATAGCCCTTTAAAAGCATCAGTGTGTACCTCGAACAGTTGCTCAAAATCAGGTAACTTTAACACTAGTTCTAAATCTATAGCATCCTTCAACTTGTCAAATTCCTCTTGACACTTGGCAGTCCACTGCCACGCCTTGTCCTTCTTCAAGAGATTGGTCAAGGAAGCAACTTTCTTCGAATTCCCTTGGATGAATTTCCTATAGTAGTTGGCCAAACCAAGGAAAGATCTAAGTTCAGGCACCTTTGTTAAAGCAGACCAATTCACTATCACTTGCACTTTTATCTTGTCATCCATCTTGACATGCCCTTTGCTAACACAGTGCCCCAAGAACATAATCTCCTTTTGGGAAAACTTACATTTTTCCTTCTTCACAAGAGCTGGTGTTGTGCCATGGAAAATTGGAAAAAATAAAAGTCAAAATAGAAGGAAAGATGAAAAGGCTGGCAACAAAAGAATTATCGCCAGCAGCAACCAACCTCACAGCAGTCTGCCGCGAGCCCTCGCAGTATGAGCTAGCCGCGAGGCTAGCCTTCTTACCGCGCGACTGCTAGCCGCAAAGGGCAATCTCGCGGCCACTAGCCGGGACGAGCAGCCTCGTGGCCGCTATCCGCGAGCTGCCTCTCGATTGCTTGCCTCGAGAGGCAGTCTCGTGGTTGCTAGCCGCAAGCAGCCTAGCGACTAGCATGCTGCGGGCTGACTCGCAGCCGCTTGCCGCGGGAGGCAGTCTCACCATCGTTAGCCGCGAGCTACCTCGTGACCGTTTGTGGCAAGAGGCAGTCTCGCAGCCGCTAGCCTCGAGGGGCAGCCTTGCAGCCTCTTGCAGCAAGAGGCAGTCTGGCGGCTGCTAGCCGCGAGCAACCTCGCAGCTAGCATGCCACAGGCTGCCTCGCAGCCTCATGCGACGAGAAGGCTCGCAGCCGCATAATGGCTGGCTGTGAAGCTTGGCCTTGCGGCTACTTACAGTCTGGTCGCGAGGGCCAGCCCGGCGGCTGCATGTCCCAAGCGCATGCTGCGAGCAATATCGCAACTAGGCGTCAAAAAGCCTATTCCCGACAAAGCCTCTCATCAGTCGCCACGTGTCAGCACTAGCAACTCTTGAGAGTCGTGTCCTATAAATACCCAACTAGAGGACATTGATGAGGGATTCCAATTTCGATAAAATCTAGACACTGCACTTTTACTATTTTTCGTGAATACTCATTAGGATTTGAGAGTGCCTTTGGCATCGGAGGGTCTTCGCGAAGGAAGATTTTCATGAGCCTTATAACTCATTTTTTAAGCATCAGCAGGGCCAAATGCTCGTGGCGAAGGAAAAAGCCTGCAGCGAGACCTCGCGGTGAAGGCAAAAGCTTGCGGCTAGACCTCGTGGTGAAGGCAAAAGCTTACGGCGAGACCTAGCGGCGAAGGAAAAAGCTTATGGCGAGACCTAATGGCAAAACCTTGTGGCAAGAGCTTGTGGTAAGAGCTAGTGGCTAGAGCTTGTGGCAAGAACTAGTGGCAAGAGCTAGTGGCAACCTAGTTACAAGAGCTAGTGGCAAATCCTTAAGGCGAGCATCCTAGCGGCAATCTCCCTTGAGGCGACATCTCTTACGACAACCTAACTTCACCCGACACCGAGCTAGAGTAGACCCCATATCACAAATTTAAATTGTTGTATTTTGGCAACAACAGCTGGTGCTCCCTAGGCCATGAGAACACCTTCCTTAAGTGCATCAAATGATCATCCAACGTCTCACTATAGATCATAATATCATCCAAGTACACAACAACAAACTGATCGATATATTCATCGAGAACATCATTCATCAAATTACAAAAGGTAGCAGGGGCATTGGTTAAGCCAAAAGGCATCACCAGAAACTCATAGGCCCAATACCTGGTTACACAAGTAGTTTTCCCTTCATCTCTTTCTACTATGCGCACCTGCCAATACCCCGCACGTAAATCTAGCTTGGTGAAGTAGGTAGCCCGTGCCAGCCTATCAAACAAGTTTGTAATGAGTGGAATTGGGTACTTGTTTTTGATAGTCACCTTGTTGAGGGCTTTGTAGTCGACACACATCCGAAGAGACCCATCTTGCTTCTTTTGAAAGAGCATAAGAGCTTCATAAGGTGCCCTGGATGGCTGGATCAAGCCTGCATCCAACAAGTTCTTCAACTGCCTCCTCATCTCTGCTAACTCAAGTGGTGCCATACTATAAGGTGCTTTAGCTTGGGGTCGTGCACCAGGATGCAACTCAATCTGATAATCCGTTGGCCTTTTAGGCGGCAAGGCCTTTGGCAACTTCGGTAGCATGACATCAGTAAACTCGACCAACAAGTCTGTCACCACATCAGGAACTTCCACCCACTGATCTGGCTTCATTTCAATCATGGCTGCCAAATATGTAGTTTCCCCCTCTTAAGGCCTTGCTCGACCTGTATAGTAGAAAGCAACATACTGCTCCTACCTCTTTTAACCAGCGACCTGTCAAACATGGCTTGCTTCATAAAGCAAGGTTGTTGTTCATCAAAGAACATCACTCCACCTTTATTCGCCCGCATAAGAAAGTCCACTCCCAAGATGACATTAAAGTCATCAATCGACACCATCATGAAGGGCAACGTCCCCCTCCATGGACCAACCGAGATAGCCACCTCTGAAGCTAAACCTAACAAACCCTGGGTTGCTGAATTCACAGCTTTGATGCGATTCTAGCACGGCTCCACCATCAGCCCAAGTGCCACTACTAACCTTCTTGCCATGAAGTTATGCGAGGCCCCATTATCCACCAGCACATAACGATCTTCCCCATTCTGTACAATCTCCACGAACTAAGCCACTAGCTGATGTGGATTGGATTGCACCGACCAACAGTTGAAGGGCGCTCACCTGCACCTCCTCCTATTCAGCATTCTCCTCGTCTTGCTTTGCCTCAGCAACCAAGGCATTAAGCTGCTCACGCCTTAGGTATTCCTGGGCTATGTGTGGCCCATCACATATGAAGTATCCCCCAATCTTGGGTTTCTTCATCTCGCCCATAATAACTTTGCCTTTTCCCTTGTAAATGCTTTTTGATTCGGCCTACGATCATCCTTCTTCTTGCCTTTATCCTTGGCCTTGCCAACAACACCATCATTGGCCTTCAAGGCCCGCAAGTCTATAACGGCATCCGCAACAGCCATTGCCGAGGTCAGATCCTTCACATCTTGCCTTCTAAGCTCCGTTTGGGCCCAAGCTTGGAGACTAGACAAGAAGTTGAATAGGCAATCCTCCTCTAACATCTTGTTAATATCCAGCATAAGCAAGCTGAATTGCTTGATATAATCTCGCACGGTTCCAATTTGCTTCAACCGCTTAAGAGTTTCACGAGCTATCCATGATCTCTGTGAAGGCAAGAACTGAGCCTTCAACTCTACCTTCACTTCATCCCACGTTTGAATCCGAGGCTTGTCCTTGTCGTTTGATGACACACGAGTTCTCCACCAAATCTTTGCATCACCTTCCAAGAACATGCTTGTGAGATCCACATTCTCGCCGATGTCCCATATAAAGTTCTCCAGAGCCTTTGATTCCCGCACCCCAATGAAGGCCTTTGGCTTGGGCACCTTCAACTTTGGTGTTGCCTCACCCCCACCAAAGGGTCCACTCATCAGGGCACGTTTCAATAGGGTGACATCCCCTTGCAGGGCAGCAATTTGATCCTTCAAGGCTGCCTCACAAGCTTCTGCTAGAGCGGTCAGATCTGCCTCCAAGGTAGCCATCTTAGCAACCAAAGTCTCTACCCACGCTACAACATGGTCTTTCCATGACGTGCAGAAATCGTCCACCAAGGTTTGCAACTCCTCTAGGGACGAGGTTGCACTTACCACCTTTTGAGTCAAAGATATCTCATGAGTAGGGTCCCTCTCCCTTACCTGAGCTTCCAAATGAGCAAGGGTGAATGCGTTGTTGGAAGAGTTCTCAAACATTATGCAACAACAAGTCAGAGAAATTGGGTGAGTCTTCTAGATGTTGCTCAATTTTGCTATAACTTGCATAAGTCTTATTTAACGGAACAGAGTCTGTTTGAGTTGTCAATAGGCCGGCAACCCTTGCCAACACATAAAGTCTTCTTCTGGTGGGGGTGGTTTGTACTGTCTCTGGCAAGCTCACCTGAAGTTGCCTAGCTCCGATGAAGCATTGTTGAATGTTTTCATCATTAAAATCATAATCAATCCCAAGAATGTCAATCTATAATTAATGTTATAAAATCAATGGTCTAGGGTTAAGGGTTTGGGGTTAAAGGTTTAAGGCTCCGGGCTCAGGGTTTCAAGTTCCAGGTTCTAGGCTCGGGGTCAGGGGTCAAGGTTTAGGGATCAAGGGTCAGGGATAAGGGTTTTTAGGGGGTTCAGGGTTTTTAGGGGATTTTGGGTTTCGAGTTAGGGGTTAGGGTCTAGGGTTTGGGGTTTGTGTAACACCCGGTGTAACCGGTTGTAAGGTCGCATGACGAGGACGTCATGTGCTTAAGGGGGGGAGAATGTAATACCCCGAGAGTCCAGAGAAGTTAGAATATATCGAGGATAGTGTAAGAAAGGAAACAACACTAGCTGGATACCTTTTGGGCTGAATGTTGGCAAAGAACTCCCAAGTTAAGCGTGCTTAACCTGGGGCAATCCAATGATGGGTGACCTCCTGGGAAGTTCGCGTAGGTCCATCAGGGTAAGTTGTTCCGGTCTTTTCTATCGCTCGAACAGGATGTTACAATTGGTATCAGAGCATGGTTGGAGCATCAAGTAGAAGATGCTTGGAGAAATGTGGTTGAAGGTTGATCGGAAGGCCTTGGAAGTAAAACCACAAGTGACCGAGGACCCTAGGGGTTGGGTCGAGACATGGAGGACTATAGTGATGCGAATGGAATGCTCGGATATTCCTGCTATGGGAATAGGGAAAATATCATGTTTGAGATGATATGCCGTAAAAGATATACGGGTCGAGCAATGAAGAGTCAAATGCCCAAGTGTGGGTATTGGTATCAAGAACCAGAATGTGGAAATTTGGAGGTTCATGAGGCATTCTAAGGATAAGAGTTCCTTGCGATTGAAGTGTTGAGGCTTGTGTGGGGACACAAAGCCGAGTCATGATAAGAATCATGATGGGACAAGGAGAGTCCGAAGTATATCTTAGCCGTAAATGGGTTAGCAGAGTATCCCTATGTTGGGGATATGGTCAAGCATGTGTAAGGAAATGGAGTTGTTCCCGTATGGGTTGTGAGCTAAGGGTTGTGTGCTTGAATTAGGGTGAGCTAAGGCTGAGATTAGCTCGAAGCCCAAACAAAGAAGTCGTCAACAGGTTATGTGACGAGCTCCGAGAAGGGAGTAAGCTAAAGTTGCTTGTAAAGAGGCTCTAGGTGAAGCAAGCATGTGAGGTATTTACCAGTCATGGCCAGAGTAGGCGTGACGTTGATGGCTTGCAAAAATATTCCGAGAGGAGTCAGGTGTGTGTTATGCATGAGGGATGCATATGGTCCGAAGTGATCGTATGGTTATGGAGATCCTGGATGGGACGTGCCTAGGGTGTGAGTGGACCCCAGTTGGTTTTATGAAGAAACAATATTTATCCTAAGAAAGGATAGATATGTGGCAAATGGACCCTAACGGGTGTTAGTGCGAAATGGAAATCCCAAGTGAGTCGAGTTGGAATCCAAGGGAATC
Organism: Diospyros lotus; assembly: GCF_014633365.1. NCBI lineage: Eukaryota > Viridiplantae > Streptophyta > Magnoliopsida > Ericales > Ebenaceae > Diospyros > Diospyros lotus. Next base: position 19,588 of record NC_068344.1, read on the forward strand.
CAGAATTGGGATAAAGAAGTTGGGCAAGTATAGATATGCGCGTGGGAGCCATGGGATTTGGAGTCCTAATTATGAAAGGCCAAGTGACCGTTCATGTGATCGATGGATGAGGGGCCAATCAAAACTCTCATTATGACGCTTGGGGTCTAGTGGGACGTCTAAGGTCGGGAGATGAGAGGTGAATAGACCCTCATTATGATGCCTGGGGTCGAGATGACGCCTAAGGTTATGAGACCCTTGATGGGAGACGCGGAGGTCGCCCAGTGAAGGGTATGAATGGTGAGTGGGCCGAGGGTAGTAAATATTGGCAACAGGACATCCGTGGGTTATGCGCGCATAAGAAATGCCAACTTCGGATGCCAAGTGGGCAGGGGCATGTGAGCAAGGTGAAAGCCCAGGAATTTTAATTCCAAGTCAAGGAAGCCCGAGCGAGGCGTGTGGAAGGCCAGGCCGGGCGAAGTGACTGAATATATACGTGAATGTGCATGGAGAGATGAGAGGTCTCAATTTACCTAGAGGGTAATGCAAGGCGCTCCGTGGTTATGGGTGCAGGAGCTTGAGGTAAGCTCAGCGTGTCGGTTGTGGACTGAGAGATCATTGATAACCAAGCTTTTGGGATGAGCTAGGTGATGAAATAAATCATGATGGTTTGAGTTCATTGTCATGGAAAGTTGGAGCTTCCAAATGTTGAATGAGAGCCTTGAGATATGATCTTGTGGCTCCAAATGAATTGAAAGAGCTAAAGGTGCAGTTGGAGGAATTGATTGAGAAGGGATTCATCCGCCCGAGTGCCTCATCTTGGGGTGCTCCAGTTTTATTCGTGAGGAAGAAGGATGGATCCATGAGAATATGCATTGACTACCGGCAGTTGAATCAGGTGACGTTGAAGAACAAGTATCCCCTCCCCCGTGTTGATGACTTGTTGGACCAGTTACGTGGAGCATCCGTCTTTTCGAAGATTGACTTAAGGTCTGGATACCATCAGGTGAGGGTCAGAGAAGAAGATGTATCCCAGAATCTACGGAGGCAGTTTTGGTGGGATGGTCTGAAGAGAGATGTGGCAAGATATGTATCCCAGTGTGCAGTATGCCAGCAGGTTAAGGCAGAACATCAAAAACCAGCAGGTCTCCTCCCGACTTCTTCTTCTTCTTCTTATTCTATTCTTCTTCTTCTTCTTCTTCTTCTTCTTCTTCTTCTTCTTCTTCTTCTTCTTCGTCATCTGATACGCATTCTTTTTCTCCTCTACTGCTTCTATTCTGTTAAATTTTCTGTGGCAATTGGAGCTTCTGTGCGGGTGCTTCATCTTGATTTATTCATCCTCAGGCAAGTATCCCTTCTTCTTCTTCTTCTTTTATTTTTCTCCCCTTCCATGTGTAGCATCTCTATTAAATTTTTTTTTATCTACATAGTATAAAATTCCTAAATATTGTGAGTCTATTTGATGTCTCAAAAGGGGTTTGATTCACCCCAATATTATTATTTTCGGATGGGTACTGTAGCGGGGTACTATACGGATACGGTATGGTACTGTAGCAAGATACTGTATGTATACTGTACGAATACGGTATCATACTATAGCGAGATACTGTATGGTACTGTATCGAGATACTGTATAGGTACTGTATGGTACTGTATCGAGATACTGTATAGGTACTGTATGGTACTGTATCGAGATACTGTATTGAGATACTATATAGGTACTGTATGGTACTGTACCAAAACTGTAAGGGCCCACTCCCGAATGTGCCCGCTAGCATAGGACATTCGAAAGGAGGTCATCACAAGGATGATATAGAACAATACCTCATAATAAACACACACATTTATCTATTTTCACGCAACGGAATATCAATAACTTTCGTTACAAACCAATGTTGATACATCTAGGCTCTTAGGCCATACAAACCGAATATGAGGCTTTAATGTAAAACAACAATTTAAACCAAACTAGAATGTCCGTGTCCAAGCATTCTCAATAAATGGATATCCCAATATGCATCCCGTATTCGTATAGTATACATACAGTATCTTGATACAGTACCTATATAGTATCTCAATACAGTACCATACAGTACCTATATAGTATCTCAATACAGTATCTCGATACAGTACCATACAGTACCTATATAGTATCTCAATACAGTATCTCGATACAGTACCATACAGTACCTATATAGTATCTCGATACAGTACCATACAGTACCTATACAGTATCTCAATACAATACCATATAGTATCTCGCTATAGTATGATACCGTATTCGTACAGTATACATACAGTATCTTGCTATAGTACCATACCGTATCCGTATAGTACCCCGCTACAGTACCCATCCGAAAATTTTTATTAATATTAATTAAACATTTACTTAATGTATTAGAGCGATTGTATGGTGGAAAAATAACAATTTTTGCCATTACATTCTTCAATGGTATTAAATGTATATTGAGAACGAGAATTTAAATTTTACATTGCTGGTAAATGCATACATGATGCATACATGTACATGATGCTCATATATATATGTTCTTAGGGCACTTATTATTTTGCGCGGAAATAAAGGGTACTGTATGGTACTGTATTGAGATACTGTATAGGTACTATATCAAGATACTGTATGTATACTATACGAATACGGTATTATATTATAGCGAGATACTATATGGTATTGTATCAAGATACTATATAAGTACTGTATGGTACTGTATCGAGATACTATATTGAGATACTGTATAGGTACTGTATGGTACTGTAGCATCCGAATTTTTCACACATTAACTTGATATTTTTCCACAATTTCATGGGACATTCGGGTATAGACATTAATTATAAGGAAATATAAGATGGGCCATTTATTTGGGCTTAAGCCCAATACAAAAAAAATAATAATAAATAAATAAATAAATAAATAAATAAACACCCACCATCTACGCATCATTACTTCCCAACCCCCCTTTTCTTTTTCTTCTTTCACCTTTTCTTTTACTTCTCCTTTCTTCTTTCACTCCTCCTTTTACTCCTACTTTCTTCTTTCACTTCTTTTTTTTACACATTCTTTTTCTTCCTCTTTATCTCCTTTTCTTCTTCTCCCTCCCAACTTCTTCTTCTTCTTCTTATTCTCTTCTTCTTCTTCTTCTTCTTCTTCTTCTTCTTCTTCTTCTTCTTCCTCATCTGATACGCATTCTTTTTCTCCTCTACTGCTTCTATTCTGTTAAATTTTCTGTGGCAATTGGAGCTTCTGTGCGGGTGCTTCATCTTGATTTATTCATCCTCAGGCAAGTATCCCTTCTTCTTCTTCTTTTATTTTTCTCCCCTTCCATGTGTAGCATCTCTATTAAATTTTTTCTATCTACATAGTATAAAATTCCTAAATATTGTGAGTCTATTTGATGTCTCAAAAGGGGTTTGATTCACCCCAATATTATTCTGTGAATGGCATTTTTCACCTCCATTATGATGGGAGTTTGTTCACCTCCATTGCTCATTGTAGTGTATGATTGGGCGCCTGAAGGAGATTTTCTTTATAGCCAATGCGGTGTGGCTAAAGCCCAATTCTGCTAGCGAATCCTGGGATTCCGCGAAGGGAAGGTCGAGCCTAGTTCCCACCTAGGGCGTTTCGTCTTGAAACATGGCCCACCCTTCGCCAAAGGCCGGGCAGGTGGACACTTCGGGTGATTGTTCACGAGTAACACCCGTAAGTGGGAGCGGAGCATTACAGTTTGAGTCTAGGGTATAGGGTCCAGGGTTTTGGGTTTCGGGATCAAGATTTTTAAAGGTTTAGGGTTCAAGGTTTTGGTTCTAGGATCTAGGGTCTGGGGTCGGGGTCGGGTTTCGAGTTTGGGATTTAGGTTTTTTTTTTTTTTTTTGTAAATAAGAAATATATAGAACAAGATAGCAAGTGCTTAAAGCATCTACAAACAGCTCAGGGGAAAACCCTAAAAAGAGAAGAGAACAACAAAACTAGCCAACCCAAGACAAATGAAAAGAAACAAAACACAGCACCTCAAACACACGAGGCCCAAAAGCACCCCAACGAACGAGACACTAAGACAGCAATGGATCCTAAAAAGACAGCGACACCAGATCCACTAAGAGACCACATGCTTGAAAGCATGAATGAGAAGAGATCAAACACCCGACGTGTTGACCACTTGGTGACCCTGGATCGAATCGTCGACTGAGCCGATGACGATTGTCGACTGGTTGATCCCTAGTTACAAATTATCGATAGCTGCCTGGTCACTGTTGACCGGCTCTGCCATTATGTGACATATTGCATGGCATTGCAGTGCATGGGATTGGGTTTGCATTTACTGGGAATCATACTTGTATGTGTTGGGGGTGTGAGCATTGGCATGACATAATTGGCCTACTGAGTGCTGACTTGTGAAAGTTAAGCGAGCATATGCATTTATAGCATTCGCTTGTGTGAATTCCTACGTTAACAGAGTATGGCCTGATGCTTGTCTTATGGGGGCCTTGTCATCATGTTAATGTTGTAGAAGTCATTGCATTTATTATTTGTTGCATTGCATGGTTACGATACTATATATTTATGGTAGCCAAGGTCTCAGGCTCATTTATTTATGCTAGCCAGGGCCTCGGGCTCATATATCTTTGTTAGTCAGGGCTGCGGGGTCATATATCTTTGCTAGCTAGGGCCTCGGGCTCATATATTTATGCTAGCCAGGGCCTCGGGCTCATATGATTTATACTGGGGCTTCAGGCCCATATGGTGTATGTTAGCCAGTCCATGGCGGCGATAGGTTTATATGCAGACTTGGGTGCCAGGTTGTGCATTTCTTATGTGAGCCCCAAGGACTACCACTATGTGCATTGGATTATTTATTTATGTTGATGGTTGAATATCGTAATGCATGGCATGGCATGGCACTTTGATTTCCATCACGACATTGGATGAGTTATATTTAGTGAGAGATATTTGTCCCCAACCTTACCATATTTCTCCTATTGTGCTTGCTGAGCCTTGTGGTTGACCTTATCTTACCATCATTCCAGGTTTGAGAAGAGTGGTGCTCAGGAATTGTTGTTATGGCGATTATTATTCTTTTCTTTAGATTCCATATGTACAAGACAATCCCAATCGAAAAGATCTTTGGGGTGTGAGTTATGACCAGGGGCTCTGATAATATATATGTTGTATTTGATTAATTGATACTTTATTATGTAAGGAAATGCCCATGAGAGGTGTTGTTATATTTAATTTGCTTCTGATGAGGGTGGGGAGTGGCACCGGGGCATGAGGGTTTGAACAAGGAACGGCTTCTGGCAGGCTTCTAGGATGACAGCCCTCAAAGGACAAAAGATTTGGGACTAGTTGTAAGGTCGCATGACGAGGACGTCACGTGCTCAATGGAGGGAGAATGTCCCAGACACCAAAACAACGTCGTTTTGGTAAGGTGGTGGGGTAACGCAACAGCAGCTGGTTGTGGCACGTGACGCGCCCTGGACTAGACATGGCCAAAATTGAACCGGACCGGCGGTTCGAACCGGAACCGGACCGACCGGAACCGGAACTGGACCGAACCGGCGAAATTCGGTCCGGTTCCGGTTCAAGGTTCCGGAAAGCCGGAACCGCCGGTTCCGGGGAGCCAGAACCGCCGGTTCCGGGGAGCCGGAACCGGCCGTCCCCCCCTCCCCCTCCCCCCCCGTGCGGCCGTGCCCCCCCTCCCTCCCCCGTGCCACCCCCCCTCCCCCCCGTGCGGCCGTGCCCCCCCCTCCCTCCCCCGTGCCACCCCCCCCTCCCCCGTGCGGCCGTGCCCCCCCTCCCCCAACGGTCCAATTTTGGACGGTTGGCCCCCCTCCCCCCCCCGGAACCGGAACCGGCGGTTCCGGTTCCGCGGAACCGGCCGTCCCCCCCCTCCCTCCCCCGTGCGGCCGTGCCCCCCCTCCCTCCCCCGTGCCACCCCCCCTCCCCCGTGCGGCCGTGCCCCCCCTCCCCCAACAGTCCAATTTTGGACCGTTGGCCCCCCCTCCCCCCCCAACGGTCCAAAATTGGACCGTTGGCTGCCACCCCCAGCCAACTTTTTCTTTTTTTTTTTTAAATTTTATAATTCCTATCTATATATACCCCTCCCTCCCCCACTCATTTTTCACACTTTCTCTCTCTCTCTCTCTCTCTCTCTCTCTCTCTCTCTCTCAAGTCTCAAGCTATTATTCTCTCAATTTTGTCTCTCATTTAATATTTTAATTTCAATTTCTTCAATCTTCTCATTTTGTTATTTATCAATTTATTCAATTATATTGTTAATTATTTATTACTTGTTACTATATTATTTTATCATTATTATATTTTTTTATTATCATACTTTTTTCAAAAAAATGGCAAGTGAAGGTAGAAATTTTGAAAATGTTGAAAATGTTGAGTTTGAAGCTCAAAATTTTCAAACACAAGAGAGTGAAACTCAACAAAAGGGAGGTGGAAAAATTTCTACTTCTGATATTTTTAATATTCATTTCAAGAAAACACCAAAAGGAGATGGTAAATTTGATGTATCTTGTAATTATTGTAATCAGGTATACAAATTCAAGCAAGGAGGTGGATATGGTACTTTCGCCCGACATTTGCAAACAAAGCACCCGCTCAAGGTTGGATTGAGCCGCGATCAAACACAAATATCCGGGTTTGCTACCTCTTCAAACTCTCCTCAATTATTTCATTATAATGAAGCTAATTGTAGGTCTGGTTTAGCTGAAATGGTAGCAATTGATCATTTATCTTTTAGTTTTGGTGAAAAATTAGGTTTTACTCGATTTTGTCAAAACTTTGTTAATCCTAGTTTTAAATCAATTCCTAGAAATACTTTGAAAAGGAATTTGTTAAAATTGTTTAAAAACTCAAAAATTGAATTGATAACATATTTTCAAAACAATAATATTAATGTTTCTATTTGTAGTGATATTTGGAGTGATCATTGGCAAACTCATTCATATATGGGTATTACTTGTCATTGGGTTGATGAAAATTATGTTTTACAAAAAAGAATTCTTGCGTATCGATGTTTTGATGAAAGTCATAATGCTGAAAATATTTGTAGATTAATTCAACAAATTTTACAAGAATATAGATTAGTTAATAGAATTTTTTCAATTTCTTTTGATAATGCATCGGCTAATACTGCTTCTATTAATGAATTGAAAAGAATTTGCCAACCAAATTTTGGTGGAAGATTTTTTCATGTTAGATGTGCATGTCATGTTTTAAATTTATGTGTTCAAGATGGTATTAAGTCACTTAATTCTTATTTAGATCCAATTAGAAATGTTATTTCTTATATTTGGGTACACCCTCGAACTGCAAAAGCATGGGCACATTTTTGCACCTCCAATGGTCAAACCCCAAAACGTTTTTCAAAAGATGTCCCTACTCGTTGGAACTCAACTTTTAAATTACTTAATCAATCTTTTGAATATAAAGATTTATTGTGTTCTTTTGCAGCAAATTATATTCCACAATATCCTATTTTTCCAACTATGTGGAATGTTTGTAGTTCAATTTTGAATATTTTACGAATTTTTAATGATGCTACTCATACACTTAGTAGTGTTTATAAACCAACTTCACATTAATTTTTAATAGAAGCAATGAATGTGGCCGGTGTATTAATGGAAGGAATTAATGTTGAAGAAATTTGTCATGCTGTTTTAGAAATGAGAGAAAAATGGTTACGTTATTATCAATTTATTCCTGAAATTTTTCTTGTTACTATGGTATTTGATCCTAGGTGTAAATTTGATGGTTTAATTGAGTGTTTGTCTAACTATTATTCGTTGTTAGGATTAGAAAATAATGAAGAAATTGATGTGAATATTATAATTTCTAAGGTTAGAACTTTATGCAATCAATTATATGAAGCATATGTTATTGCTCCTAGTAGTGAAGAATCATTTCCATCCATGGCTCCGCATTCCTCTTCCTCCCAACCAATGAAATGGGGTCATAAATTTTTAGATCAAAGGAGGAAAAAACCTAGATCGAGCTCACATTCAGAGCTCGAAACTTATCTAACCACAGTTTTTGAGTTTGGTGATGATACAGGTTTAAATTTTGAAATTTTGGAGTGGTGGAAAAGGCACAAGGAGACATTTCCAACTCTTGCAATTATTGCAAGTCAACTTCTTGCAGTTCCAGCTTCAACTGTAGCCGTTGAACAAACATTCAGTAGTGGAGGCAACATTTTGGACGAAAGAAGATCAAGATTGGCTCCAGAATCATTGGAAGCTCAAGTTTGCCTCGATGATTGGGAAAGAGCTAACATGCGACGTCAAGAAGAACTTATCCATTCATCATCATCTGACGAATGGGTTAATGATGGTTCAACAACGGCGACTTCCGACTCCAATGAAGATGCGTAGGATCCAAGTCCATATTTTATTTTTTTTCACATTTGTAAAAATTAATTACTTGTATTACATTTTTGTTATAATTATTTTTTAATGAAATTAAGTCTAATTCTATTTTTTATTTTTTATTTTTCACATTTGTAAAAATTAATTACTTGTATTACATACTTGTTTAGTTGTTTTAATTATTTTTAATGAAATTATTACTTATATTTCTTCAATTTTTAGTAGTGTTTTTTTATTAAAAATATGGTTGAGAATATTTATATTTACAATTACATTTAACAATTAAAAATCGAAACCAAACCGAACCGAACAACGGAACAAGGACCAAAATTAAATACAACAATATTTAAAAAAAATTATAAAAATTCGGTTTGAACCGGAACCGGAACCGTTGACCGAACCGGCTCAAACCGTTGACCGAACCGGTCCAAACCGTTGACCGAACCTGCACGAACCGGAACCGGAACCGAACCGTCCCAAACCGCCCTTGGGCGGTTCGGTTCAGGTTCAAAGATTTCTTGAACCGGAACCGGCGGTTCATGAACCGTGGCCATGTCTACCCTGGACTATTTATTTTGCCTTGGCTGCCAAGCAGCTGCATTGTGTGATATTTAAGGCCAATTTTGGGCATTTTGATGTTAAAACAAAGAAGAAAAAGAGACGAGGAATGAGAGAAATTAAGGGAGAAAAAGGAGAAGGAGCATGATAGCTAGAGAAAGGAAGAAAAAGAGAACAAAATGGGAGAAATCAAGGAGTTTTTGAGGTTATTCGGTGTCTAAAAATACTTAGGTAAGTGAATAAAATTATTAGAAGCATTGTTTGTCTAGTTTATGGATTTTTTCACAGTTAAATTATATATTTTATGTGGTCAAATTTGGTTATGTTGAGCCGTAATCTTATTATCTTCCTATAAAATGTTTCACTTCGCAGTGGGAGTGCGTGAAGGACAAGTATCGACTGTTTTACGGCAAGCTCTTAACCCTCTCTTTACATACTTTAATTCTTGCGTGAGTCTCCGTTATTTTTATATTTTAATCCCTCCATCATCGTGATTCGGTTCCACACATTAATAAAGCAAATATGCGTGGTAACCATAGTATAATACGTGAGTTGTTGAGTCTGTGAATAGTGGGCTTAACTAAATATGTAACTCTTATTGATATTTATTTCTAATCATTACGGGGCTTTGTATCGCCCCTACTTATTTGAGAATGATGCCAAACCGATGTGGGTTAGGTTCTTAAAGAGTCAGGAAGACTCGATGTGATTGTGGTGGTCAACTGACCAGCCTTTGTCTAATATTTAATATTATCAAATATACTGAACTAATCCATAATGTGAGTAACAACGAGTGGTATCCCTAATCTTGAATGTGAGGTGGTATAAATATTTACCTATATGAGGGATCCATAATTGTATAATAGAATCATGTCAAATATCAACGTGTCAACTTACAAATATTAGGCTAAAGCCTTATGCCATAAATGTGTTTGGGAATGTACCAATATGGGTTTAACGACATGAATTGCATAATGTGGAATATATGGGTTTTTCCTTGGAACTATCAGAATAAATATTTCCATAACAATTATATAAAAACCCTTGCATATACATGGTAGTGTGACTGGCATATGATCATGCATGACATTGTATTTATGTTTATCAAGTGAGGATTATAATGGGTATTTATCCCCTCAACCTCTGAGTGAGGGCACTGCTATCGCTGGGCCGATAACGTCCGAGCAGGTTAAGTGTGTGCTGTCATGCCAAAGAGAGTGACGTATGGTTATTGTGATAGGTATTTGTCCCCTCGGCCTTTGAGCGAGGGCGTTGCTATCACTATGCCATTGATGTCCGGGTAGGTTAAGCGTGCGCTACCATACCAAAGAGGGTGACGTATGGTTGATAAGTATTATAGGTTATGATATTACATATGATATTGTTTAGCATATTGACAGATGTGAGCCTAAGGGCTATTTGTACATTATCGAGCATGTGCATGTGTTGCATTATGATATGAAACCTTTCATGGGAATACATGATGTAAAAAATAATGTGAACGTGCATGACGATGCACGGTATATAATATGAACTCTGCCCGAATGACTATCTGCATAATTATGAATACGTGTCATACAAACCTGTGGAACTTGACATGGGCATATAATGTAAAGTATAATGAATATATGCAATAACTTATGACATGACGTGGGAACGAATGTGAGAAGCCTTGTTAATGCTAGTCGTGATAATTGATGCCCCTTTATTTCAAATATGCTTCTTGAGCCTAGTGACTCACTTCGTTTTGACATCATTATAGGTTAAGGAAAGGGAAGTTCGAGGTCGGATTCAATGGTTTCAGATCCTTGCCATGTGTATGAGGCTCTCTTGACCGAAAAGATCTTTGGAGGTAAGTGTGGACAGGGGCTTAGATATGGGTGTTTTGTCAGATTTGATTAGCTGATATTATGATGTGTATGTAAGAGCCTTTGAAATATATATTTTTAATCAGTTTGCTTCCGCTGTTGTAAATAAAAATTGAGGTTCGATAAATAAGGAAAAAAACAACACCAGTTGGATATATTTTAGACTAAATGTAGGCAAATAACTTTTGATTTAAGTGTGCTTGAGTTGAAAAAGTTCAGGAATGGGTGACTCCCTGAGAAGTTCGTGCAGGCCTATCAGGATAAATTGTTCCGGTTCTTCCTATCGCTCAATGCGGAATGTTATAGAAATTCTAGAGAATGTTTGTTATCTTGAAATTTTTTTGTCTTTTCTGAATGATAAGGAAAAAAAATTGGATTAAAAGAAAATGCTATTTTAGAGTTTTATCAACAATTTACTTGTGTAGGCGGGGATCCAATATTTTCAAAATTCTTACGTAAAGAATTACAAGAGAAATCAAGTCTTCGCCTTACAAGTTGAGGAAATTTTGAGCAGGCCCAAGGTTGAGGACTGCCATAACTAATTATTATATGTAAATGATAATCTATCTATCATTAAAATTGATATCTTTACATAGTAATTTGAATATTTTGAGACATGTGTTAACTATACAAATTCTTAAGAAATAATATTTTTGTAATAACATTTAATATTTAGAGTATTAGTAATAATACTCTAAATATTAAAAATTAACAATATTTTTAACAAAGATATTAATTAACATTTAATATTTAATTAATTTTTTTATATATATTATTTTACATATAAACAAGGAAACTGAAAACCCAATACGGTTTAGGAACACGCAGACACTTGTAGATACACACATATATATATATATATATATGCACAAATGATAAAATCTACAGACAATAGAAAAGGGCTAAGGCAAAAGAGATCAAGAAATAGAAAACTACATATATTTACATACGGCAATGCTATGTTGCCCACTAGTGGGTAACATAGCATTTGCCCGCCAGTTAGGGGGGCGCAGGCCCCATGCACATGGGGCCATATGCAGACACGGGCCCCACGTGCATGAGCCGGCACCCCCTCATTGGCGGGCAAATGCTATGTTGCTCGTCAGTGGGCAACATAGTATTACTGTATTTACATATATTCACAAACCGACAAACATCACTGAACTTATATATTAAATGCTGGTACTCATAGAGAAAAGAGAATAAAGAAACAAAGTACCATTAAGTGAAGAAATCAAAGGAAACATAACATTGAATGGCGAAGGGAGGGGCAATGACGGTCGAGAAAGGGTGCAACGATAGGCGACGACGGCCAAAAAAGAGTGCAACGAATGGTGGATGGAAGGGCGACGATAGCCAATGGGGCGACAAAAGGGGCTAACGATGACGTGGGTGGGCGGGTCTGTGAAAGAGGGAGAGAGAGAGAAAGACACTAAGTGAATGAGTGGGAGAAAGGGAAAAATGAGACGGTGTGGGTAAATGGGTCTGTAAAAAAGAGAAAGAAAGAGAGAGACATTGAGAGGAAGTGAGAGAGATTTAAATCTCTTGCAGAACAATCTCTATATTTTCACTTTCATCAATCACACAAAATTATACATTCAAAAAGCCCTCCCCTTTCATCTCAACCATATAATATATTTGCTATTAATATGAGTCAAATAAATAAAATGTATCTCTATATATTTTACACATTTTCAAAAATTCTTCTCATATATATTATTATTAAATAGGGCAGGGCCACTTTCTCGTTTTTTCGATTTGATTGATTAATCAAATACATAAGTGGAAGAGGAACGGAACAGGAAGAAGCAGGCATTCATTACGATTGGTAATTTTGCCTGTCAGAAATTAATTACTTAATTACAATTATACAGAAAGATCAAAATCCCCCAAGTTCCTGCGTGCGAGGTGCGCTGTCCTTGTTTTGTCGCCTCTCTCTCTCTCTCTCTCTCCCCGAAATTATAGATCCAAAACCCCAAAACTGCCTCCTTTCCATCTCTCCAGTTGCCATCTCTGAAGGAGACGGGTGCACTTCCATTTGATTTGAGGAGCTCTTCGCAGCGCCTACCGTCTCCCAGATCTGGTCTTCGCGCCCAACTCCAACAGGTTCGATCCCGTCTTTCTTCTTTTAGATCTGGATTGGTCTAATTCCCCAATCTTCTTGATCGGTCGGTTGTTCTAGATCCGTGTCTGATTGGCTTTCGTCTTTCCGAATCTCAATTTATTAGTTAAAGCCCGAGATTTATCAAAAGTAGGGCTCGCGATGCCATATGCTTGATCTGAATTCGCAGTTTTATTAATGGGGCGATTATCAAGATTTTCTTTTTGTAACCGTGTCTAAACATTAGTGGCGATCGCGTTCTCTCGTTTCTCGAGGAGTTTTATGCCTGATAAATTCACATGAGATGAGCGTCAATTTTGTCAGATATAATATTTTCTTGTTCTGATTGTTTTTACCTTTCTCTAGTTACTGATTGCGGTTGGCAGGTGTTCTTTTTCGGTTTATAGAGTTATAGATGCAGTATTCTTCTTTGTGCCCGTTTCACATTTGCGTCTTCACTGGGTGGGAGATTAAATTTTTGCATATAATTTCTAAATTGTTTCAAGTTGTCATGCAGATATAACTCGCGAACTTTTCCTTTTTTCTTATTGTTCATTCTGTTTCAATGCAGCTGCAAACTGGGAAAATTTCCCAGTGATTCTTATGTTAACCGCTAAAAGCCAATGTATACGGATGATGTTTTCCTAGATTGTTATGTGTAGAACCCAAGTATATTCAATTTTCAATTGAGGCAAATGGTTTTAGTGATGTCCTCCCATGAAAACCTCTTATTAAAAATTCTCTTGCAATGTGCATAGATCTTTCCATTCCATCAAAATAATTCTTACACTTTTTTTCATTATTTACTCACTCTTGAAAGCATTTGTTGTATCTTTTTCCCGAGCAATACTTCACGTAGATATGTATAGATTGATCATTTTTGACTAGAAGGCAAAAGTTGGAGAAGTGGAAACTGAAGAGGAACGCCAACATTTGGTGTATCATTGCAACTCTCTCTCGGCTAGCTTGTTTTCTTCTTGATTCCAGAACCCTTGTAACCTATTCATCCCTTGCTCTATCATTGCTCCTTGTTTTCTTGTTGCTAGCACATAGATTACGTTGTGGGATTATCCACTGTTAGGAGCATGGACCGACCCTGAACCCTAAATCCTAAACCCCTCAACCCTTAAAACCCTAAAACCCTAACCCCTAGACCCCTAAAACCATAAACACCCTAAAAACCCTAAACCCTAAACACTAAAAACCCTAAATCCTAAATACTAAACCCCAAAACCCTAATCCCTAAGCTAAAATCAGGAAGGGCCCAAATGGGGGCATTGGGTAGGGCTCTTTTAAGGTTGCGAACAGTCTCATCTGATTCCATGGTCTAAGAAAAAGAATTCTTTCGATGCATGGATGTTAATGGAGCAGCTATCTTTCCATATTCTGCAATGAATTTGCTCGAATTTTTCGGGGATCAACCTTCATTCCATGGGGATCAATCTTTCCATATTCTTCACGGTGAGATGGTGTGCGTGAAGAGTGGGAAAAATGATTTGGAGGTGTGACATGTGGTCATCCTAGGATTTGCTGTAAACTAGGGTATCATTAAAGAAGACCAAGACAAACTTACGTAGCTGCGGTTGGAAAATCTCGTTCATGAGGGATTGAAATGTCGAGGGGGCATTGGAGAGACCAAAAGGAATGACTAGGAATTCCTAGTGACCTTGGTGTGTCTGGAAGGCTGTCTTATGCACATCTTCTTTCATGCGTATTTGAAAGTAACTTTAACGGAGGTCAAGTTTAGTGAAATACCTTGCCCCTTGGAATTTGTCCAAGAGCTTGTCAATGACCGGAATAGGAATTTTACCCTTGATGGTCAATTTTTTGAGGGCCCTATAGTCCACACAAAAGCATAAAGTCCCATCACGCTTGTGAACTAGCAAATCTGGGGATGAGAATGAGCTTTGGCTCGTTTAAATAATTCCTTGGGCCAATATCTCCTATACGAGCCACTCAATTTCCTATTTTTGAAAATGGGGGTACCTATATAATCAAACAAAAATGGGGGCCGAACTTGATTATAGAGGGATGCAATGATCGCTAGTGCAAGAAGGTGGTAGGCTATGGGGTACTTAGAACAAATCATGAAACTCATTCAAGAGGGACTCGAGTTTAGTGGTTTTTCGGCCCTCGGTTGTTACCTCAGCCTTGAGATGCATCAAGAAAACCTGCCCTTAGTTCTTTCGTAGTATACAATTGGTGACCTTTCCCTCAATACATTTAAACTTCGCAGAAGAAATGCCTCGAAGTTTGACTGTTTTCTCTCTCCTCGCAAATTGCATCTCCATGGTTCCAAAATCCCATGTAATTGGGCCGAGTGTTTGTAACCATTGAGCCCTAAGCATTGTGTCACAACCTTCTAAGGGAAGTAGGTAGAAATCAACTTCCACTAGAATTCTTTAAAGCGATAACATCACTCCCTTGCAGCGACTTGGACTTGTTAATCGTTCACTATTTGTGATGACCACGCTGATGGCACCCTCGTGATAGATCTTGAGTTCTATAACCTTAACAAATTTCTGGTGCAAGAAGTTGTGGGTAGAGCCAAAGTCGATCAAAATAGAAAGTTGGATGTTACCTATCTGTGAGGGTATTCGCATGGTTTGGGGTGCTTGGACGCAACCAGTGCATGTATTGAAATCTCTGGGTATTCTCGGGTTTCTTCTTCACATTGGCCTTCTTCTTGAATTACATCATTTAGTTCTTGCTTGTCCTCTACTTTTGTAATGTTAATGAAGAATAATTTCTTGCACCAATGTCTGAAAGTATATCGCTTGTCATAGTGGTAACATAGGCCCCCATCTCTCTTTGCTTTTGAAGTTCGGCGGGTGTGAATTTACAGATCCCGGGATTACTCATTATTGCCGGTGGTCGTTGGTTGCCTCCAAAATTCATGACTAACATGTTCGCCAGAGGTGGCTTGGGAAGCCTATAAATGGGATTCATAGGTCCTCGGGTTAGTGCAAGCGGGCAGTCGGAATAGCCGGCTTGTCAGTTCTTGGAGATTTAGCATTGAAAACTTGGGCCAACCCAATGGTTGTGGTAAATTTTGGTGGATTTTTGGCTCGTACGTCGTCCTATAGTCTGTCTCTTAAACTACTAACAAAACATTTAGCTTCTTGTTTGTCAATGAGGTTCCTTGCTAGCATGAGTAACCTCTTGAATTGGTTTTGGTATTTTGCAAGTGACCCAATTTGTTTCAGCTTGCATAAATCCCTAGCTGCTGAATCGTTTCTTCAACCCTAGTTTCAATTCTTCTCGTGTAAGTATATGACCTTGATTCTTGCAGCATTGATACCACAGCTGAGCATCACGCTCCAAGTGATACGCTGCCAATCGGACCTGCTTTTCTGCTGGTGTTTACTGAAATTCAAAAAATTGTTCTACTCGGCAAGCCCACCAGGTAGGATATTCCACGTTGTTGTAGTAGGGAAAAATCAATCTTAGCTATTTTGAATGCCATGAATCCTCCTATCTCCTGCGGTCCACTTCGTTTTGGTGGGCGCTGCCCTATTTCATTCTGGTGGCCCCTTGCTGCCATTCGCCGATCCCTTGTTGGATGCCCCTAGCTCTGATACCAGTTTGTTATGTACCCCAATTTTACACTATCCTCGACCCCTCCCATGTCCCCTCTTACGACATATTCTATCTTTCCCCCCCTCCCATGTCCCCTCTTACGGCATATTCTTTTTTTTCCCCCCTCCCTTGTCCCCTCTTACGGCCTATTATGGGTGAGGAAGAAGAAGAAAAGAACTCGTGTGCTTGAAAAGGAAAAGATAGAATAGAAGAGCAATTTGCAATGCAATTTTCTGATAGATTTCGTGGATTCACCTGACATTATTTATAAGGAGGCTAGTAACATGATATCCATCCTTCCTAGAAACTAGCTAAGTGTCACGACCCTAGGGTTTGGCTAGGGTTTAGGAATGAAATTGGAAGAGTTCATGAGAGAAATAGAGAAAAATTGGAGGGAGAGGCAGGACTAAAACAAAGGGAAAAGAAGGGAGAACGAGAGAGAGAAAGTAGGGAGAGAGATCTGATTCAACAGCATATCATTTCAACATACACTTCTCTACATATTAGAGCATATTTATAAGTTATTCAATTGAATGTAAAATCTAGAAACAACACCCATGTGCATTTTAACATAATTAATAACATCTCCTAACAACAATTGTAACTAATGACAACATTTACCCTTTAATTCCTCACATGGCTGTCTCACGTTTTCATGACATATACATGCATTTTGGTGGGTTTTTTCGAAAAATGAAGGCTACATGTACAACAAAGGAGTTGATGGATCGTCTTATTTTTCGGGTATGCGAGTCACTATGACTAGGGGTGGCTGTGACGACTTGCTCCCACCTACGGGCGCTACTAGTGAATAATCGACTGGATTACTCACACGATAAACCAACAACTGAAGGGTTGGACTATGTTTCAACAGGAAACGCCCTAGGTGGGCACTAGGCCTTGTCATTCCCTTCGCTTCACTTGAGGAATCAATTCCAAAACATTAAAAGAAGCACAGCGGACGGGACTCGAAACCCGAGTGAGCTTCACCTTTCTTCAACTTGCCACTTAATAAGCCAAAGGTAACCCAGGCACAAAACAACACATTACAAATCTTCTAAGTACTTGGGATTTACGAGAAATTCATTTCGATCCTTACCTGATCTGAAACTTGGCTCCACCATCTAAAGTTGTATACAACAAGCAATCTCCCAATCTCATATATACTAGCGCTCAACAACATATACATTCACACACATGAATACCTACAGGAATACCTATGTATAAACAGGAGAATATACAACAAACACATCTCAGGCAACAACGCTAGTCACCACTTCATCCTCTTGACGCCATTCCTGCTTGTATCTAGACTCGCAACATCTACAATACGAGGTAAAACCTCATGAGTCATAAAGACTCAATAAGGGTGCAAATTAATGTAAACAAGATAATATATGTGATGCAATGACAAGTAAATATGCATGAATGACGAGGCATCACTGCCCTCTGAACCCACCTGTTCGAGGCACTTACCTCTCATATTACCCCTAGCATGCATCTAGTCTACTCCATGGCCATAGGACTCCACTAGACCACCTATAGAACATGCACAACCAGTACTGCAAACCACATATATTCAACCATATTACCAAACATTTGCAAGAACGCCACCTTTGGGACCGTCCCTTACTTGGCTCGAAGTCTCATCTCTACCAAAGCGAGAACGCCAGCCTGCTTTGCACTCTTCTAGGACCACTACCTCCTCGGTAGAACTTAGATGCCACACAAAACCCAACAACAAAAATTAAACACCAGGGTCTATGTTTATGCCATTCCTCGCAAAAACCCACCCATCCACAATTTTCAAACAACCTCAACCAATGATTTAATCCAACCAACACTATTCACATAATCTCACATATGAAATTAGCACGAAAAGAATTAATTTATTTACCTCAATCAATTTGGAGAAGAAATCGAGAAAATGATCACCTGGCGTTACCTTCTGATCTGCCACTTCGTGCTCAAATTCCCATTTCCTAGCCTTTGGCACACTCCTCGAGTCCCAAATAAATTTTTTTGAATTTTCCCCAATTTTTCTAAAATTTTCCGACATTTTTCTCCCATTTTCCCCTTATTTTTCAGAATTTTTCTATATTTCTTTTCTTTTTTTTTTTCTTCTTCTTTCTTCCTATTCATCTTCTTCCTCATTTCTTCTTCACTTCACCGCCTGCGCACCAGCCGACCACTGCCGCTGGCCCTCTGCCGGTCGCCACTACAGCCAATGTCACCACCAACAGCCACCTCTCGCCACCACACACAATTGGCTAGTCGCCACCACCGCTAGCAGCCACAGCCCAGCTTCCTTGCGTGACTAGCCGCCAACCACCATGGCTGCTTCAGCTTCGTCAGCCTCCATCGCCAACGCCTCAGGCAGCCGCCGCTGCCCATTGCCGTTGGTCACCCTTCAGCTAAGTGAATTGCCTCTGCCTCATCCACCATCGCTGCCATCGATCTCCATCGCCGCAACCATGGCCGCTACTGCCTCCTTCGCTGGCCATGGCTTGCTGCTGTCACTACCGCCTTCAGCTAGCCCCTAGCCAGCCACTGATCAGCCCATCTCTCTCCCGATCTCGCACACCTCTGCCCTCTCACTTTTTGCCTCTCCACTTCTGATTTCAACATTTGAGAGAAAATGCACTATGGATGGCTTGGCCCCAATCCACACGGTTGTATATATATATATATATATACACACATAATTACACATTTAATCCTTCTATTTTCTCATAATTCCAATTGAGGAATTTAATAATTTCACTTGAGAATTTTTATAATTGCACTTGGACCCTCCAAGGCTTTAATTAATTAAACCTCAAGCCACACAAAATCTCGGTTTATCAAAAATTAATTGCCGGTGCTTACTCGATAAAGGCCAATTTCGTCCCTGTGCTTGCACGGGACCTTTTCTCCGGCCGAAAATACTTCAAGGTTGCCTCACTCGCAAAATCGGACCACCTCTAGGGTCCCCTTAGCTTCCCGGAGGTCCCCTATGAACATTAGATTTTTGGCACCCATTTGGGGTTGACCATAATTTATTTTGGAAATTATTTCCGGTCGGACTGCCTCCAGCGTCATTAGCCTCACCTCGAGACGCTCACCAATCTCATGCCTTCTTTCCTGGACATTCAAGTCCTGGGGCATTCTCTACCATCAATTCGATTTTTTTTTTTAATTAACCTCCTTAAACCCACAGGTGGCTCTCCGGACCACCTAAGGCCCTTTAAAAAAAAAATCACTAGAAATTCCCATTTATTCCAACACCATGTAATATCGGGTATTACAGTGGTCGATGATCGGCTTTGATGACCATAAACAATTGGCCATAGCGGTCAAGGTGTGTTTTTTCACAAAGTTGTACATGTTTTGACTGAAAATTAAAGCCTAGATCTACTAAATTTCAACTATTAGTTTCTTTTGATTTCGGGGCACATGGGTCATTGAGAAAAAGCGAGTTTAACAGTCGACTCCAATTATCGGAATCTACCATGGGCGGTGGCTGCCAATGCTTTTCTTGAAATGTGAGTTTTTGAAACCCCCATGCACTTAGAATCATGTGCAACTTAGCCTCCTGTGCAATTCCAAAATTTTGTATATAGAATTCGTATTTTATATGTAGATTACTGGACAAACTTATGTGTAATAATAACAGATAGTAGCTAATTGCAACGTTTTAAAAATGTAAGCGAGTCTTTTGATGCAATCAAAAGTATAGGGGATAAGTTACACATGACCTCAAGTGTAGGGGGATTTCATATAATTTACCCTTAATTTTATGGTCTACGAGAATCTAATCATTGGATGAATCTTATTTTTGGTTATATGAACTATTGCGGTTAGGGAATTTGATGATTGATCCTGATCATGGGAATCATTGACCTACCGTATTCGGTGGTAATGGGAAGACCAAAAATTAATTCTTAGATTTATAGAAATTCAATTGTTGGATCACTTTTAGTTTAAACTATGTTATGTTTATTGTAATTTGAAGTTATTATTAATGATTACCATGTTATATTTGTTAATTATCAAGTTTAATTAATTTGAAATTATTTGTTGATTATAATTGATTATCAAGTTTAATGAAATAAATATTTTCTGGCGAATTGAGATCGAGTTCGAGCTTGGCTTGGTAGAAGGTTCTTGCTAGCTCAAGTCAAGCTCACATATAAACATGCTACTTGTAAGCCAAGCTCGAGCTTAACTTAGCTCAATTGAGCTCGACCTTGAACAAAATTTCAAACTCAATTCGAGCTTGAACTCCAATTTTTTCTATTGAGCCGAGTCAAGGAGCTCAGTAAAGATTGGCTCAATTACAATAATAATATTATATTTTTGTATATCTTAGAAAACATATCTCCCATAGCTTTAATTAGGCTTAAAAGATAACTTTTTTACTATATCCTTCTTGCCCATTACTACACTCGTTTTCCCCAAGGATATGGCATGAAATTACAATTTTGTAGATGAAGATCAGAGTGATTTGGTTGTGGAGCTTGGAAAGTTTTAACACATGCGATGAAATCTACGTTGACATTGTGGTTTTGGATGAAAGGGTATTCACTATGTTCATGAAATATTTTTTTGTTATTCTATTTATTTATTATTTTAAAATAGTATTATGCAATGTTCTAAAACTCAGCCAAGGCGACCGCCTAGGCACACCCTAGGCGCCGGGCTGATTAATCCGACCTGATCGGCGCCTAGGCCACCCAGGCGATGACTAGCCGCCTGGGTCGGGCGTGGCATGGGCCGCCTACCTACCTGGGTCGTGCACAGTGGACGAAGTGTTCTCGCCTCTGAAGCTCAAGAACACGCCATAACTGTCGTTGATCCGAGAAGCAGAAGAGGAGGAGGCGGGCTTTTTGCCTCTTGTAGTAGTAGTCATTGAACAGAGGGAGCAGAGAAGAATGGATCTGTTGGAGAAATTTAGGGGAGACGAGTATGGAACTTGTCTAGGAGAGGGAAGCGGAAGAGGGAGAGTAGTAGGCTGGAACTCGTCATCTGGGAGAGGGAAGCGGAAGAGGAAGAGTAGTAGTATGGAACTCGTATGGGAGACGAGAGAAACTTAGGAGGGGGGGGGGGGGGGGAGACCAAACACCAAAACAGTGGTTAAAAAGCACATTTTGAATAGGCAACAGCTGAAAATTTGGGAGAAATTTGTGAGAAAAAAAAGTCAAGAATGAGATATTTTATGGGTTAAATTATTGTTAATATAATAATTTAATTTGTGTGATTTACTATAGATGAAAACACAAAATAATGTAAGGAAACAACAAATGTTACAAAATAATGCAGGTTTATATGCTGAAAATAGCAATTTTTCTAGGCCCTGCCTAGGCACTAGGCCCTGATTCGGTGCTCGACTAGCGCCTTTTAAAACATTGGTATTATGCATGGAATGTATTTTGATTAAATTTTGCTTGCATTTGTGATTATCTGGGTGGCACAATCCAAGCAACAATCAAAAAGTTTTTGTTCATAAGTATAGGACCCTTCTAAAAGAAGGAAATACGTATATAATGACCAATTGTAATTGTCCTAAAATAACTACATCAAAATTATCATAATGAAAATTTCAAAAGGTTAAGAAAAATCTAAATTTTTAACTAATAATAATACTAGGACATATATTTATATAAGTACAAGAATAAAAAATATATATGAGGCCGGCATGAATTAGGTTAGACAGCCTGACAAATAGGCTGGCCAGCGGAAAAGGGCTTTGGCCCATTTGAGCCGAGGCATATAAAAGGGCATATAAAAGAGAAGGAGATGGAGAGGGAATCTGCGGCTACCTTCTCGTTTTCAATCTATTTTTAATTTTTAATTTTTTAAAATAATAAAAAAATATTTATTTTGATATTTTTAAGAATATATTTTCAAAAATAAAAAAAATTACAAAAAAAATTCAAAACAACAAAATAGGTTGTTTCAGCCAAAAGAAACTCACCCTTTCACATCTTCTCTTCCTCTCTTCAAGCCATCACCGCCGACCACTGCTTCCTTCTCTTCCTCTCTTCAAGGCCAGATCCGTCGCCTCTGACTGTATTTTCACCATTAAAGTGGCCTTGATCTACAAGGAGGTAAGTCTTTTAGTCTGATCAACAAATATTTTCAGCACAAATCCATGATATATACGTATGTATGCGCGATTTGTATCTGGCCAGAGGTTTAAGCTTAGATCTTTAGATATTCAGCCGTTGGATCTTGCTGGTTTTTGAGTATGTTGGTCGATGGAGATAAGAGTGTCGAGTGGTTGCCTCTGATCGCCGGAAACCACCGGGCACGATGGCCGGTGGTGACTGGCAGTGCATTTTTCAGTTCCGGCTGAAAATTAAAAATCATATCTATGGAGATTTAATTGTTGGATCTTGTTGGTTTGTTGGTATGTTAATCCCCTTGGCTTGGTGTTTCTAATGGTAGGCTCTAATCGTGGGAATCTCCGGCCGGAGGTGGTCGCCGGCCACCGCTGGTGGCGGCAGTTGTGCTGGTTGCTGGGTATATGCATATATATATATATATATATATACCAGCAATTACAAATTTTGTTTGGTTGGTGCAACTTATGTTATTGGGTAAAATTTTTACTGTTATTAGATAAAAATTTACATAAGTATAAATTTGGAATGAGTATCGAAGGATGAGTTTGTAAAAAATTACATATAGCTGTTATTGGCCAACATTTATATGTAGTTGTTCCAAATTGTTGATGGCAATTGATTACTGTTATGCTATTTTCATATAGCATTACACTAATCAATTTACTGTTATAAAAATTGATATAGATTACTGTTATGCTATTTTCATGCAGTTAATATGAAGGTCTGTATTTGTGCCCCTTAAAATATGTGATTGGCATGATTTTTACCACTCTTAATATTATACTTTTCTCCACTTGAAACAATGTCTTCACATACTGACATAACACTAATTAAACACTTACTAACATAACAAGAAGAATAAATGAATAAAAAATAGCACTAATTAAACATGGGCAGAGAATATACTGACATAACAGATAATGAATAAAAAAAAGAACATGGGTGTGACAAATAGAGAATTTTTGAATTTTTGGATTTGCACTTGGTTAAGTGGTTGATATTTATTATGTGTCTTGAATAGAGAACGTGGGTGGTCACAAAGATAAGACTAAGGAACCAATGTCATGGCCTAATGGGAATGAACATGCTTTTATCAGGATACTTTATGATAATGCGAAAGCAGGAAAATTGCAATGCTCTATATTCACAAAAGACAATTGGGGCAAGATCAATCAAGACATGATTGATCTCACAAAAATGGATTATGGGATAGATAGATTGAAGGGTAAGTGGAACTATTTACATAAAGTGCATTGCTTGTTCCCTGAACTGGTAAGGCATACAGGTGTTACATGGGATCCAAATGTGGAATGAGTATCAAAGAACTCGTGCATGAGTCTGTAATTTTATTTTATTGTTTTAATTTTTGAATTATGTTTATTTTGGTATTTGTATTAAAGCTTGTAATTGGATTCCACTTGCTATTGAATTGTTTGATGCAATCTTATCATTTATAATCACATTATGTAATATCAATTCACGCTTTTAAATTTTATTTTAATGCTTCCTATTTTTTTGTCAAGTCAATTTATTTATTTATTCAAAATTGAATAGTTTTAATTTTTTGAATAATTAAATTTATTTAATAAAATGTCATTAAAAAATTATTTTTAAAATTCTAAAGAGAACGCATTTTCTAACTTTTTTATTTTGAGAAATAGTTTTTAAAAATAACAAAGAGAATGCATTTTCAATTTTCTAAAACCAGACTACCAAAACAAAAAATTGAAAATGAATTCAAAAATCAAAATTAAAAATTAAAAAGTAAAGAGAACGCGACCTAAACTTTTCCTAACTCCAAACTTTTCTCTTCCTTTTTGCATCTCGGTAGATGACTGGGCTTATTGTGTGTTTTATGAAGCCTAGCTCTTCCTTTTCCTTTCCTTGGTTAAGTAGAAAAAAATGTTTTAGTATTTAATTTCTTATATTAAAATAAAATATTAACGTCCTTTTGCCTTCTTTTGAAGAGTATGGTAATATGAGCATATTTTTCTTAAATTTCCTCTGAGACTATTTCATTTGTTCTTAGTATATTTGGTGGCCCCTCCTGAGAATATCATTGCTTGTGCTTGGGGCGAAATTAGGCTGATTCCTGCCATGGGGGTGGCTTTTATTGGATTGTTTTCTTTCCTTATAGTTGTGGGGTGCCCATCTAGTGTTTCTGCATAATAAGAGATTACCCTAATTTTATCACATGGTAATTGAAATGAAACCTAAGGAGGTAAATCTTGAAAGTATTTTTTAAACATCACCTGCTAGCAGTTTAAACAGAAGAAAATTAGAACTATTTGAAAGCACAAAAATAAATTTCTGTTGCTAAGTTGAGTTTGGGAATGATATATGAGTATTCATTTATCTTACATTATATAGCTTGGCATACAGTTGGTTATATCTGAGGACCTCAAATGTGGTTCTGAGGTGGGTTAAATATTGTTCCAAGTTGGGATTGTATATTAGGATATCGTCAAAAAAGACTAGAGTGAACCTTCTTAGGTAAGGAGTAAAAATTTGGTTCATTAGGGCTTGGAAGGTGGCTGGGGCATTTGTAAGCCCAAAATCCATGTCAACAAACTCATACAGGCCTTGGTGAGTACGGAAGGTTGTTTTAGGTATGTATGAGGGTTTCATTTGGATTTGATGGTATTCAGATCTAAGGTCTAATTTGGAAAATACTTTGGCTCTGGCCAATTCTTCTAGCAAGTCATCAATGAGAGGAATAACAAATTTGTTTTTGATGGTATGATAGTTGAGTTGACGGTAGTCAACACAAAATCTCCAAGCCATTCTTTTTTTTTTTACAAGCAAGACTGGGGATGCAAAAGAACTCTGGCTAGGCTTCTGTATAAAAGAAGTGGCTAGCATGTTAGAAATTTGTTTCTCAATTTCTGCTTTTTGTGAGGGTGAATATCGGTAGGCTCAGATGTTCACTGGGGTGGTTTGGGGTTTGAGGGGTATGGAATGGTCCAATGGTCTTTGGTGAGGTAGGGAATTAGGTTCAGTGAATAGGTCCTTAAATTCCTCCAAAAGTGCAAGCTATCAAAAATAGGTACCTGACAGAAACTTGAACTGGATACCCCCTTACCTGCTGGTTGAACTTCCTTCTCCTTTTCTGTTCCTTCCCACTCCACAGCATGTATTGAATAAAGCTGTGAAATCTACCCTCCTTTGCTTTGTATCAACTTCTGCAACTTGCTTCCCTTAATCAATTTACATTCTCCTTGTTCCAAGCTGCCTACCAATGTCAGCTTCTTGCCATGAGGGTTGTGGCTGTATATATAAGTAGCCCACAATTCTATAGAGCAGTTACCACTACTCCGGTATTAGTAATTGCTCCTAAATCACTTTACTACCCTCCACTACTTCATAACTGTAATTTCTAGAACATAACTATAAATAAATATTAAATATATATATATAATAACTGAAAATAAAAATAAGAAAATATTTTCCTAATTCTTGAGGTCGTGACATGGTAGTAATTGCTATGCCAAATTTGCCCTTCTTGATCTCTCTTCTCCTATGCTGCATTCTTTCTTTATTTTGCCAATTTTTCCTTATTATATTTATATGTTTATTTGTGTATTTTATTCATTTAGGACAGCAAATATGTTTGGGGATTTCTATCTTTTTTAGCTGTAAATTTAAAACTGGTTAGAGTTGGAGGACGCAAATTTGACTTCTTTTTTTTTTTTTTAAAATGACGGAACTATGTAACTTCTTGACAGGTATCCATGAAGGGCATTCTCACTCTTCAAAGGATGGCTTTACTTCAGCGTCATAGTCAAAGGTTGGTACGAGGCAGTAGATTATTCAGCACACAAGGTGCAACAACTGCCAGCACCCCACAGCCACCTCCGCCTCCTCCACCTCCCGAGAAAACCCATTTTGGTGGCTTGAAAGATGAAGATCGCATTTTCACCAACCTGTATGGTTTGCACGACCCTTTTCTCAAAGGTGCCATGAAAAGGGGTGACTGGTATAGAACTAAAGACTTAGTCCTCAAGGGTGCTGATTGGATTGTAAATGAAATGAAGAAGTCCGGCCTGCGTGGACGTGGTGGTGCTGGTTTTCCATCTGGTCTCAAATGGTCTTTCATGCCAAAAGTGTCCGATGGCCGCCCTTCATATCTTGTGGTTAATGCTGATGAAAGTGAACCTGGAACCTGTAAAGATAGGGAAATAATGCGGCATGATCCACACAAGTTACTAGAGGGCTGCCTGATAGCTGGGGTTGGAATGAGGGCTACTGCTGCTTATATCTACATCCGGGGCGAGTATGTGAATGAACGTAATAACCTTGAGAAAGCTAGAAAAGAAGCTTATGCAGCAGGACTACTGGGAAAAAATGCATGTGGATCTGGTTATGATTTTGATGTACATATTCATTATGGTGCTGGGGCCTACATTTGTGGTGAAGAGACAGCACTTTTGGAGAGCCTTGAAGGGAAACAAGGGAAACCAAGATTAAAGCCCCCTTTTCCAGCTAATGCGGGACTCTATGGTTGTCCAACAACAGTTACAAATGTTGAAACTGTGGCTGTTTCTCCGACCATATTGAGGCGTGGGCCAGAGTGGTTTGCTAGTTTTGGCAGGAAGAACAATTCTGGAACGAAGTTATTTTGTGTCTCTGGGCATGTGAATAAGCCTTGCACAGTTGAAGAGGAGATGAGTATTCCATTAAAGGAGCTGATAGAGAGGCACTGTGGGGGTGTTAGAGGTGGATGGGATAACTTACTTGCAGTTATCCCTGGGGGTTCGTCTGTGCCACTGATTCCAAAGAACATATGTGATGATGTGCTGATGGACTATGATGCCCTCAAGGCTGTGCAATCTGGTTTAGGAACTGCAGCTGTGATTGTGATGGACAAGTCAACTGACGCTGTGGACGCAATTGCAAGGCTCTCTTACTTTTACAAGCATGAGAGTTGTGGCCAGTGTACACCTTGTAGGGAAGGTACAGGATGGCTTTGGATGATCATGGAAAGATTGAAGGTTGGAAATGCAAAACTGGAGGAGATTGATATGCTTCAGGAACTAACAAAGCAGATTGAAGGGCACACAATATGTGCGCTGGGCGATGCTGCTGCTTGGCCTGTTCAGGGTCTTATCAGACACTTTAGGCCAGAGCTTGAGCGGAGGATTAGGGAGCGAGCAGAGAGGGAGTTATTGGAGGCTGCTGCTTGAGTTCTCTCCATTCAGGTTGGTTCCTCCAAATTTTACCTCTTTTAACTTCAAATTGCCTATTCATACAACTCTGAAGCATATGGGCATTTGCATCATTCCCGTTTGAGTATAAATATAGGTAAAATGCCAATCACCAAAGTGTTGTTTGTAGGGAATCAAACTTAATAACTAAGTAGGCCTAACCCTTGGGAATTTATGTATTGAAATTTACTGTTGATAGACATTTAGCAGGAAAAGGCGGGGAAGTTTTTGGGTGGTACGGTAAGCACATCTAAACTCATTATCTTTCTGTCTAATATAAGGAGAATGCTGTGCGCAATTTCACCCAAATGTGGCTTGTCACTCAAGACTTATCAATGAAGGGTAGAAAAAGATCATAATAGCCCAATTAACCATGTCAAATGCCACTGTTGTTTGGCCACTTCATGGGCATTTAACAACCTACCCTTCCCTGTTATAAAGTAACACTACTGTTTCTGTCTCCTGTTGTGCAGGGAAATATTCAGTGCCCTGATTACAGAATAAAAAACTTCGAAGTTACTCGCAAAATGGCATGTTTCCCTTGTGCTTTGTATGTACTGATTATGGCTGCTCCAGAGATTTATTTGATATTGTTAATCCTAATTATCAAATTAATGCCTCTTGATTCTTGACCTTGGAAGACAGCTCTTAATATACTCAAATGTGGATGCTTCAAGCAGCTCCATCCTGGCTCCGTATTTTATATTTATTGGGTTGGCATCATGCAGCAGCAGTCACAAAATTTATTTATGGAACGTTTACCATAATAATTTTGTTTTTTTTTTTTTTGGGGGGGGGGGGGGGGGGGGGCTGGAAATAATGATTTTTAGTTATAAAAATGGGATTGATAATATCTTTTTGAGTTAATTGTTTATATTTGTGTTGAAGTTGTTCGTTTGTAATTAAGAAAGGTCATTAGGTTGAAATTGTAGAACCTGCCGTTTTTGCACAATAATAATGATAAGATTGTGTACGAAAATGATCTTTTGAGTCGGTTTTTTTTTTTTTTTAAATGACCCCTATAGTGACAATTGATTAGCCATGATCCATCCAGGTGATTAGTCAGTCATTAACCAGAAAGTTTGGGATTAAGTGAGCCTTACATGGTCAAAGATGAATGCTAGATGTTGAAGTGGTTGTGAAATTATTTAAACACCCTCAAACTTCACATTTGTGAAGGATTTTTTTCTAACTTGTTTAGGCTAAATTTGACATCATGATAGAGAGACTATAATGACCTTTTGCTTAATCAAACTTAAAATTTTCTTAGAATAAGTTTGTGTTTGACTGGTCTGCACGAGTGAGTGTGGGTTATTACATTCAAAAGATAATTGTAATTAAAACAATAAAATTGATTGATCAAGACATAAAAGTAGTAATAATGATATAACAATACAAATTTTATATAAAAAAATTTTGTGTAACGAGGTAATTCACCAATCTTCATATATTACAAGTTTTATGTAAATTATCGACTACGTAACATTACCCCCTTTCTTTTGTCAAGCTTGGGAGTGTGAATGGGTGGATCCTATTCAATATTATTAAGTGTTGAAGGAGTTATAACATCACATATTTGTATTTTTTTTTTAAATTTATTATGTTACATGTGGGTATGTAGGGAAGGCGTGGGACTAGAGTTACTTTGTTAGTGTTGGAATTTTTATTTATTATTTCTATCAATCTTTTATAATTGACTCCATGTAATGAGATAAAAGGTTGATATGTTATCGGTACTTGTTCTTAATGTTATCCTAAATAATGTACTGGGCAAAACTATCTTAGAAACAAATGTTATTGTTACATGCTACCCTAATTTGATCTTTAGAGTTATTTCAGTAGCATTTTATCCAAATTTGGTCTTTAGTTTCTTCATGTTGCTCTAAATATAGATATTTTAAGATACAAAGACATGGCAGCAACCCTTTATGTGTTACACATTTGAAATTGTTCAAGATTTTCATGATGATTAACACTTTATGTTAAAGTTGTAGATTTGAATTTTTTTTTATATTTTTTGGATATATCTATAGTTGTTTTTCATGCATTAAGAAGATTTGAAATTATTCAGAGTTAGTGCACTTAGTAATGAGCAAATGTTCAATTAGGCTTGACATTGAGATTTTAGGGGTTCTAAGTGAAATTTTATATAAGATTTTTTATATTTAAAAATAATATTACATGTAATGAATATGAATAAAATTTTTTTACTATATAAAAAATTCAAAGTAACCATAATAATAGTTTAAAATTTAAAATATTTTACTTTAAATTTACTTTTCTAACATTTTAAATAGAAAATCAACAATTAAACTATTACAATCAATTTGTTCTAACATATGTTTTTTAATAGACACAATTGTTAATCCATTCAACATTTCTTGTAATATTGTTGACCGAATGTAAGATTTTATCAACTTTAACTTTGAGAAATTTTGTTCTGCAAAGGCAATTGTAATTGATATGGTTAAAAGTATTCTATACATGATCCACATATTTGAAAAATAACAATCCATTGTCTTCATGTAATCTAACACTTCAATTGTCTTCTTAATCTCTTTTGACAAATATCTCACAACTTTTAGCTCAGAGACTAACTTTTGTCCATCAATATCTAAATCCATCTTATATCTAAAAAATTATTTTAATTTGTCACACGATCTCTTCAAACAATCATCATCGGGTTAATTACACCAATAATCACTCAACTTTGTATACTGTTACTATTTAGTTATAGAACTTTAAAATATTATCTATTAGTCACTGATATTTTAAATCCGTTATTACTTAGTCACTGAACTTTAAAATATTACATGTTAGTCACTAATATTTCAAAATTGTTTCTCATTCGTCATTCATGAACTTAAAGTTTAGTGACTAACGAGTGACGAGTGAAAAACAATTTTAAAATATTAATGACTAACAAGTAAGAATGTTATGTAACAACATGATACGTAACATTCTTACTTTTAACAAGGTTGTTTATCATAAGTTCTCAACATAACTAAAACATATCTAAATCTTCTTGAAGAAGCAAAACACCGGAACAACTTGTCAAACCTATCGAACACGTCATCTCATGTTGTTACATCACAACCATTTCATTGGCTTAGCTGCAAGTCCCAACTAGAACATTTGAATGTTCCAGTGGCATAACTAGAGTTAGATGTTAAATCATTTAAATGAATGTTCAAAACATTTACATGAATGCATGATGTAAAGACTTGAATAAACAGATACCCTAGCGTAACTTTCATGGCAAACCATCCCAGTACGAAACCCTAAGCAGTCATCCCAGCTTACACACAAGGCAACAGGATACTCCTATACGTTGTTCCGGCAACACCCTTGGAGAATTACGGCTACACTATCAATGTGGCATCACATCCCATTTACAAATATTGATATGCCAATAATATTATGCTATGTGAAAAATCATGACTATCAATGCAATAATACATGTACAGATATGTCAAGATGCATATAAATTACATATAACTTAGCAACCTTCATGAATATCATGCTCATAATAGGCAAAATATATCACATATAACTTTGTGGGGAAAACCACATGCATCAAAACTAGTTTAGGATGGAACCACTCACTTTAACTTAGCTTTTAAAGCCTTCTCAATATGCGTGTCCTGACCTCAAAACGCCTTCTCAGGTAATTTCCTAGCCAAAATCTCTAAAATATTAATTAAACGTATTTTCCTATTTTTCAGAATTTTTCCTCATTTTTTTCATTTTTTCTTATTTTTCCTTTATTTCCTTACCTTCCACGCGTTTGGGGCGTGCTCCCATGCCCTTGACTCCGATCACCTTCCCAGATTGCCTCTTCACAAGCAGGCCACCTAGTTTGCCCTTGTTTATTCAATTTTCTTCTTCATTCTTGGCCTACTCAATCTTCCGAACATGATTTCAACATTTTTGGCCCGAGATTCTGGCCAAAACACCCTTGAATGGCCAATTTTCAGTCAGCCTTCGACGAAGCTCGATGTACCCACCACTTCTCGAAACCCCATGAAACCAATACAAAAATGCTTCAAAATCTCTAGAATTGATCCTCAACACATGGGGAACAAAATCCCCTTAGCCAATATCTCAAAAACTCTCCAAAACATGGACAAATGAATGTTCCATTTTTAGCCCAAACCCTCACCTATTTATAGGCAAAATTTGGCCTATCTTCGGCCAATCAACAGCCATAGCTTTGCCCACACACTTCCTAGGCCCATGTTTGGCCATACTTTGGTAAGATCCAGCCATCCATCATTGGATTTGGCCCACAAGCGACGGTTAATCAACCATGCTGTGCGTACAATATTTTCAAAAATTGCACTTTGGCCCCAGTTTCTTTTTTTTTTTTTTTACATTTTGGCCTTTTCCTTAAAGCCCCTAAGTTATCTAATAACCACTATGCCCCATAAGTTCCAACCTCGTCCTTTCATCCCTGAAGATTTAGAAAAACCATCGTTTTGACCACCCTCAACCAAAATTAATAATTTACACTTAGGCCCGAATTTATGTTTTGATCACAAATTCTTTCGTTTCATCCCGAAACCACGTAAGCATTGTTCCTTATGAAAAATATGGACATTCTCAGGATTCTATTGACTTCTCGAAAGTCCCTTACAATCATTTGGTTTTCTAGACTGACTCATACCTGTACCAAAAACCATATCTGATTTGATTTATTTCAACGTCATAAATCACGTCTTGAGACGCTCGTCAATGACATACATTTTTTCTTAGATATCTAAGTTTCAGGGCACTCTCTGCAACTGATTCAGTCACTTGTTGTCTTTACAAACTTATTTTTTTGATATTTTAAATTCACTTAAATTACGTGACAACCTTATAAAAATATGAGATATTATAGGCATCTTTCCAAACATGTATCATAACTAACTCATAATTTTGGATATGGTCATAGGGGTTTCCCTTTCCCTAGTAAGAACTAATATGTGATATCTTGAATTTGGGCGGGAGAGATTTCACCATGATCTCAATGGTAAAAGGGGATCTTCCTTCTGTGCTAGTTTTATTGAACAGACACCAATTTTCTTTGCTTCAGCACCTGGAAATAAGAAATACCTAATTGAATTTGATTTCAAGCCTACTTTTAGTGGATACCATTCTGGTTGCTTATTGTTGACTTGAAAATAGGAATGATCTAATTGAGTTTGATTTCAAGCCTACTTTCATTTCACAATAATTCTCTTTGGGTCAAATATAGAAGCCATCAAGCAAAGATGGTCATCAATTATCCTAAAACTCTTTTAAGATGTAAACAGGGTAATTGAACCACACTCAACCCAGGGATGGGTAGCTTCACCCGTGTTTAATTATAATTTCCTAAGGCTGGTTATGGTCCTTTAAATTGATCCAATTCTCTTAACGTTGTCTTTCTTTGTCATGATATGTAAGTTTTTATGTGAGGACAAGTTTTGGTAGCAATTATTATTTAACATCCCGTTTTTCGAACACGTTATAATTTAAGATAATTTTGAGATAATAAATTTTTTTTTATTTAAAACTATAACTAAATTATATCATTACTTTTATCCATCCCAAATTTTTCATACATTTATCTCGAAAGAGAATCAATATAAACATCAAATGCGGAAGTTAAAATCAAATCTAATATTTTAACATTAATCATAATTCAGTTCTTACATTAAGGGGACATTTACTTGATAAAGACTGATTTCGTCCATACCCCCTCACAGGACCCTTGTTTCATCCCGAAACTACCACAGGGTTGATCGTTACGAAAAATCGAAACCCTTTCAAGGTTCCGTTGACTTCCTAGAAGTCTCCTACGACAATTCGATTTTTCAGCCTAAATCATTACTGCATTTTAGTTGTACCGAAAATCATCTTGATTCTAATTTTTTTTAATACCATAAATCCTATCTCGGGATACTCGTCGAGATCATATCATTTTCCTTAGACAATTACACTCTAGGGCATTCTCTGCAATTGATTCGGTACTTATAATTATAAAAAATTACACTCAAACCCCTAATTTTTTTGATAATTTCACCTATAGCTTAAGTTAAAATTACTCTTGAGCCCAAATAAAAATTTGGGATATTACACATCAGTTGTGTTTTTTATAACTATAAAGTCATGGTTTCAAGTTATGAAAGTAGTTTCTTTGTCAAAAATTAAATAAGTCCTATGCACTGGGACACCCTTTTACGTGAAAGTTACTCAATACTCATTTGGAGGTATGAATAGTCCTGAGCAAGTATTTATACGATCTTTTAGTTCATAATTCTTCTATTTATCGTTCATAATTATGATAGTTTCTATGAGAAAGAGGGAGCTGGGTTTAAGGGTCACATTAAGCTTATTCGGTTTAGAAATGAGCTCAGCTAGTTTTTCTATTTATAACCAGTATATTAGATACATGGATGCATATATATATATATATATATGCCATTTTGGTTCTTCCTTTTAAGTTTTTTTTTTTTTTTTTTTTTTCTCTTTTCTCAAATCCCCCCTTTAGTTGGTTTTCTTATCCTGAAAGTACTTATTTCCCCATGACAAAAACATGATTCCTATTTGGAAAGTACTCTGATGCTTCATACCTAGTAGGTGCGTTTGGGGGATTTTGGCCTGGAAAACTTCAGGCAAGGGCTTGATTGTTTTGCTGGTCTTATTACTAAGGTTATAGCTTTATGGGATTAGGTCAACCCCCCTATTACTAAGGTTATTCTTTTCTAATGGTTTTAAGACGCTTTATTCTTTCTTTTTTAAGCAGGAGGACAGGACTTCATATTTTTTAAAATAGAGGAATGATTCATATAATTAGGTCCTCCTTCAGGGTCATGAGTATAATTTACACTCTATCAAATAACTATTTGACCAACAGTCAATCTTTCTCGTGTGGCACTGGTCTTTAGCCTATGCTTATCTCTTCTTCCCTTATCCTAAAGCAGCAGAAGCAGCGTCCCGGGGGGGAGACATAATGAGCTCACTGTTGATTTCACCGCCAGGCCCTTATGCTCCCACAAGGCTGCCGAGAACAGCCACAAGGGCCACAACCCCTGCCAGAAGGTTACTGAGAAGAAATCGTAACACGTCATCAGAATCCTCATCAACTATCAAAATAACCTGTTCTGCTGCGGACCCGCAACTGGATTTGGATGGAAACCCAACCCTACCGGTTAGCAGAAGAGAATTAATAGGGCAAGTGCTTGGCCTTGGCCTTCTTGTTTGTATACAATCTGCAGCAGCAGCAGAGAGTCCATGCGACCTTATCGTGGCTCCTTCAGGCCTGGCCTATTGTGACAGAATCATAGGAACTGGACCCCAGGCCGTGAAAGGACAATTGATTAAGGTAACCCCAACCTTAATTCAGCTCAGCAAGAGCACCTCTCTTCCTTTCCCTTCCCTGAGGCTGAGATTCGAATTCCCTGAACGAGCAGGCGCATTATGTAGGTAAATTGGACAATGGCAAGGTCTTTGACAGCAGCTACAATCGTGGGAAGCCCCTTACTTTCCGTGTTGGAGTTGGCGAGGTACCTACCTACATAACCACATATGTATCCTCTCTTGTAAGCTGATTGCATCGATTTTTCTGTTCTCTTCCTTACAACTTCTGTTCCAAACCATTAGTATTTCTGACCTCGACTTGATAAATTGCATTTTCCATAATTGATCACTAGGTGATATAGAGAGATGCATTAGAATCCAAATGCTCTTAAGTTGAGCAAGAAAGATCAAATGTATGGATTATGGAATGCATACTCTTGCAAAAGAACACTTACAAAACAGAAGAGTTAGTACTGAAAATAATAATCAAAACCAGAATATCAAAAACAATAACACAAAGAGCATAAAAATAGAACTCCTTGTAAGGCGATTCAAGGCTCAGATTTGAGTTTGTCCAGATCATACCACTCAGGTAACACCAATCGAATAAGGCCACCAAACCACAAAGAGGCCCCAAAATCCCAAGGACTGAAACTCTTAAATGCTCAAACCCTTTTGCCGATTTACAACTCTCACCAAGAAACCACCCAAAAAAGGTCACTCACCAAGCGATCCACAAAGGAACAGAGAGCACCACTCACAAAGAAGATGGATTCAACAACAGTAGGCCAAGAGCTTACTTTTGAGAGTTTGTCGAATAGAATAAATAAAGACAACCAACGGATAGACCAAGGGATCCACAACGAAAGGAGGACCACCGTCATGAAAAAGGGAATTAGGCCGAGAAAGACAAGTAAAACTCATGAAGATCGGCCATCAAAGGAAGCTATCGAAAGAGCAAAGAGAAAGAAAGAGAATCGGCCGTCAATCAAAAAGGCAACAGAGAACACAAGAACCCTTTTATATGACATCCCTAGGGCAAGGCAAGCAGGTGATTGGGCTTGGGCTTCCTTAAGCCTTGAGCAAATGGCTTAGCCCATTTCTCCTCCAAAGGCTTAATAAAGGGGTTTATGGCCCGACTTCTAAATGAGCTACCAATGAGTGATACTTTGGACAATACTTCAATCCTAGGCCGAAGCCTATGAAAATAACTCGAAACCTCGTCATAGCCTTGGGCCTCATTAGGAAACAAAAACTAACAAATTTCCACCTGATTCCTAATGAGGCCAGCACATACAAATAACAGGCAACAAGCATATGCAACAAAATGCAAATCATGCAACAAATGCATAAGCAATTATCGAGTAACCTTACCAATGTTAAGAAGATCGAGGCAGCTTCTAAATTTAGTCACAGGCAAAATTTTAGTCCCCATATCAACAGGATTATATTCAAAAAGCACTTTTTCCAGTCTAATAATGTTTTGAGACACAATATCACAAATAAAATGCAATCTTACATCGATATGTTTCATGCATTCATGAAAGACATGGTTTTTACATAAGTGAATTGTAGATTGACTATCAGAAAAAACAGTCACATTTTCATTCAGAACACAGTTCATTAAGCAATCCCTTAAACCACAAGGCTTCCTTAATAGCTTCTATAGCAGCAATGTATTCGGACTCGGTGGTAAAGAGGGCAACTATATGTTGAAGTCGAGACTTCCAACTAATGCAAGATCCACACGAAGTGAATACATAGGATGATGTGGACTTCCTATTATCTCTATCACCAGCATAGTCTGAATTAGTAAATCTCTTTAATCTCAAACTATCTCACTACAAGAAAAATCAGTTTTAGTGACAAGTTTTGTGATGGGGATGCTCCCATCACTAATTTGTGACGGGTTTAATGATGGAAATTCGTCACTAAAATGGTTTAGTGACGGTTTGAAATTACTGTCACAAAATTGCGACAGAACAACCATTCCCGTCGCAAATCAGTGACGGGATGGCTTATCCCTTCGCAAATTAGTGACGGGAGCAAGCGTCCCGTGGCAAAACAACAACGGGAT
This sequence comes from Diospyros lotus, assembly GCF_014633365.1. Classification (NCBI taxonomy): domain Eukaryota; kingdom Viridiplantae; phylum Streptophyta; class Magnoliopsida; order Ericales; family Ebenaceae; genus Diospyros; species Diospyros lotus. Next base: position 56,778 of record NC_068344.1, read on the forward strand.
CTTCATCCTGTCGCAGAATTGCGACGGGACTGACGCACCCGTCGTAGTTCTGCGACGGGACATGTCAGCCCAGTCGCAGAATTTTCCTTAAAACCCATCCACCCCCCTTTGTTCCCTACTCCCGAATGAGCTCCCCCCCCCTTCTCACGCCATCTCACCCCCCTCTCTCTCACAATTTTCTCTTCTCTTTGCTATTCTTTTCTACGGCTACTATCTCTCAACTTTGTGACTATTTTCAGTTCTGACTTATGCTTATATATTAATCCTACATTGTAGGTGCCTCTCAAGTACTTCAATAACCATTTCACTGCTTCCCAATGATAAGGACATGGGTTTGTCATAAATCTACTAAGGGTGCTAACGGCATAAGCTAGGTCTGGCCTAGTACACACCATAAGATACATGACCGAACCTATTGCATTTGAATAAGGAATTATATTCATATATTCCTCTTCTTCCTCATTAGCAAGAGATTTATCTTTAGATAATATGAAATGGTTTCCTAAAGGTAATGATACTGATTTGCTATCATGCATGCCAAATCTTTCTAGAACCTTTAACACATATGATGTTTGATGCAAAAATAACATGGAATTTGACCTATCTCTTACAATTTTCATACTTAGAATCCTCTTAGCCATACATAGGTATTTCATGTCAAATTCTCCACCTAAAGCAGATTTTATGCTATTGATCTTTTCAACATCAAGGCCAATAAGAAGCATGTCATCAACATAAAGTAAAAGGAACACACAGTCATCTTTATTTTTATGCTGAAAATATAAGCAATGATCAAAATCACTTCTTTTAAAACCAATTGATTTAACAAAGGAGTCAAAACGTTTATACCATTGTCTTTGGGGAATGCTTTAAACCATATAAGGATTTTTTTAAGAAACACACAAAATATGATTTTCTTTTATCTTCAAAACCTTTGTGTTGAAACATAAAGATTTTTTCTTCTAAATCACCATGCAATAAAGCAGTTTTTACATCTAGTTGTTCAAGCTCCCAGTCAAAATATGCAACTAATGCAAGCATAACATGTATGGTGGTATACTTAACAACGGGCGAAAAAATCTCATTATAATATATCCCTTCCTTTTGTGTGAATCCCTTAGCTACTAACCTAGACTTAAACCTTATTGGTTCACTATCACTTGTACCCTTCTTAACCTTATAAATCCACTTGCAACCCACAATAGACTTGTCCTTAGGTCCAGGGACTAACTCCCAACTTTGGTTCTTGTTAAGGGAACTTATCTCATTTTTCATTGCTTCCATCCACTCTTTGGAATATTTGCTTCTCATGGCCTCCTCATATGTGCTAGACTCATTTTCAGCTAGCTCTTGGTAGCTAGCATATGTTAATTTGAAATCTGATGCTAACCTTTGAGGTAACCTATGAGATCTTCTTTCCCTATCTCGGGCTAGCTGATAATCAGAAACTAATGGTTGATCATTAGGATTTTCTTCTCTTGTTTCTCTCTCCTCATCTATTTCAGGTTGATTTTGACTCTCTACCTCACTAGAGGTTGTAGGGGTACTCTCCACCTCATCTGAGGATATAGGAGCGTGGGTACTCGAGTTCTTCAACTCTTCTTGAGGACTCTTATCCCCATTGACTTTGTCACCACTAAGCTTTGAATAAGGCATTTCAGATTTATTAAATGTGACATCTCTACTAACAATAATCATTATCCCCTTTTGGCTTCTATCCCACAGCCTATACCCTTTTACTCTATCAAAGTAGCTTAAGAAAATACATTTCCTAGCTTTAGGCTATAATTTTCCCTCATTTTGATGAGAAAAGGTAGCACAACCAAAGGTTCTAAGAATTGAATAGTCAGCACATTTCTCATGCCATTTTTCATAAGGAGTGTTACCATTTAAAGCAACTAAATGAGTTAGGTTAACTAGGTAACATGCAGTCATAGCAACTTCTTCCCACAGTAACTTAGGTATATTTGAACTAATCATCATACACCTAACCTTGCCTAGAATGGTCATATTCATCCTTTCAGCCACTCCATTATGTTGAGGAGTGTAAGGAACTGTTTTATGCCTTGTAACTCCATATTCCTTGCATAAGTTGTCAAAATCAGAATTACAAGATTCTAGACCATTGTCAGTCCTAAGGAATTTTATTTTCTTGTTCGTTTGATTCTCTATTTGAGTTTTTCAGTTTTTAAAACTTTTAAAAGTTTCAAACTTATCTTTCAAGAGAATAACCCAAACTCTTCTAGAGTAATCATTAATCATGGACAAGAAATACCTATTACCACCTGACGTGGGATCTGACGCTGGTCCCTATAGATCTGAATGAATGTATTCTAAAGCTCTAGTAGCTCTATGGACATTAGAAGAGAAAGACAACCTATGATGCTTTCCAATGACACAATGATCATAGAAAGGGATATCAAACACAAAGTCTTTACCAAACACCCCCTTATCACTTGGTAACTTAAGCCCTTTAACACTCACATGGGCTAACCTATTGTGCCACTTGATAGTGGCATCAAAGTTGATTGATGCAATGTGGGATCCTAGGTTATTTATTATCTCAGCATTTGATACATAAATCCCATTTCTTCTTACCCTCTTACAAACCACCATTGCTCCTTTAATCATTTTTAACATTCAATTTTCAATTTTTTCGATAAGACCACTCTTTTCTAACTCCCCCACTGAAATTAAATTCCTAGCCATTTAAAGTATATACCTAACATCTTTTAATTTTAAGACATAGCTAGTGTCTAACTTAACAGAGATGTCTCCTACCCCAATGACCTTATATGCAATCTTACTACATACTATGGCATGCCCACCTTCAAATTCATGCAAATTTTCAAACCAATGCTTTTGTGATGTGACATGAAATGATGCACCTGAATCTAAGATCCATTCATGCATGTTTGACCTAGATGCAACATTTATTTCAGTAGAGTCAGAATCTAAGAGCATGTATACTTTACTAGGGTCATATGAGGTTACTACATTAACATTTTCTTGATCCCTACCCTTTTCTTTATTTTTATTTTTCTCGGCATAACAATCTTTAATAAAGTGCTCAAATTTACCACACCTATAGCACTTCTTACCCTTCCCTCGGTTTTTAGATTTGGACATACTTCTACCCTTTTTCTTACCACCTCCCTCTTGACTCTTAAATTGGGACCCCTTTCTCATCATATGGACCTCACCATGTCTTTTCTCATATTTTAGTTCCATTTCTTTACTTCTTAAAGAATCTATGACAACTTCATGTGTTAAGGTATCTCTACCATACTTAATGGCATTTTTAACCTCTTTATAGATATCAGGTATAGCATTTAATAAGATCACAGCCTTATATTCTTCGAATACTGTTTCACCACAATTAGTGATATCTTAAACTAATTTTTTGAAGACATCTAAGTTGTCATCTAGATCCTTAGAGGGATCAATCTTAAAACTGAAAAAACTTTCTAACAAATAGAGTTTATTTGGTGTGAATTTTTTCACATACAATTTTTTCAGTTTTTCCCATAGTTCTTTAGTTGTGTCAAGTTTTCCTACTTTCCTTAACACTGAATCAGAGAGATGTAAGATTATAGAAGTATATGACAATTCATCAACTTCAAGTTTTTGTTTTTCTTTAATACCTTCAGGGTATTTTCCATCTATAATCTTAGATACTTTTTGTTATACTAAAATTCCCTTTATTTTTTGTTGCCATATAGAAAAGTCTCCCTTCCCATTGAAAACCCCCAATTTGAAGTGTGTGGTCATATTCACTAAGTATATGAATTACATAGAGAATGTGCAGCCTAATTAAATTAATGCGAAACACACAGTTAAAATTTAACTTAGGCAGCAGATTCTCAGAGGGATAACAAGAACAAGATTAAACAGAGACAAATAAATTGATCAATAAAATAAACAGTATTATGAACCTGATTGCACACAGCAAAGTAACAGATATCACACAACAGATTATCTGAATGCACACAACAAATTATATATAGGCATAGAAAGGAATTTCACAGAACATAAATTACAAGACAAAAAAACTAAAATAAGCTGATACAGATTTACCGGACTAGATCTCAAGTATGAGATCTAGAATGAACACAGGTCGGGCCCTGCGGACCTACCAGCCTCCACGCGCCACAGCCTGCAGCTACACATGTCGTCTCCGACCGATGAGTGGGCTGACACGCGCCGATCAGGGTGATGCTACTCGGTCGGACAATCACGGATATGGGGTTGGTTTACCTCGAATCACTCACTGCACAAAGCAATCGAAGTTAGACAATTCGGATTCAATGTAAACCCTAAAACTCTTACCGTGTAAATCGATCGAGAAAACAAGAGGGGTTTTTCGATTAGGTTTTGATTTCGCAGAACCTAGGAGCCACACGAGGCTCTGATACCATTTGTTGCGGAAGAACACTTACAAAATAGAAGGGTTAGTACTAAAAATAATAATCAAAACCAGAATATCGAAAACAAGAACACAAAGAGCATAAAAATAGAACTCCCTGTAAGGTGATTCAAGGCTCAGATCTAAGTTTGTCCAAATTATATCACTTAGGTAACACCAATCGAATAAGGCCACCAAACCACAGAAAAGCCCAAAAGAGAGAATCAATCGTCAATAAAAAGGGCAACATAGAACACAAGAACCCTTTTATATGACATCCCTAGGGCAAGACAAACAGATGAGTGGGCTTGGGCTTCCTTAAGCCTTGAGCAAATGGGCTTAACCAATTTCTCCTCCAAAGGCTTAATAAAGGGGTTTATGGGCTGCCAATGAGTGATACTTTGGATTATACTTCAATCATAGGCCGAAGCCTATAAAGATAACTTGAAACCTCGTCATAGCCTTGGGTCTCATTAGGAAACAAAAACCAACATATACTTCGTCGCCAATTGTACCTTATCTTTAACCCTTTTGGTTGGTGGCACAACATTCATTATGTCAATTAACTTTTAAAAGTTACATCAAAATATATAGAATAACTTAGCAACATATTCAACATAGAAACACCTATTAAAATGTATGGAAGGAAGGTTTAGTAACAATTGAAATTTGTATGATGTTTGGTGACAAATAAGGTTTTTAATAAAGTCATCCGAAAAAAAAAATCGATTTAAATATTTTCAATAAACTATTCATAAATATGGGATGATTATTAAGGATTACTCATAGAATTAAGGTAGGAAACTAAAATAGGTCCAATGCTTTATTATTATCATTATTATCAACCAAGTTATGGTTGGTAGTATGCCCCATATTTATAGAATGTCAAGTGACAATGCAAATTCATACAAAAAAATAATGTAGAAAAATTTTACAATTACTATAAAAATTTCAGGTTTTAGCCACGGAAAGATTATTATTATAAGTAAAATTTCGGGTTTAGCGATGCAAATTCATACAAAAATTTTGGGTTTCGGGTTGATGTATTATTATAAGTAAAATTTTTGGAATCAGATTTTTTAAGTAAATGTTCATCTGGTTTAGATCTATTAATTCATTTGTGCATGTGTTCTACTTCCGTGGTATATATATATAGTTAAGTTGTAATATCTAGTCATTTTGCAGCTTTACACTTGAGATTAATTTTGGCTACTTCTTGTTTCCCTGGTACACGTGAGAGAAGTTTTGATTAGTTACCAATTTGATATTCAATGAATTTGTAGATAAATGCATATATATAGACAAACATGCAAATATATATATATATATATATACCCACCTGCAGCAAGCACTTGTATATATATATCTAGTGAATCGATCTTGAACGCCACAGATACATATGTATCTATTTGCCTATTAATGTTGTGTCATTCTGTTTGGAATAATGAGCACTACTGTGTGTGGAGTACGTGAAGGCTTCAATGAACAACCATGCATACTGGTGTGTTTTGTTCATCTGACAGGTTATCAAAGGTTGGGATGAGGGTATTCTAGGTGGCGATGGAATTCCTCCCATGCTTGCTGGTATGAATACATATACATCATGCATATATATATATATATGCGTCGTCCACGACTCATCAACTTGAATATTAATTTTCTATTTATATAATACGTTCATGAACTAATTATAATTCTCCTAATATATATAATCGACTTGAGCTTTATTAATAAACTAATTAATTAATAGGAGGAAAACGTACACTGAAGCTTCCTCCAGAACTAGGATATGGCATGAGAGGAGCTGGGTGTAGAGGAGGTTCGTGCATAATTCCTCCTTCTTCGGTTCTTCTCTTTGATGTGGACTTCATCGGCAATTGAAGCAGCAGCAGTTAACAATAATTTATATTATCACATGTGAAACCAATCCATTATCTTACCTCCATGCATGGTTAAACCGAATGGCTTCCATTCCACTAATCTTCTTTTATTATTTTATTTTATGCAAGACTAAAATAATAATAATAATAATAATAATAATAATAATAATAATAATAATTGGTAAAAGTAATAAATTATCAGTATATTTATCTACACTTGAGATATAAATTCAAATGTGCATGTGTATACATCCAACTAAGCAAGCTGTCTATTCTTCATTAATTTATTCAGTTACTATTGGTGTTCGGTTCATATTGTAACACCCGCTTTCTCGGGCGCGTTATATATTGGGACAATTTCGGGACAATAAATTTTTTTCTTTCAAACATTAATGCTATACCACATCATTCCTCGAAATCGTCCCAGAATTCCCATTTATTTATCTCGAAAGATAATCACTTACACTTCAAATACAGAAGCAATGATCGAAACCTGATATCTTAACATTAATCATAAATAAATTATTACATCTTCAACATTCCTCAAAACGTTCAGAATCTAAAGTAGCAGAACTTAAATACATGGGCTACATAACATACATTTCATTCTTCATGCACCCTGCTAAGTGTCATTTCATGCCTCATTTACCCTCGAATCTGCTACAATCTCCACCTTGAACGTTTGAATATTCTAGGGACAAAGCCCAAGTTAGATGATAATCATCTAAGTAAGGGTACATAATGTTGTGTCATGTGTGTATGCAATGTCTTTCATCGTAGGTGTCAATTGCACCCCTCAATGCTACCTATCATTTTTGCGGCCACCTCTTTCTAGGCCGAGGTGTATGGGTGCACCCTTGGTAAAGCAGCGGTGCTAGTTCGTACTCCCTACGGCCACAAATGAGCGTGATCGATGATATCAACATGTATTTATGCATTTCACAATCATGTATGCAGTCTACGTGATGGATACATATCAGGGCATGTCAATATGATGAATACATTTTCGAGGAACATAAATCACTTACAACAAAACATTTCCATAAACTAACTTAAATTGGGAAGTACCACTTACCTTCTCAAGTTTATCGGGCTACCTCAAAATTCGCACAAGCCACTTCAATTCAAGCCTCGAAATATCCTAATCACCATATTTATTTAAATAAACATTAAAACCTATTTTTCCATAATTTCTAGCATTTTCTATAATTTGCTCTCTATTTCTTCCTATTTTTCCTCAATAATTCCAAATTAAATATTTCTAAAATATTTTCTCAATTATTTCACTACAAAAATTCATAAAATAATATTCTTCAATTTCTGAAATTTTCTAGAGAATTTTACTTACCTTGACTTAGCATCTCTGACTTTCTCGGTTTGTGTGTCATATCCTCGAAACGCGTGCTCGAACCGTTTTCTCGCCCAAAATCTCTGAAATATTAATAATTATTTATTTCCTATATTTCGGGATTTTTCGAGAATTTTTCCTATTTTGTTTTTTTTTCTTCTTTTCTTCCTTTTTCTTTTCTTTCTTTTCTTTTCTTTTTTTCTTTTTCTTTTTCCTCCTCCTTCTTCTTCTTCCTCCCGCCTCCCCTGCTCCTGCAATTCCTTCTTTTTCCTTTCTTCTCCTTTCCTTCTTTCTTTCTTCTTTCTTTTCTTCTTCATTCTCTTCTCTTCTTCTTCTTCTTCTTCTTCTTCCCCTTGCGCCTGCAACCAGCACCTACGGCCGCCATCGCCGCACATCCCAACTGCCACCATTGGCAGTCTTCCTCGCAGCCACCTGCAGCCCCGCGTCCAGCTACTGCTCGCGGCCCAGCTCACTGTGCGTCAGCCATGGCTACCGCGGTTGTGCGGCCATCTTCGACGGCCCTCGGCCTCACCTTGCCGGCCTCCCCCGCTGCCTCAAGCTGTCGCTAATGCTCCGCTCGTTGCTGGAAGCTTACCGGCTGCCCTTGCTCCTCTTGAGCTCGCAGCCATGGCCGCTTGAAGCTTGCGGCTATGGCCGTTTGCTGCTACTGAACGCCTCTCCCTCTCGTAATCTCCTTCTCTCTCTCTTCTTCTCGGCTCTTCTCTTGATGCTCCTCAATCGGCCAAACCATCCAATTTATAGATCCCCTGCCTTAGCCACCAATCCACCCATATACATATATGTATATATATATATCACTGTTGAATGCTTGACCACCACGCACTTAATCAGAAAATTCCACAAATCTTGCTATTTTTCCCCTCAAATCTCGCTGCCTCTTCCTTAATTCTAGCTGCCATATCTCTCCTAAATCCTGCTAAAATCTCTTTAGTCTTGCGCAAATCTCGGCCATAAAATTCTTGCAGAGGCGCCCAGTTACGTACATATATATCAATATATATATAATGTTATATATTATACTATATTAACAACAATTTTATACATTTAAACCTCAAATTATATCATAAATTTATTAGAATTATTCTCTAATTGTAATAATATCCTCAAATTCTGAATTAATTGACATTTTAATACCGAAAATGCAGAATTAATAACTTTAAAGTTACTCGATTTGAACGATTTCACCCCAGTGTCCTTACCGGGCTATCGTTTTATCTCGAAACCATTGAAGGGTTGCTCATAATGAAAAACCGAAACTCCCCTAGGGTTTTGTTGATTTTTCGAAAGTCTCCTATAACGATTCGATTTTACAGCTTAAATGGCAGTTGTATTTTAGGTGTATCAAAAATTGTTCCTGATCTGATTTCTTTCGATACCATAAATTCTATCTTGGAACGCTTATCGAAACCATATTATTTTCTTTAGACAATTTCACTCTGAGGCATTCCCTGTAGTCGATTCGGTACTTATAATTGCTATTAAGCTAATTTTTTGTATTCTAAACTCATCGAAATTACGTGGCAACTTTATACGAACATGGAGTATTATACATATGATATGATGTCAATCACTATGTAACACCCTATGTTATTAATGTTATAAAATAAGAAAGAATGTTTGAAACTTATAAAAGTGCTCATGAAAAAGAAATGGATATATGAGAATAATAGTGCCCTAGGAGATGGGTATTTTAGTAAATTTGGATAGTGAGACCCAATAAAAGGTAATTAGGTGGCTTAAAGAATAATTCCTCTTGAAATTGGGTATAGTTGTAAATCATTCTCATTTGTGCATTTGTGTGGAGATAAATGGGATTGAGGATTCACTAAAGTATTTTAGTAAATTTGGACTATAATTCCATGATGGAATTAAATTATTGAAGGAAAAATAATTATAATTCATTTATGTGAGAAAATAATTTATTTTTTCCCGAAAATGGTGAATAAGTGTGGTGGTGACACATGGATAGCTTGGATTGAAGTTTGGAGGCCAAGTTTGTGTTTAGGAGTGACACTTGGAAAGCTCTTGTCTAAGAGAATGGAATGATTTATTTAAATCAAAAAAGAAAAAAAATGTCATTCTAGCATTTATGGAAGAAATTATTATGGTAATTAAAGAAAATCCAATTGAAAATGGAAATTAGTCTCTTGAAAATGTGAAAATTTCTTTAAATTGAAAAATGTTGAAAATAGTCTTTCAAAGGTTATTCTTGAAATTAGTCGAGAATTAATTAAATGAGAAATTGGATATTTTATGGGAAAGTGGGACTCGATTAAGGGTGGAGATTAAGTCTTGAAATTGAAAAAGATCTAAGGGTGGAGATTTGAGTCTCCAAATGGGCATGAATTGCCAAATGGGTTTAGTAATCCAAAGGAAGAATGAGGTGGATGATGGAGATTTAATTTCTAAATAAATCAATGGATGGGATTTAATCTTATTTAAGCACATGGGTTGTGTTTTCTCTATGTGATCCAAGGATTAAGATTTAAGAACATAAAATGGCATGGATTGTGTTTGTTTGTGTGGATGAGATTTAATCTCAAAAAATAGATCCAATGGCTAGGATTGGATCTTGGAATTGAGAGATATAAAAAGTAAATTTCAAGAGAGGAATTGGAAGAAGTCTTCCAATAAGAAGGAAAGAAAAGAGAAGAAAAGAAAAAAAAAGGGAAGAAGTAAGAGGGAGGAAGAAAAGGTAAGCATTCTTCTATGTTATGGTTTCTCTTTTCTTTTTTCTCTTTGAGTGGTGACTTAGCCACTTTGTTTTTCTTAAGGTTTCCTTTGAGTAAGAAAGTTGGAAGCAAGGGATTGAAGACTAGAAGGACCGCTTCAAGTCCAAAGAGCTCCAAAAAGTAAGGGATGATCCCATGGGAGGTAGCCTTACAAGCTTTGTAAGTATGTAGAATAGATTTCATTGTGTTGCAAGATTACATTCTCCATTATGTACATGACACCAATGGTCATATGGGTAGCTAGGGGCATGGTGGAGAAAGGTAAGTTGATGCCTCAAATCAAGGGAAGGTTGTGAAGGCAAGGAGATCTAGCCACACTTGCATGTACTTGGCATTTCATCTTTAATATATGATATATTTACATTTGCATTGCATCTTTATTGAGCATTGTAGCTCATGAGGTTTTTGCCTCACCTTGTAAGTCACCCTTGTGCCAAGAGAAAGAGGATTTGGAAGCTTGAAGCTTTGGAAGTATTTGTATGGACTTGTATTTTTTATTTTTGATGTATGTTGTATAAGCATCAAGAGGGTTGTGTAAGCTTATTTTGTGAAAGAAATGGAGATTTTTTATGTATATTTATTATGTGTTAATTGTAAAAAAATTGGGCTAAAAATCCCAAGGAAAAAGAAAAGGAAAGTGTGAGGGAATGTAGCAAGCAGCAGCCAGGGCCACCAAGGGGTCGCAGCAAGCGCGCACTGGTCTGCGGCAAGTAAAAGCTGTTAGCGCACCGCTAGGCCCGTGCGAGCGCAGGGCACGCCAATAGGCCCTCTCCGACCAATTTTTCTTAAAATTTTGAAATCATAGAGGTTTTGGGGCCATTTTGAAATAATTTTTGGGCCCCTCAGAAATTTTTGAAAATAAAGGGATTTCTGGACAATTTCTGCGAAAAATTCTATTTTTTTGAAAAAATATAAATATGTGAGGAATTTCCCTTAGACGTGGGAAAATAGCCCAATATTTTGTAAACCCAAGACATCTTGGATATTTTTTGAAGAGAAAATGAATGAAGCAGTTTTTTCTCGAGAAGCGTGATAGTTAAGGAATTTTGAGCAAATAAAATAAAAATTAAATTTTGCTCAAGAGTAAAAGTCGAACTAAGCAATATAACCTAAGATATCACCCAAGCCTAGGGTAGTCATCCTTGGCTCAAGTCAATCGAGCTGAAGAAGAATGGCGCTGACTTGAGGTTTCGAGTTCCTTCTGCTGCAATATTTTTCGAGATCTCAGAACTGACTCCTCGAGTGGAGCAAAGGAAAGGACAAAGTCTAGTGTAACACCCTGCCCCATTAGAGGGCGTGCCACTATGCTGGGGCCCATCATATACATACATGATCCCTTTCCTTATTCATTTCTCATACATCAAATGTCATGTCAAAAGGAAACCCCCAGCAAATCATTAAAAATGCAGAAGCGATAACCGAAACTTGATATGGTACATAATCAACTCACTATATTTAAAATAATATAAAAATTCGTACCATATATTACCATCATATCCTCAAATACATAAATACATTGAGACACATTTCCCGAGATAACATCTAAACACCCTAGGTGCAATCATATGATACCTCAAAAATACATAGCCATTTCTCAACAAATAAAATACTGGAATCTCCTACTGAATCCATCGGTCACGCCATCACGTGCTGTCATATCTCAACATGCTCCTTGCCCTAACTGCAAGTCTCAACTGGAACGTTGAATGTTCCAGGAGCATAACCCATTAGAAGATGAAACTTCTAGTGAGGATCCAAAAACATATATATGAATGCATGATGCAATAACATGAACAACATTTGCCCTTAGGGGGCGTTTGGTACAGGAGAAATTTTAAGATTCCTAGGAATGTTAGGTTGAGAATCTGTATTCTCATGTTTGGTACAACTTTTTTATAAAAATAATCCTGAGAAATAGGATTCCCGGGAATAATTTTTAAGCAAGTTTCCCACAAAAAGATTTCCATACGGGGGGTTGGGAATCCAAGTTTCCCATGGACTTGGAAATGTTTTTAACAAATAAAAAGACTAAAACATCCTTTACCCTTTTATAACCCCATACAAATATATTATATATATGTAATATATTTATATTAAATATATTATATATACATATATGTATATATATTATATATTAAATATAAAAATAAATTATAATATATTTATATTATTTATTATAAAATATTATACATATTAAAGTAGATATTCATACAAACATATATATTATGTATATATTATATATATATACACATGCATATATATACATAAATAAAAAATTAAATAAGGGTAATTTTGAAAAAAGAACATGAATTCCCAAGAATGTTACATTTAAACCAAACATAGGAATGTAAAATTCTCAGAAAAGAATACTCAACATTCCTGAGAATGTTTAAATCTATCCAAACATAGAATTGCATAAATCTTGGAAATCAAAGATTTTCAAGAGCATTCCCAAGAATTATGAATTCTAGGAATTTAAAAACTTATCCCGTACCAAACGCCCCCTTAATGTAACTTCCCTGGCCCGCAAGCGCGGCTAGGAATCCTAAGCAAATCCCGAACCTCTGCAGGATAAGTCTAACGTTATTCCCTCAACACCCTTGGGGAATTACGGCTACACTCTAGGGGCGACATCCCATTCCCATGCACAAATATCAATATGACAATAATATCGTGCCATGCAATTATCACGACTTTCAATGTAATATGACAAAATGAACATTGCATTCATAAATAGCATGCATATAAGCAATCATATCATAAAAATAAGTTCTTGTGAGAAAACCACTTACCTTTGCCTAAAGATCAAGACACCTCGAAAAGCGTGCATCGCCTCGATATGCGTGCCCTGACCTCGATTCTCGTGCAAATCCTCAATTCTCGCACACCACCTTGATTCTTGCGCCCTACCTTGATTCTGGTGCACTAACCATGATTTTCGTACATCTCCTTAATTTTCGTGCACCGCCTCGATATTCGTGGCAAACCTCGAAATGATTAGCCGAACAATTTTTCTAGCCAAAATATCCAAAAAATTACTAAATCTCCAAATCCTATTTTTCAGGATTTTTCTGGAATTTTTCAATATTTTTCTCAATTTCTTTTCCTTTTTTCTTTTTCTTTTTCTTTTCTTTTTCTTTTTTTTTCTTCTTATTCTTTTTCTTCTTCTTCTCTTTCTTCTTCTTCTTCCACGCTTGTAACTCCCGCGCACCTGCACCTTGCTCCAGCCGCCGCATGGCCCTTCGCCGGCCTCCACCCGGCCGCCTCGAACTCTCCAAAGCCCGGCGCCGTACACGCTCGCTGCTAGCCGTCGCTTGTGGCCGCATTGGCCGCGGCTGGTTACTAGTTCGGCACAATCGCCTATGACCATGGCTTCCATGGCCGCACCAGCTGCCTCCCGAGCCCCTCGAGCTGCCATGGCCGCGGCTTGCGGCCATGGTTGTTGTCCGCTCCTTGCGGCTAGCTTTGGCTGCTTCCGGGCTTCCTTGCATCGACTCCAGCTCCTCCCTCGATCACCTGGATGCTTGCTCGTAGCAATGGCTGCCCATGCTCGCTCTCTGTTTAGCCATAGCTTGCGGTTGTGGCTGCCTTCTTCATTTCCATTTTACATTTCTTCTTCCATCTCTTCTCTATTTATAGCCAAAGCACCAACTTAAACTTGCTTGGCGATCACTCTCGACAATCTCTACCCAATGCTCTCACCTAGGGAACCAGGAACCAATTTAATCATTCTTCTCTAATTTCTCAAACCAAAAGAAAACAAGTTGCAGAATTGCCTCCCTACTGCTCGCGCATGTATGTATATATAATATACACTTTACACATTTAATCCTCCTAATTACACCTTATTTCACTTGAGAATTGCCTTAGTCACACTTAAGGATTAAATACTTGCACTTAGGCCCTCAAAACCAAAAACACAAAATTAATAACTCAAGATTACTCGATAATGACGATTCTGCCCAAGTGTCCTCACCGGGCTATCGTTTCGTCTTGAAACCACTGAAGGGTTGTTTCTCATGAAAAATCGAAGCCCCATCAAGCTTCCATTGACTTCCGATAAGTCGTCTATAACAATTCAATTTTTGCAGCCTAATTGGCAGCTACCTTTTTGTTGTACCGAAAACTATTCCCGATCTCATTTCTTTCTGCACCATAAATCCTATCTCGGGGTGCTCGTTAATGCCACGTCATTTCCTTTGGCATCTCGGCTCCAAGGGCACTCCCGACAGTTGATTCAGTTATTCATATGGTAATAAATTACTATTATACCCTCAATTTATTCTTAAATTCCATTTTTGCCTCAAGATAAATTACCCTTGAGTCCTTTAGAATTTCTTGGGTATTACATCTAGTGCCCACCTAGGACGTTTCTTGTTGAGACATAGTCCAACCCTTCCGAATCTGGACGATGGGTGAACAATTCGGTTGATTATTCACTCATGACACCCGTAGCTGGGAGCGGGGTGTTACACACTACAATAGGAATAGTTTTTCCCAACAATTATTTTTATATATAGCAGGAAGGAATGCTTTGAATTGCCAACAAATAGAGTGTGGAGGTCAAATATTTAAGGGGGTGTTTTGTGGAAATGACTGAATTGCCATAAATGGGTTAACTCAATTGCTGGAAAAAGAGTAAATAAAGAGGTCTAATATACATATGTATATATAAACATATATGTTGGAAAAACTTAAATAAATGAATTTGAAGAAAAAAATATTAAACCAAACTTACATGATTACACAGCGGAGATCGGATCAAAAAGTTGAATCATTGGTTAAACAAAGTTACAATGGATAACATGCATTTCCACAACCTAAGTGCCTCACACAAAGTTTTCTTCTGAATCAACAAGTTTTTCTTTTGTTTTTCAATGAGTTATACGAGAGATAGATAAACTATCTACCCACTTCCTCTATTAAATGAGAAGATAGTGCCATTGGCAGTTGTTTATGCAACCGCACACAACGTTTCAAATCTGGATCTGGGTTTAGAGTTGGATCCAGAACCCGTTATGGACCGATCTACTCAGGTATAACCCGGATTTACTTCATCTCTCACTCGCCCATAATGGGTTCACATACCCATATACACTCGTTTCTATGTGTGTTCCATACTAACAAATAAGTCATGCGACCAGCATATTCTTTTCCGGAAAGTTCATTGCTATACAACTGTAAGGTATATATAGCAGCTCCATTATTCAAGTAGAGTTTGTATGTTTTACCCCAAAATTATCAAGTCACATTTTTCATATTTAGATCTCAATTCAATTTAACACTTTTCAATAAAATTTGTATTCACAATTATAATTCAATGAATGATTATAATTGGTCAACTTGTGAATACATCCAAATATGACACTCAAATAGATCTTTCCTTCATCCTGAAATCTTTCCATCATAATTCAATTGCTTTTCCAGATATGCTCCATCCAACTGGATCATACATAGTCTTTGGTAGCATTCCAAGATAGTTGCACTGAATCATAATTTCAAGAAACAATTAAAGGTCAAAGGGTCTTTTACAAGATCCTTGTGACTTCGAGGCTCTCACACAACTAAAAGAAGAGATACATATCTTTTGTTACCTTGTTTTGGTTAAACTTTACACACGTGGTATGAAACAAGTGCTACTGTATTATTCTCCTTTTCTCATGGAGCGTATGTCTGTCATTGTATAAATACCGTACAGGTAATAGTTCAGATATACTCAGTATCTAACTTGAGTTCACAACTCTACTTTTCACATATTTTTTAAACATGACTCATACTTGACATTCTTAGACAAATAAGGTGAAAAGTGGGACCTTCACATTTCGACTACTCTTTATAGCCTTATCTTGATGACACATCAAGGCGATTTTGTTTTAAACTTGAGCTCTCATTTGCTCGCATTTATGATATGCTTAAAACTTATCTTTCATCTATGCACCACTCAGTCATGGATGCGGTTTCTTATGTGAGAAACCCAACCATCTGCCCGACATACCTTTAATTATTGCATGAAGTATTGTATATATGTGTAGGCATTATAAATTTGTGTACTAAACACAATTGGCATTAATAAAAAAAAATAGCATGAATCATTTAACTACATAAATTGGGAAAAAAATAATATTACATATCAATGTTCATAAGAATACATTTAACATCTATGCATTCCCAAAGATTTAACATAACTCTGAAATAAATCTCTTGAAATGGGTTTTGTGAATGGATCTGCTATCATTTTATGTGTAGAGATATACTTCAAGCACACATCTTTCTATACAATAATATCTCTCACAAAATTATATCTTGTGTCAATATGTTTAGTCTTCAAATGATATTTGGGATCCCTAGTGAACGCTATTGCAACTTGACTGTCACAATTCACAATAACAGAATTCAACAAGTCATTCACAACTCCCAAATGGTTCAGAAACCTTTTCAACCAAACAACTTCTTATATTGCAACTGATAATGCTACAAACTCGGCTTCCATAGTAGACAAAGCTACAAAAGTTTGTTTCTTGCTACTCCAAAAGATAACTCCATTGCCAAGTAGAAAAGCATATCCAGAGGTAGATTTTCTTTCATCTAAATTTCCTCCCCAGTCAGCATTAGTGTATCCCTCAAGATGCAGATTTTTTCCTTGATAACAAAGGGAATAAACTCACATAGACAAATAGAATATGTCATTTTCTAGGAAATTCTCTAGTGTCTTGGGCAAGCAAAAAGCAAAACATTGTTGCATTATCATCAACAAAAACTGAGTATGTAGCAGCTAGTCTTTGTTGTACACAAGTACTTTGGATCAAGCACCAACTAGAGGACTATGGCATACCCTTAGATAAAATACCAATCAAGTCTGACAACACTAGTACAATAGCTTTGTCTAAAAATCCCGTATTTCATGCAAGAACAAAGCATATATAAATTAAACATCATTTCTTGAGAGACCATGTTCAAAAAGAAGAAATTATTTTGGAATTAGTGAGCACAAATAATCAAGTAACTGATATTTTCACTAAGCCCTTGGATATTGCAAAGTTTAAACACTTTAGATCGTGTCTAAACTTGTTAGAAATTAAATTCTAGGCAAATCTCTCTCAAAATTCGGGTTTTAAGTGTTTTTGTCTATGTGAGTTTCGAAACATCAATATTAGGTGTCGAAACCTTCCATTCCAGAACATCATGTTTCGAAACATCGTGTTTCCTATTTCAAAACATAAAGCAGTTTATTTTCAATTAGGATTTGCAGAAAATTATATTTCGAAACATGTCTTCATATATTTCGAAACATGTCTTCCAGAAAGTTTTATTTCGAAACATTTTGTTCCATATTTTGAAACCTTAGAAAACATTGAGTTATATTTCAAAACATAGGGTCAATGTTTCAAAACATAAAGTCGACATTATAAATAACCGCGAGGGTCCGACTGCTTAGTTTCTTCCAGTTCTTCTCTTTGTTTCGAAACCCTGGCCCGCAAATCTTCTCATCTCTTTGTTCCAATCCAAAATCTCTACAAAATCACCATGGTTCGCACCAAGAAATCAGCCTAGAAAATTCAATGCACTGATCTCTTTCCTTATCTTCCTCGTCTTGATTTTCATGAAGGTTTTCCAGCCTTCAATCTTTTCCAATCTGATTTCTCCAAATGCGAGGTACTTCCTGATCATGTTTTTTATTTAGAACTGCTAGGTGAAGCAATTTTTTCATTTCTTGCCACTCTTCGTAGCAAAAAATGGTTACCCCTTCTAGAACTCAAAAAACTCGTATTGTTATATTATGTTTGCATGTTTTATTCCAATGCCCAAAGTTCCTTAATGGGCACGATTATAGTGATCGTTTCCAAACATTTACGCAAAACTCCGAATTTGAATTCACTCCTAAAACTCTAGCTCAATTTTTAGAAATTCTGGACAAAGGTGCCATTTATGTTCCTCATATGTTCGACTCGTTAAAAGCTTGTAAAACTATTTTCAAAAATCCAAATCTTGCAAAGTCCTTCACGAATTTGAATAACCTTTCAGTTGGTCTTCGTATTCTACATCTGATCGTTTATCAAGTGTTAAGTCCTCGAAAAGGAAATTTTACTAGACTCTACCCCAAAGATCTTTGGTTTTTGGAAAAACTTGTCAAGAACAAGGATATCAATCTTCCTTCAATTATGTGCAACAAAATGGTGAATGAACGTCATTGTCAGAACCAATCATTACCTTATGGATGTATCATCTCATGCTTCATTCAAACCCATTTTCGTCACCTAAAATCCTTAGCTATTTTGTCCAACAAATCCTCATCCATTTTTCCCGTCTCTCGACTTCCTATTTTCAATCACATCTCTTCTCAAAATGGGGTGTGTTTTCGACCAAACCCATTCCAAATATATTAAATTAGTCCATCATCACAAACATTTCCATCATGACAAAGACTCCGAGAATGCAAACGAAGGCAATGCTGAAGCCCCTATGCATGTTGCCCCCACACCTCACGAAGAAGCCAAATCCTCCTCTCAAGTTACCTCAAATATGTTTGCATCCCTTCAATCCTCCATAACTGAAGGCATTGCCACCATGTCTAAAAGATTTGAAGAAGCCATAGCGCTCCAACAAGCTTCTTTTTCATTTCACCTGCAAGCCCTAAATGATATAATGGATGTCAACTATCACCATAAATAGGAAACCTAGAAGAGTTAGTCAACAACCTTCATAGGGATGACTCTTCTAGCTCTCCATCTCATTAGACTTGTTTGTTGGGTTCCATATAATTTTTTGTGTCTTGTTAAACTCAAATGTAGTTATTTGAACTATGTCATGCATTCATGAGCTATGTTTTGTTGCTTGATTAATTCTCTTTGCTTATCTATGGTTCATATTTTTTGATCATGATAAAAAAAGGGAGAAAAAATATGGATCACATGATTGCTTGGTATGATTGTTTAGTAAGTGTTAATGAACTTGTATATTATGTGTTTTGGTATTGATGATGACAAGCATTCCAAAAGAGGAAGACTCTCTACTCGTCAGGTTTGTTCTATCACTCCCGTGTGAGTTTAAAGGGGAGTTATTGTGTTTTTCAAAAGTTTTATCATTATCAAAAAATAGGGGGAGATTTGTTATGACATATTTTTTGATATATGAGAAAAAATGTTGATGAAAAACCAAATTAGAGCCTTCAAATTCAATTTGTTAAATTCATATTTCAAATCAAGCATTTTATGTTTCGAAATTTGCATATATAGTTTTGGCTCGAAATTTTAAAAGTTTGAAAAATTCTGAAGTTTAAGCATAATGTTTCGAAACATTGTTGCTCATATTTCGAAATATATGTTTCTATTAGTAATGTTTCGAAACTTGGTGAGTATATTTTGAAACCTCTGAAAAACATGTTTTTATGCTATGTTTTGAAACATCTCATAATGCATTTTTTGTCTGAGTATTCATATTTTGAATCTTGCATTTCATGTTTCGAAACTTCTATCGTTTCAGATAACAAATTAAAGAAAATTTGAAATACATTCTTATGGAAATTTTTCTTCTTGTATCTAAAAACTTTTTAAGTTGTTGGAACTATTTTTGTGAAACATATTTCAAATTTAAAAAAGGTAATCATAGAAAATCTGGTAGGTAAGAGTCTTTGCTTTGCATTAAATGCAATCTTAGTCTGCAGGGACCAACTGTAAGGTCAAAGATTTCGAAACATGGGATACATGTTTTGAAACCTTAGTGCAAATTGGGATGTTTTAAAACCTCATATGTTGTGTTTCGAAACATGTAATCAAACTTCGTGAAAACTTGTCTTTAACAGCTAGAAATGGCCAAAACTTTATGTCTTGATATAAATAGCAAATGTTTGAGGAGAGAGATAAGATAAAGAAGAACAAAAAAAATTATTGAAGCATCAAGCTACATTTCTCAATAAATCTTGTGCATTGAATGTGAAAAGGAAGAGCAAGTGAATTCAAGTGGTATATCTACTTCTAAGCTCTCCATGTCTAAAGGCTTGGTAAAAGGTTGGTACAGCCATTGGTAAGGAGTTATTGTTATAAATCCTTTTGGGTTATAAAATTAAATCAATTACTTTTATCAATTGGTGTGAGGTTTGAGTTTAGCCTTGAAAACTCATTGTATGTAACAATTTTAGGGTGAACCTTGATAAAAACCCTTGTTTATTTTGATTGATAGTGTTTGAGATTGAAAATCCTTCAAGTGGGGAGACTTAAAGGTAGTGGACTAGGATTTAGTGTCGAACCACTCTAAAATTTTTGTGTTCTCTATTCTACTTTCTTTATTATCTATTGCTCAATTACTTTTAGGCATTTTATTCAAAGTTAAAAATAATTCTTTTTTTCAAGCTAGGAAAATTGATTATAAACATTGTCCCCATTATTTCTCAAGAAAGTCCTTACTTTGATAAAATTGAGGTTTTGAATTATAAGTTTAAAATTTTGAAATATCCAAAATCAAAAAGCTTTATTTCGAAACATTACAATCATATTTCAAAACTTGTCAAATAAAAAGTTTAGTTTCGAAACATTGCATTCATATTTTGAAACCTGTCAAACAAAAAGTTTAGTTTCGAAACATTGCATTCATATTTCGAAACCTGTCACATAGAAAGTTTAGTTTTGAAACATTGCATCCATATTTCGAAACTTGTCAAACAAAAAGTTTAGTTTTGAAACATATATTGTTCTTCCTCTATATAGTGTTATTAAAATTTAAAATTTACAGATATCCCATTTCACCCCCCTCTCTTGGGATATTTTCGCCATTCATCAAACTATCAATGGCTCTTGAGAAAGAGCTAACAATTTCTTTAAACGATCTCTCTTAATCTTAACACCAAGAATGTATGTTGCTTCGCCTAAGTCCTTCATCTCGAAATTGGAGGACAACCATTCTTTGATACTCAAAAGATACTCCTTATCATTCCCAATCAAAAGTATGTCATCAACATAAAGATATAAGATTACTAACTTATCGTTAGATCTTTTGACATACACACAGTGGTCTTCATCAATCATTTAAAAATCACATGAGATAATCGATTAATGAAATCTTAAATACCATTGTTTGGAAGATTATTTTAATCCATAAATGGATCTCAATAGTATGCACACTTTATGCTCTTGACCTTTTTTTTATGAAACTTTTGGATTGTTCCATATAAATTTCTTCTTCCAATTCACTGTTTAGAAATGTCATTTTTACATCCATTTGATGTAATTCCAAATCTAAACTGGCCACTATTGCTAGAATAAGGCGTATAGAGGCAAATTTTACAATAGGAGAAAATGTTTCCTCATAGTCAATTCCTTCCTACTGAGCATGGCTACTAAACATGCCTTATATCTCTCAATGGATCCATCAATTTTATGCTTGATTTTCAGAACCCATTTATTTCCAATAGCCTTGCGATCCATTGGAAGGTCCACCAATGTCCAAACTTGATTTGATTTCATTGAATCAATTTCTTCTTCCATTGCCTTTTGTCATTTTTCTTTAACAAGTCCAGAAAGAGCCTCTTGTATAGAATTAGGTTCTTCCTTATCTTGTTGAGCAATTAAAAAGACTTCAACCTCAACATCAAAATGACATCGAGGTATGTGTCCACAACTACTTTTTCTAATTTAAGATTCACGTGAAACAAATTCAAGAACTCTCGTCTCGCTCCCATTTGGGTCAGATTCCCTAGGTACATTTTCAGGTAAATGTACTAGACGATTTTGAACAATGGAATTGTAATATCCCGAAATGTTGGAGACGATAATAATTATTAAATTTCGGTATTTGGGGTCCGTAATGAAAATTTGAGGATTTAAGGTAATCAAATAATAGTAAAAATAATACTACTAATAATAATAAATGTGTAAATTATGTTAACTTAATTTAAATTAATGAATTAATATATAAATACATATATATATTGCCAATAATAATAATAATGATAATGATAAGTTAAATCAAATTAAATTAAATTAATTAATATGTTTATAAGTGAGTGGTTGTGCGTGTGTGCTTGGAGACTAAGTCGTGCACAGTGACCATTTCTTTTAAATTGAAACAAAGGTGAGAGAGAGGGAGAGTTTGGGAGTGATATAATATATATATATATGTGTGTGTGTGTGTGTGTGTATGCATGTGCGTGCCCTTCTATTGGCCATTTATTTTTGTGGCTTAAAAGCCACTTGGATTGAGTATAAAAGGGCCAATTTTGGCCTTCTTTGAGCCAGTAAGCGAATGAGAGAAATGGGAGAAAGATGGGAAAGGCGCACAACAACGAGGAAATGAGGAAATTTGGAGATTTTTTAAATTAATTCGTGATTTAAGTGTATAGGTGAGTAGGTAAAATTAGTATAAATATCATATTTTTAAATTATAAATTTTATACGGTTAGATTATATAGTTTTCGAGGTTAGATTTAATTAATTTAAGCCACGATTTTATTAATTGTTAGGAAAACATTTTACTTCGCAACGGGAGCACAAAAGAGGTAGGAATCAGCTGGCTTCAGGCAAGTTCCTAACCCTATCCTCGCATTATTTATTTCCCGTAAAAGTCTTCGAGGTTTCTTGTATTTTAAACCCTCCCTCATCTTGACTCGGTTCCACGCTTTAATAATAATACTCCACGTGGCAACCACCCTACGATTTATATGTTATTAATGAGGTTATTGTTGATGAAATAAGTTAAGCAAATATATCTTGGTGTCTTTCATTTTAACCGTTACGGAGCTTTGTATCGCTCCATTTCCCTTGGGAATGATGCCGAACCCACTGGGGCTAGGTTCTTAGAACATGATATGGCATTATGGAAACATGTTAAAAGTCTATTATGTATGTTGAGATGGTTTTCTACGAATGAGAATGGTATCATGATATTATGTGGTTATGTACATGAAAAGTTATGGAGAAATGATGGGTAATGTTAAGTTTAGAAGATATAAAGTTAATAATGTCAATAAGTGTGTCTAAGGGTATGGGTACAAAGCCATTGACTGTCGACCGTGGGTCGTCGCAGTTGATGGCTGGATGTATGGGCGTCAGTCATCGGTTATTACGATAAGCGCTAGACGGCCAAAAGAACTGGTACTCCAGATTCCCGCTTTGATTTGTGCATATCATGATGTGTGTGCTACAAGGGGCTGGGTTGCATTCACGTGGGGACATGCTTTGTGTGTGATGGGATGCGTGAGCATTTGCATAACCCGGTTGGTCTAAGAGCCAATTTGGGTATCCTAGGTAAGCATATGCATTTAGAGTATGTCGCATGTGTGAATTCTTATGTGTGGGCGTAGTAGGGCTTGATGCTTGGTTTATGGGGGCCTTGTCATCATGTTTATACTACAGAAGCCCTTGCATTTCTTATGTGTTGCATTGCATGGTTCTAATGTTACTGTTATTCTGGACGGGAGTATCATGCCAGTGTCGGGAGTACCGACTTGGTGAGCTTCGGCTCGGCTTAGATATTAGCTCGAGGTTGGCCCGAGAGAAGACCAAGATCGCGGAAGTATATGATAATGTGATGATGATAGGAAGAGCACATGAGGGTATGATGGGTAACAAGAAGAACATGTAATGAGCATCAGGAAAAGTCAAATGTTGAATGTTAGGAAAAGCCGACCATGGTCAGGAAAATGTGGGTCTTTATGGATAATGAAATGGTAGCCTATGTTAGGCTGCAACAGGTTTGTATGCGGAACCTGGGTGCCAATGTGTGACTTATGTGGGCTCCTGGTTCCTTATGTGCAATTAATTTTATGTTATGCATGTAGAAGTAAGGCACATATGGCTCATGACATGGCGTGGTTGCATTGGCATGAATTGCATGGGGTGTCATGGGAAGAGTCTTATCCTAAACCCTCAACCTTTCCTTCTTGAGCTTGCTGAGTCTCTCGACTCACGTTTGCTTTACATCATTCCAGGTAGGAGTATCCTGAAATCGCAGGTGTGTACGCGCGAGGTTGGGTTCAGGCCGTCGAGTCATGATAGCAAGTGCAGAGTCCTCCCGAGACTAGGTCCTGAGTGTCGCTGTGCCTATGTTAGATTAATGTTTATATTTTTGAGATTATTGTATGTTATGTAAGCCCATGTGGGCCCAGTTGATGAATGATTTTGTAAAGACGATTATGTGATGTGCTATGATAAAAATATTGCGATTTTAGTAAGAGAGTAGTTATGTTATTGTTCGATATCATTTTAGTAATAACTCTCTCACGGATCCTCTTTGTACACGAGGAGGCTCCAGGAGACGGGCCGTTACAAGAATCGTCCTGATCCTTAATTTCATAAAGAGACAAATTATGATTTATCTCTCCCCTGCTATGAAACTCATTTTCCAAGAAAAATGCATCCCCAAATTCAAACTCGGTAACACTCCCACTTACCTGATCACCAATAAAAACATATCCCTTTGAGTGTGCTGAGTATCTTACAAATATACTATTTTTACCTCTCAAACCCAACTTTCTATGTTTGTGAGAAGGATCATGAACATAAGTTGCACATCCTAGGCTCTCAAATGACTTAGATCAAGTTCCCTTCCAATCCATAACTCATATGGGGTAGAAGGTACAAATTTGAAAGGTACTAAATTGAGTACTGTCAACAATGCATCACCCCAAAAAGTGATTGACAATTTTGCCCCTAACATCATTAACCTAACCATTTCTAGAAGAGTTATATTTCTTCTTTCCACAACACCATTTTGTTGTGGAGTATATGGAATGGTTAATTTTCTCTCAATTCCTTTTTCATCACACAACAATTTAAATTGTTCAGACAAATACTCGAAACCTCTATCGGTTCTTAATGCTTTAACTTTTCTGTCTAATTGATTTTCAACTAAGTTCAAATATATTTTGAAGCATTCTAAAGCTTTAGACTTATGGGGAATCAAATAGATAAAGCCAAAACGGGTATAGTCATCAATGAAAGTGATGAAATAAACACCTCAATTCCTGGCCCTGACATTCATTGGACCACATATGTCGGAATGAATTAATTGCAATGGATTTTCAGCTCTAATCGCTTTGCCAAATGGTTTCCTTGCCATTTTTCCTGCCAGACAACTTTCACAAGTTGGTAGATTCACTTTTTAAACTTAGCCCAATAAGCCTTCTTTTGTTAATCTATCCAATCTTTGTTTTCCTATATGGCCTAATTTCGCATGCCATATATTCTCTTCTTCATGCGAATTTTTAGAAAAAGTAATGAGGGGAGAAATGGTATTTTGTAATTTGCTACATGAAGCATAATCTACATCAAGTACAATTAAACCATTTTGCAAATTATCACAACCATAATATATTGAATTTAAAAATAGTTCAACCATTGTGTCATGGAAATATATGGCAAAGCCATAACTAAAAAGAATAGGTATAGAAACAAAATTTTCGTCTAATTTCTGGAACAAACAATATATCATATAAATACAAGGTTTAACCACCACGCATACCCAATTTGTAGGCACCAATGCCTTTAACTTCAAATCTTGTATTGTTTCCCACATAGATCCACTTAGTTCCATATGGTATTCGACAATATTTCACGAAAGAACTTATGTCTCTTTCTACATGGTCTGTGGCTTCTGAATCAACAGTCCACGAAAGATTAGATTCAATTAAGAGTATTGAACTCAAAACATATATAGCATTTGAAAATACATTTAGGGCATGTACCTTTTTTGGTTCATTGCATTCACGTGCAAAGTGCCCCTTATTGCCACAATTATAGCACTTTACATTTGCCATGTTCTTTTTTTTTTTTTTTTGAGGGATTGTGAGCTGATCCCTTACCCTTGCCATGGTGACTCTCAGATTTTTAAAACGAGCATCTTTGCTTTTCTTTGGGACATGATTCCTTTTCTTTCCTTTGTAAAAAAAAATTATGCTTAAACTTGGAAGCGCCTTTGGAGCTAGATGCCATCGTATAGACATCAGTATTAGGTCTAAAGGCCTCAATAAGGTCCTCCTCTAACTCTAAATGACATAAAGTATCAACCATTGTCTTTTTGTTCACGTTATGAGTAAGGTAAATTTTCATATGCTCCCAGTTGTAGGGTAAGGATCTAATAATAGCTTGCACTTGTTGTTCATCAGTGAGGTTCACACCAGCATCTTTAAGTTCATTGACCATTTGTAACATCTTACATCGAGTGATAGGAAGGACCGGATCAATTTACCATGATGGGCCTACACGAACTTCCCAGAGGTCACCCATCCTTGAGTTACCTTAGCTCAAACACATTTAATTTGGGAGTTATTTATCCACATTCAATCCAAAAGATATTCAACTGGTGTTATTTTCTTTCTTAGTATCCTCGATATATATACTAAGTTCTCTAGAGTCCCTTCTTAGACCTGATCTTCAGTTCTCGAATATATTAGCTTTTCTAGCCTTTCTTAGACCTGACCTTGGCCTCTCGGATATACTAGCTTCTCTAGAGTCTCTTCTTATACCTAACCTTGGGCTCTCGGGTATAAGAAGGGACTCTAGAGAAGCTAGTATATCCGAGAACCCAAAGTCAGGTCTAAGAAAGGAATCTAGAGAAGCTAGTATATATATCGAAGATAGTAAAGAAGGAAACAAAACCAGCTGAATAACTTTTGGGCTGAATGTGGATAAATAACTCTCGGATTAAGCGTGCTTAAGGTATGGTAGCTCAATGATGGGTGACTCCTAAGAAGTTCACGTAGGCTATCAGGATATGTTGATCCGATCCCTTCTATCGCTTGATGCAAGATGTTACAATGCATATACAAAAATGCACATTTACATATACATACGTATATATATATGTATGCATATATACATATATATAACATATATGTAAACATAAGTATACGTGTGCATAAATTTACCTACATATATATACAAACATTAAGTATTTATAATATATATACATACATAAATACATATACATATAGACATGTCTATACATATATATCTACAGATAAATAAACAAATATAACATACATATATGCTTATGTATACAAGTATATATACATACATAAGTATATACATAAAATTATATATATACATACATCCATATATATAAACATATATACATACATATACATGTATATAGATACATTAACGTGCATATACAGATATATACATATATATTTGAACACATAATACATAAACATATATATACATTTATAGATAAATATATGCATACATATATATAAATATATGTGCATATACATAGAAACACATATTCACATATGCATATGCGTACATACATATATAGGTTGATACATGCCTACACAGATATATACATATAAATATAAGTATATACAAAAATATATACCTATATTTATATATAGGTATATATGCATGGATACAAAATATATACATATATACATTTGAATACATACATAAGTGTATACACACGAACACAGATACATATATATACACATATATGTAATATATTATATATATACGTATAACATGCATATAGAAATATATATACATGTATACGTATTGATGTTTATGTATGCATTTATATGTACATATAACATTTATACTATACATACATATAAATTATATATATATTTGTAAATATTGTGTATATAAACAAATGTACAAGATAAGCATATGTATAAATATACTATATATGTATACAAATTTACACATATACATATATATATATTTATATTTGCATAAATAAACATATATGCATGCATTTTGCACATATACATATACATATAGCCATATCTATACAGATATATCCATATTTACATATCCATAATATATAAATAAATATATATATATATATAACATACATATATGCTTATGTGTATAGGCATATATATATAAACAAATATACATACACAAACATACATATATATGCACATAGATAGATACACACACACATATATATATGTATACATAAATACACATGGGTACATACTTACATTGATACATACCCACACATATATAGATATATATATATACACATATATATATATATATATGCTTACAAATAAATGTACATAGATATATATATTCACATGTACACATACAAATACAACAGTCTATATACATACATCCAGCTATACATATGTACATACACATATACATATGCATATAAATACCTATGCACAAATATATACAAATTTAATAATATACATATCTAAATACATACATATATAATTAATAAATATAATAACTGTATACATGTATATATACACAAATACATATATATTTATATATACATAAATAAACATATATACATATCTATAAAATGTCTATACTATATATTCAAATAACAAATGTATACACATATACATACATATAGACATATATATACATACATAAATATACAAATATATTTACGTATATATGTATGTATGTTATATAACTCTTTATGTATATATATACTAGCATATACCCGTACCTAAAGGTATGGTGTAAATAATATTAAGATAAAAATGTAATTATAATTTATACGTTTTATGTTAAAATTTGTGAAGAATTTATAATAATTTTGTTTGTATTAAATGCTATACAAAACTCAACAAACATATAAGATTTATAATATTCACTAATATTGCAAATCAAAATAAAAAAACAAGTAAAAAAAAATTGTAAACATTAAACAAAAAACAAAAAACAAAAATTAAAATTATTATATACTTGTTAATGTTTTATAATAAAAAGAAAAAAATACCAACTTATATTCTACATACCAGTCTGTATTATAATAAATTTCAATATAATAATGCAGCTTATATTCTATATACATGTACGAATTCTACAATTCCAGCTTATATTCTATAATTAAATACCAGCTTGTATTATACAATTCCAAACAAATAAAATATAAAAAAATAAATACAAAATAATGCACAGCAATCAATGCTCTGCAATCTAAAAGAAATTAAAATCAAAATGCACACCAATTAGTACTACTAACATCAAATTATAACTACATAAAAAAAAAATTACATTATCATACACCGATTGATATCCGCCAGCCGATATATATACATGTGAGTATATATGTGTCTGTGTACATAAATATATATGTGTGCTTGTGTGTATAGATATATATGTGCCTGTGTATGTGTATGTTTGTGTTTGTATATATGTATGTGTGTGTTTGTGGACGGAAAAATTATTAATCTCAACCATTCAAATGTATCAAAACTTCATCCCATCCATTGAAATGTATCTCTCATACATTTGAGACATTTTCAAAAACCATCTTGTCGTTTGCATCCATACATATATAATATATATATATATATACATAAACAAATACATGCATATATATTTATATATGTTTATAGGTACATATATGACCATATACATGTATATACTTACATTTATATATATATATATATATATATACACATACATATAGTCATATATGTCTATCATTATACATAGAGACATACAATTGTTCACATGCATATGCATATATGTGTGTATATACCAACATAAGGTTATACATAAACATATATATATGTGTACGCATATTTACATTGTATATACTTCTGTATGTATTGTGTATATAAACATATGTACATATATATAGATTTATATATACATAAATAAACATATATAAATGCATTTTGACATATACATATATACAAAATATCAGCATGCATTTATTTAAATCAGTATACATGTACAAATATACATATATACACATACATATATGCATAGATATATGTAAATATAAGCATATACGTAGATACAAGTATATACATATATACATTTGCTTAAGTACATATGCTTATACATGTATTTCTATGGAAACATATATACATACACATATATGCACACATATATATACCTATATAAATACATACAAATTTATTTATATACATATCTATACGTACATACATATAGAAATGTGCATATTTACATATACACCCCCACATATATCTACATATATACATGTTTATAACATACATATATATATATCCATATATTTAAAACATACATATACATATGTATATATATAAACATATATAGATGAATATACATAGATACATATATACATGTAG
The DNA here is from genome assembly GCF_014633365.1 of Diospyros lotus. Classification (NCBI taxonomy): domain Eukaryota; kingdom Viridiplantae; phylum Streptophyta; class Magnoliopsida; order Ericales; family Ebenaceae; genus Diospyros; species Diospyros lotus. The sequence goes on from NC_068344.1 coordinate 87,178, forward strand.
ATGTTTATGTATACATTTATATGTACATATAACATTTATACTATACATACCTAAGCATTATATATACATTTGTATGTATTGTGTATATAAACAAATATACAAGATAAGCATACATATATATACTGTACATGTATACAAATTTACATACATACATATATATTTATATTTGCATAAATAAATGTGCATGAAGTTTGCACATGTATACATATAGCCATGTCTATTCAAATACGTCCATATATACATATACATAAATATATAAATAAATAAATATATATAACATACACATGCTTGTGTATAGGTATATATACAAACATGCATATATATAAACAAATATACATACACATACATACATATATATGCACATAGATAGATACACATATATATATATGTATACATATATACACATGGGTACATACATACATTGATACATACCCGCACATATATAGATATATATACACATATATATGTATATGCTTACAAATATATGTATATAGATACATAGATACATGTATTCACATATCACAAGCATATAGAACAATATATATACATACATGTAGATATACGTTTATATGGACACATATATACATACGCATATATCCCACGACGTCATTTATCTCGCTTTGATATATTTTCAGATTTATTTTTTATTATTACTTTTTTTTCTTTTCTTTTCTTTTTTTCCTTTTCTTATTTCTTCTTTCTTCTTCTCTTCCTTCTCCTTCTTCTACTTCTTTCTTCTTTCTTCTTCCTTACGCGCATGCTGCTGCCAGCTATCCTTGCATACCAGCCCACATGCCGTCATTTGCAACTCCGCCACCACGCAACTTTAATGCTGCTATTACATCGATCAAATCATAAGGCAATATCAAACATGACTTAATTGCCTTTTTCGAGATGCCTCAATCCCTTATCCTTCCCTCGATCGCACATCCATCTTAGAAAATATCTCAGCATTTTGCAGTTGTTTAACAATTCATCAAATCCCAGTAAAAATATATCATCTCATTCAAAGCCTAAAAATCTACATCCTCAATCAAGCTATACATAGTTAAGCATCCAAAAATCTCAAGCGATCGAACATTTATAATTTATAATCTCAAATCGCGCATGCACAAATATATGTATATATATTACACATTTGGTCCACATAATACATCCTTATATCACTTGGGAATTTCCCTAATTGCAAATACACCCTCTAACATTTGAATAAATTTGCATTACGATATTTAAAATACAAAATTAATAACTCCAAACTTATTCGAAGAAATCGATTTCGCTTCGGTATCCTCACCGAGCTATTGATTCATCCCAAAATCATCTCATGATTGCCTCATTCTCAAAATCGGATCACCTCTAGGGTTCCCTCAGCTTTCCAAAGGCCCCCTTCAACCACTCGATTTTTCAGTCCGAAACACAACTGCATTTTAGTTGTACCAAAAATCGTCTTTGATCCAATTTCTTTTAATACCATAAATCTTATCTTGGAACGCTCATTGAGACTCTATCATTTTCCTTAAACCTTTACATTCTGAGACATTCCCCGCAGTCGATTCGGTACATATAACTGTAAGAAATTATACTTAAGCCCCTAATCTCTTGATAATTTTACCTACGGCCCAAATTAAATTACTACAATAACATACAAATACACACATATATATACATATATACATACAATCATATGGATACATTCGTTTATGTGTACATATATGTCTATATTTATGTATGTATACATGTATATAAAAATATATAGGCACATATGTCTTTATATATTTATTCTGATGTATACATGTATCGATATATATATTTTATTTTTTATATACATATATATACAAATACATATATGCATTCATATATATACCTATGCACACAAATATATTCAAATTTACTTATATACATATATATAAACATGAAAATATCCAACTGCACAACATATCCATTAGTGCAGACAAATAGATCGACCAATGTGATTGGTTGTTCAAGAGCTAGAGACTCCCTTAGTGGCAAAATGGTGGTCCCTTACAAAAAAGCCGACACAGCTACAATTTTACACTTCCAACATCGCATTTCTAAAACAGTCTAGATATTGCCTCAACGTCTCCATGGGACCTTGTCGGATGCTAATGAAGTATATAGGGTCGTTCTTTCTTGAGGCGTTACCTGTGAAAGCCACAACAAACTCTACTTGCAACTGTTCATAGAATGTGATGTAGCTAGATGGCAACTCACTGAACCAAGCGTGAGCATACTCTAAAAAGATTACAGGAAAACTACGCATGTGGCGTTACTTCATTTGTACAGGGATTCGAATCATTGGGCATGGATGATGGGATCCCATCTCCCACTATATTCAGGTAGGTGCGAGAGCTTGAACTTGGGCTAAAGGGCATGACTGAACACATCTTTAGAGAAAAAAATCCTCTGCGGTTGCCTGTCATCGGATAATGCCCCCGTCGTCTTTTTTCTCAAAAACTTCCTAAATTAGCTTCTTGATTTCCCAGCCTCAAGAAGCTAGGAAGGCCTCGGGTTTGGAATCCCATGCAAGTCTATGCGCATCCCTACTAAAAGTGGTGCTTCCTACAATTTCATCCTCTGTAATGGCTTTACTAGTGTTCCTACGCCTTTCTGAGTACAAAACCTCGCAGTAGGAGGTAGGTTGCTATGATTTAGGAGGGGCCACTGGAGACTGAGATGAGTGTTGTTGCGGGGGCATTGAAGTTTGTCTAGAAGTGCTAATGCAGATTCCTCTTGAGACAAACGTCTTTGGGGCTTGAGTTTCCCTAGGAGTAGAAAGGAGCCTGCACAACAACTCAAATAGGTGCTTCAAGGTTTTGGATTTTTCCTCATCGTTTTTCCTTAAATCTTCATATCTTTGCTCCGACATCTGGAATTCCTTGAGGGATACGATAGAGGACTTCTTAGCCCCAAAGGTTATGGGAATATTGGCTTGCACTTGGCCGCCTTCAGTGTTGCTTGGTTGGACTAGTTCGGGGATCTATCTGGGGGATGTCCTTGTTACCCAGAAGGCTACCAAGGGTGTCCAGAAGTTTAGCGTGTAGAGGAGTAGGTGCAGGAGAATTTTGTTCAATGGACCAATCTTGCTCTAGCAGGCACCATTCATTGGCCACCTCGCTTCTCTGTCTCCTCTAGGAAGTCATGGGCTCTGGGGAAATAGCTGGCAAATGCTCCCTAGTAGTAGCCTCTCGTTGTACTAGGGTACTAAAATGTGTAACTTTAAGCTGAGGTCCTCTTATTCAAGTGGATCTTGTAGTCTTCGGAGAATGACTTTTTACCTATTTTTCATAAACGATGCTAAATTGTTATTTTTTAATTACAACATTAAGTTTATTTATTTTAGGGAACAGCTCAGGCAAAGTCCAGACAAAAGCTCAAGATCTAGGTAGAGAAGGGTCAATAGGCATATATTTATATCTAGCTCAAGATATATAATTTTATTAATTAATCATATATTTAAATTAAATGTATTAATAAAAAATCAAATTTATTTTATAACTACTTTTGATAATATATGAAATACTTCATTACAAGGTACAATTAGTAAAATCCTTTACCCAAAAAGTCATTTTTTGAATGGATTTATTTGTAAAAATAAGTGGTATGTTTTTTATTCATTACTTTCTAGCTTTTCACAACTTATAATTTTTTTTTTGTTTATTAAACATATAATTATGTAACTAACAGTTTAAAATTCATCTTATTCAAACACTTTTAATATTATATTATTACCATAAGCTATTGTAACTTAAAAACATTATCGAACTTTTAAGTGAAACAAGCTCTTTAAGGAAATGTAAAATGTGATAGGGCTAAGCTTAAAATGGAGTGAAGTGTACAAAATATGTCTAAAATTATTTAGCATTTTTCGTATTTTAATTGGGTGCTATATTAAAAATTATTTTTTAACATAATGCTATGTTGGTAAAATTTAAAAAAAAATTCCGTAATACGTGTATTATCTACGCTCGTTGAATCCCAATCCCAAAGAAAGAAAGTATGAGAGGGCTTCCCGTTATTCCCTTCCTCGCTGGAAGTAGGCAGCGGGCGCCATTATGGGAGCAACCAGTACCACATTCTCGTCATTACCATCTGCCACATCTGCTGCTAGGTATGCTAATCAATCAGTTAACCATAAAGCCGGCATCTTGTCTCCTTCACTGCCGTCAATGGTACGAGGTCTTGGGCCTCTGCCGATCGGCGAGCCTCACGGATTCACAGGTAGTTTCTTAAATTACAATCGTCATCCACTGAACGGTATTGCTGCTGGTCATTGTTTCCGCAAGCGGAAGAATCCCGTAATTTCCATTATCTCTGAAATGAATGTCACGAATAATGATGATGAAGCCTCATCCGTGACCGCTTACGCAACTTTCTTCTCCGATTCTGCCGTACCGAGCATTGGCAGAGATACTCAGAGGAGCACTGGCAACCACAGTAGCTTGGAGTTGTCTTTGGAAGTTAGAGAGATAGAAGAAAGGTGCAATAAATGGCAATGGAGGGGCCACGACATTAATTACTTAGTTCATCATGGTAGAGGGGTCGAAGACGCGAACAATCCTTCAAATTCAGATTCTAATATTCGGCCGCCTCTCCTCCTTGTTCACGGGTTTGGTGCTTCTGTTGCTCATTGGCGCAGGTACTAGTGATTTTGCTTCGTCTAGGAACTCATAAATGCTTGCTTCACGTCCAGTGTCCTAGTTGGTCTGGTAATTCGGTTTATGTTTCCGTAAATTTCATTTTAATTAACTCTTGCTACAGCGCAACCCATTTAGCTTCCTAATTTAATATTCTCTTCCCTGCTTAGCTTTTTTAGCATGTTCCGTTGGTCTTACCTTTTTCATTCTTTCTAATCAATACTTGATTTTTTTTTTTTGTTCTGAATTGGAAGTAAGAATTGCCATGACAGATTTTCTTCTAAATTATTGAAGCGTTAGGATGAGCTTGAGATTAAACTGAAGACAATGAGTGTAATTTTTTTTTTTTTTTTTTTTACTTCTGTAAGTTGGCTACACTATGTGATAATCTTTGTATAATTTTTCCCAAGTTGAATTTTCTGTGTTAATTAAATTGCTTGGTGTTGGTTAGATCATGTTTTGTTTGGAGGCGGAAAAGGAGTTGGAATTTGTATTCTAATTTTGCTTAATTAGGTTAATCTCCTATTAGTAGCATTATTGGGGGGAGGTTAAGCCCTTGCCCCAGAAGCGTGAGGTGTTAAGAGGAAGGCAGCCTAGTGCTGCCTCAATTCCTCACCTCCCCATGAGACAGCTGCACCCAGCATGCACACTTGTCCAGCTATTCATCTGGCCATACCAACACATGCTCCATCTGAAATCAACCATCGAAGCCAAACTTTCGTGGGGTTAGGCTACTTTGGCCAATGTACTGAGACTTGGGGTTGCTTTAGCAAGGAGAGCCATTTCAAAGAAATGTGAATTACTGGTCTGTCTGATTGTCTCTTTTTAGTGCCCTCCCTTTCCCTTTTGCCTGTGTATGTTATGCACTCCAGTTGAAGTCAGAGTACCAAATGGATGTCACTGTGGAGTCAGCTGAATCGTCCAACAAGATAGCTATCGTGATTGAGAAACAATGTTGATGGAAATGATGTATGGTCCTATACTACCAGTACTTCTTTCATGAGAGGCTACTGTTTGTGTTTCCAATATTCTGTGTATTCTAGTTTGCGATAACTTATGTTGAACTACTAATGTATCAAAACAATGGTAAATCCTCACTTGAATGTTGGATTCTGACTTATATCTGGACCTATTGGTTTGCAAGCAATAAATTCTTTATCCTGCCCCTGGGTACAGATAATCGCATTTTTTTTATATGAAAGTTCTAATGGTCATAGTTTGTGATGTATGTGATTATCTCCTACCTGTCTGCCACTGTCATCCTTCCATCTTCTCGATCTCGTACGCCATTTCATCGTTTTGTCCGTTGCCATCGTCCTTCTGTCTTCTTGATCTTGTCCTGGTTTTGCTATTCCGTCCACCACCGTCGTCCTTTCATCTTCTCAATCTCATAGTGGTTCTGCCGCTCTGTCGTTCCATCCGTCTTTGACCCACGATTGCAACTCCGAGCTCTTCAACTGGCAACCAGTGGCCAGTGACCATCCATCTTCTCATTTGTATGTATTTATATATTCTTATTCCTAACTCTTTTCTGGGTGGACTGTGAATGTATTATGAATGTATAAATATATTTATATATATATATATTGTGAATGTATGTATATAGTTGTGACTGTGAATATATGTACATATATAGTTGTGATTCTGTGAATATATGTATGTATATATATGTGTGTGTAGAGAGAGAGTGATGATGAAGTGGAAGAACTTTCATAAATTTTATTGTGTTTAATTATCTTCTTTCTTTGGATTTATTGTTTGTTTTTAATTATTAAATCATGATTCATGAGTAATAGAACTTGTGTTTATGTTTGTTTATATTTGTTTGAATGGATTATGGAATTTATGTTTATGTTTGATTGAATAATTATTTTTTTTAAACTTTTATATTAAAAATTATATTTACAAAAGGCTCCTATCTTTTTCTTTATTTACGTTCTTTTCCCGCGTTTCCGTTTCTTATTTTTTTGGAGAATGCCATTTTTCCATTTCTGTTCCGTATCATATCCATTTCCCATTTCTATTTCCATGCAAGCTAGTTACCTGTTACTGGAGAAAGATTGTCATTCTTTACTCATCAAGTGAGTGGAGATGATGACTATATGTTTCTAAGTATTGCTTTAACTTATACTGCTTTAACTTTTAAGTGATATTTAAGGTCTCTCCAGGAATATTTTGACACTGGCTCAAAATCACACTGTTTATGTAATTGACCTTCTTGGTTTTGGTGCTTCTGATAAACCAGCAGATTTTCCATATAGCACAGAATCATGGGCTCAGGTACATCTTTGAGAGAACTTTAAATTCGTGGTTTTTGAATGTCATTGGACTCTTAGCATTTGGAGTTAGTCTCACATCAGTAATTCAATGTGGGCAGTTAATATTGGATTTCTTGAATGAAATTGTTCAAAGGCCAACTGTACTGATAGGGAATTCTGTCGGAAGTCTTGCTTGTGTTATTGCTGCTTCAGGTATGTTCTCCTGTTCTAACTGAACGAATAAATATTTCCTTATTTGTGAGATATTGGAATGGACCAGTAAGTTTGGAAACATTTTGACACTGATGTTCCGTTTGTTTGCTTGTTTTCTCCAATCAGAACCTACTCAGTCCTTGGTTCGAGGGCTTGTTCTTTTAAATTGTGCTGGTGGCATGAACAATAAGGCAATTGTTGATGATTGGAGGATCAGGCTGTTGTTACCACTCCTTTGGTTTTTTGACTTCTTATTGAATCAAAGGAGGATTGCTTCATTCATCTTTGAACGTGTGACACAGCGGTACTTTCTCTCTTAGGTGTTTATTTTGATTTGGGATGTTAGAAGGCTGAATGTGAAAATTCACATTTCATGGATGCAGAGATAATTTGAGGAACATCTTACTCTCTGTTTATGGAAATAAGGAGTCTGTGGATGAAGATCTGGTACAGGTACTATAATTTTCCTGTCAATGCTTGCTTTTGTATGTCAATGATATAAGGGTTTTTACATCTACCATAGCCTGAAGGATTTGCATTGATCTCTAGACAACTTAAGTGCATACAGACTAACTTCTGAACATGTAATGACTCACCATGGTCTATCTGGTCAATCCGATTGTAGTACTGCACCTTAATTTAAAAATCACAGTTAACGTACTGGGGTGAGATGTCGCCAAAGGAGGATGATGCAAATGCTTTGCTATAAGTTAGTTTTGACCAGGGTACTTCCCTTTATAATTAATATTTCTTAACACCCTGCATCCTGTTTGAGGCTTAAAGGAAGAATAAGGGTGAACGGAAAGTTGAGAGCCTACCCATTGTAGGGAGAATTGATGTATTTTTTAATTGACTTATGGAAGCAAGAATGTTAAAACTCAAGTAAGCAGCTGACTTAAAAGTCAAATTTGGGAGACTAAATGAAGAGACAATTAATTGCATTTTTGGGTATGTTATTAAGCTTAATGAGATAGTTCTAATGACATAGAATTATTAATTTTGGTTGAAATTTGTAAAAGTTGGGATTAGAGGCCAATCAAAGTGATCAAAAGTAATTGAGAGGGTGGAGGTTAAGGAACTTCTAGCTTTCTCCAGCAATCTGGAATAAGGAAACGGCTTCTAGAATAGTGATGAGGTGTCCTATGGTTGCTGAAATAGGTAATGTTATATCACACAAAAAATTGCCACCACAAGAATGACACGTGGCAGCAGCTTTTGTTGGAGCAGGTAACTGAGTATTGCATAAGGATTTTTTTTTTTATGGTTGCTGAAATAGGTAATGTTATATCACACAAAAAATTGCCACCACAAGAATGACATGTGGCAGCAGCTTTTGTTGGAGCAGGTAACTGAGTATTGCATAAGGATTTTTTTTTTTTTTTTTTCTGAGTGTTGCATAAGGGTAATTATAGGGGTGTGCGTGGTTTGGTTTTTCAAAAAAATAGAACCGAACTGCTTGGTTTGATTTTTTTTCAGTTCTGGTTCTTGAAAAACATAGCCTTTTCTCTTTTTCTTTTTTCCTGTAAATAATCTTTTTCCTTTTACCAAAATTAAAAAAATTGAAATGGTAATTAGGAACCTGTCATGGTCCTAGGGTTTAGCCTAGGATTGGAATGGAAATCGGAAGGATCCGATACAGTGAAGGTCAAGAACAGAATGTATAGAAGGGAAGTTGAAGAAGAATGAGGGAGAAATTAGAGAGAATTGAGGGAGAATGGCAGACTTCCAATGCAGTGAAGGTCAAGAACAGAATGTATAGAAGGGAAGTTGAAGAAGAATGGGGGAGAAATTAGAGAGAATTGAGGGAGAATGGCAGACTTCCAATGCAGTGAAGGTCAAGAACAGAATGTATAGAAGGGAAGTTGAAGAAGAATGGGGGAGAAATTAGAGAGAATTGAGGGAGAATGGCAGACGAACAAGAGAGAGAGATTAGAGAGAAATCTTGGGAGAGAAATTGGAATTTCTATTATCATTCAACGTAAGAATCCCATCCATTCATAGCAGCCTTATATAGGCATACTTGTCTCCTAACAGCCTTGCACATGCAGCCATGTGCTCCTAACTAATTGCTAAAATATCTCCTAATAAGCCTATTACTACATTATCCCTTTAATGCTCCTTGGGTCATGACAATTCCTCCCTCTTGAGAGAGTTCTTGTCCTCAAGAACTTATAGCAAGTAGCCATTGCTTCATCCAATTCCTGCCTTTGCTATCTGATCTATCTTTATTTCTTTCTCTTTCTAGGCCTCTTCTTCTTCCTCGTTCTGAAGTGTTGAAGATCAACTCCAAGCCTAAGTTGTCCCACTTCCATAGGAGAAACTTTATCAAATGCAAGCCCCATACAACCACCTCCTCCTATAACTGTCCAATCAATTTCGGTCTTCCATTGAAAAACATGATCAACCACGCCTAGCCTGATATGGTTAGTAGTTGGAACTTGGAGTCTAAAGGAAGAGTTAATTGTATCCATGGCTTCCTTAGATAGTTCATCCCCGTCCCATACAAGTAAGTTAAGCAAGTATCGCTAGCTGCAGTTATTGCATTTCCATCCAACCCACTACCATGTTCTATTGCAAAATTACCAACATCCTGGAAATGCAACAATGGGAAATTGTTGACTTGCCTTAGAAACTTAGACAAGGCTTGCTTGTGAGCTTCAGAACTAGGTGCTGCCACAACCCCAATTCTAGCAGTTGGTTCCTCTGTCAATACAGTAGACATAAACATGAATTTTCCCGTTGGAGCAAGAACCACTAGAGCAGCTGTAGTTCCATTCCTTACTATCAAACTTTTGACTTCTTCAGTTATCTCTCTTAGCTTCCCACCAGTTATCAGATGTCCCTAAAATTCCTTATCCAATCCACACATCTTCACAACGTTAGAAGATGTTTCCACAGGGGATGCATGTTCAATCATGCCATTTCTAGTTATAGTAAGGGACTCAATCTTCCTTGCCAACCAAACCTAGCCCTGATATTGCAGCTCACCAACCATAATTTGAACAATTGCAACAGCAGGAAACTCCTTTCCTAGAGCTGTTTCCTGATCATTGTCGTACACCCCATACGTATCTTCCCCACTTTCCTCTTCCAGCCTTTCAGTAGGTGCTTCCTGAGGTATTATTTCTTCTTTTAACTCCTCAATCACTACAACTAAATCCCTCTCCAATTCTAGAGATTCCTTTGTGTCTCTTGTCATTCCTGACAACTGATTGAATGCCTCAAGCATCTCTTGTCTTGGACTTTCGATATTATCATCTGGATCATCCTCATCAACAACCTCCTTTCCAAATGAATCAGAGTACTCCTTTAATTCTTCTTTTATCCAAACACCTTGAACTAACCCCTCAGACTTTCTGTTGTTGCTACCAGCACTGTCCTGACAGTCACTCCTCCTACTTCTCCTTCAAATTCGAGTTGACACTAACGTCCTTGTGTGTCGGAATCAATTCTGAGATTCAATGGCCGTCTCCGTCTTCAAAACTCGAACATGAGTGTCTTTGATTTGCAACTGAATTGCCGTTCAGAACCGCCTAACGCAATGGATCAACCACCTCCGTACTCTAGTTTTAATCACTGAAATTAATTTCAGTAGCCTTCTAATTGAATCGGAACCCAAGCCAGGGACAGCTACAGCCCCATCACTATCCAATCACTCCAGAACCACTGGAATTCGCCAAACTCTGATCGTTGAATATTAATAGGATTTGATGAATCATAGCCGAGAATCGTTGGCTATGATACCATTTGTCGTGGTCCTAGAGTTTAGCCTAGGACTAGAATCGAAATCGGAAGGATCCGATACAATGAAGGTCAAGAACAAAATGTATAGAAGGGAAGTTGAAGAAGAATGGGGGAGAAATTAGAGAAAATTGAGGGAGAATGGTAGACAAACGAGAGAGAGAGATTGGAAAGAAATCTTGGGAGAGAAATTGGAATTTCTATTATCATTCAACATAAGAATCTCATCCATTTACAGCAGCCTTATATAGGCATATTTGTCTCCTAATTGCTAAAATATCTCCTAATAAGCCTATTACTACATTACCCCTTTAATGCTCCTTGGGTCATGACAGAACCATGCTCTAAATATTAATTTCTCTATTCCTCCTTAATTCTGAAGAAACCAAAGCTTGGGCTGTTCCAAACTTCCAGTCATTCATCAATGGGAGGGCATGTTCTATTTGGTAATCTCCTCGCAAGCACAAATCAACTGATACTTTTATAATTTTTTAAAAATATAAAACAACTATAAACAATTAAACATATTGATTTTTTTTTAAAAAATTTAACTGCAGACTCAAACCATTGCAACTGCATCAGTCTTTCCATCTTAATTTATCATCAACAATGGCCAGCTTACTACAAATTTCTGTGCACTCTTGATACCACCATTGTTACTTGTTTAAATCTCTTGCTGAACATTCACATTTCCAAAGGAATCTCTCTTTGTTATTCACAGCACATGAACTTTCTCTATTTATATTTTTCAGTTTCTATTCTGCAAAACAGAACCAAAAATGTATAAAAATACATAAAATATATAAAAGAAATTCAACAAAACAGTTTCCTGATGGTTAAATATTAACAGCAAATAGGTGTTTTTAGTTGTTTTTTGTACAATAGGTCGAAAATAACATTTAAAGCCTGTTTGGAACCAATTTCAATATAATGGGAATTCAAATTCCATAGTTTTAATGATTCCGACAGAATTGGAATTCTAATTATTTCGTTTAGTGCAAATCCTTAAAAATTAGAATTGAATTCCAATTCTTGAGTTTAGAACAAGATGAGAATAAAATTAAATAAATGGTTTGACCATATTACCCTTATCAACTCAATAAAAAAAAAGTTAATGGATAACATTAAACAATTAATATTAAGTCTACATGTTCTCGATAAAATAAATAACATTGAATTACATATTCTTGTATTGTAGAAAAATTTAATTAAGATATTAAATGTCAAAAATAAGATTACACAGCCATCATATATATAACCATGACATTTTATCATTGAAAATATAATAATTAATAAAATGTTAACTTAAATAATGTTAAAAATATGATTTCATCAAGTATTTTTTTCACAATTTCTAAGATAAGGTAAGAAAATTAACATTACAAACATGAAGAAAAAGAATGAGGATGAGGATGTAAGAAAACCTAGGAAGATGAGAAAATCATATATATATTATAAATAGAATTCTAGCTCCAGAGTTTAAGCGTAAATGGAATTCCAATCCCTACATTTTTTAATTCCAAACACAATAATTCATTAAAATTGTGGAATTGGAACTCCAATTCTGAAGTTTTTGAGGATTCTAAACAAGCTGTTAAGATCCCAAAATTGGAATCAAGATTCCAATTCTGAAGTGGGGTTATGGTTCGGTTTTTTGGTCCCATTCGATCGTTTAGCACTACTAACCAAAATCGATACAAGGTCCTTGGTTTTTTGAAAAGTAAGAATCAAACCAAACCGAATGGTAACAAAACTTGAAGTGGACCAAATGGAAATGTTCAGTTTGGCTTAGTTTCTCAATCTTTCTGGATCATATGCACACAGCACACCCTATGGAGAATGCAACCAAGCAAAGGCTATGAAGCACATTTAGTTGCTTCAACACCTTAGAATTTGCCCATAAATAGGCCATTTCCCTGTTACGACCCTAAGGGGTTGACAAGGGCCTAAATGTAATTAGTTTTCGGAAGGAGCAAGTTGTAATTAGCCTCTTATTGTAATAACCCATAGTTGTACCAATTAGTTACAGCTATCTCCACTTGCGCATGGCAGTTAGAAGCCATGCAAGGCCTATAAAAGGGATGTAATACCGAGGATGGGATTTTATGAAAGGAAATAGAACATAAATCTTTCCCTCTAAATTCTCCCTCCTATCATTCAAACATCCTTTCTCCCTCCAATCCAAATTCATTCCCTAATTGTATAAGTCTTAGATCCGAGACTTATCATTTGGTATTAGAGCCAAACATCCTTGGCGATTGAAGCGGATAGTACTTGAAGCAAATTTAATGGCGAAAGGCACACGTATGAAGCAACTGGAGACGCGCTTGGAGGCTCTAGAGTTTGGGATGAATCAAACTCATGAGGCGATTGCGCAAGGTCGGGAAGATCAAGTTGCTGCCAGGGAGATGATGCAAAGGGAATTGGAGAAGCATCGGGAAACCATTGATCAGTATGGCCAGAGAATTCACAGCATATTCAATATGCTCTCTGCCCTCCCACAATTCAGGTTGCCACCTGAATTTTCCCCACGATCGATAGTTGAAACCAGCCATTCCGGCCACGGAATACTTCCATGACTTGACGAACTGATGGAGACAAGCGAGCCGTCAAAGGCAGACACTGGAGCACCGGTAAGAGGTCCGAATTCTTTCACTCCAAAGCCTCGTTTAGAGATTCCGTTGTTTGACAGATCCAACCCGAAGTGGTGGATCCGTCGATGTTAGAGGTTCTTCCAATTATATAATGTGGCCGAAGGACAGAGGATCACCATGGCAACGGCGTATCTCAATGATACTGCTAACTCATGGTATCAAGGGTGGACTAAGGTGAGAGAGGTGGAAGCGGGATGGAATGAGTTCGCAGAGGAACTTTGTGTCAGATTTGGGGAGAAGAACATGTCCGACGTGATCGAGGAGTTCAAGATGTTAAAACAAACGAGCACGGTGAACGACTATCTGGATAAGTTCGAGGAACTAAGAGCACTCATGTGGAACGCACAACCATGTTTAACGAAACAGTACTTTGTCTCAAACTTTGTGAGTGGCCTCAGAGGAGAATTGCGATCGATGGTGAAGATGATGCTGCCTACGACAGTGAGGCAGGCTGCAGAAAAGGCCAGGCTCCAAGAAGCAACACTAGAAGCCATATTCGAGAGGGGAAAAACGTAGCTTAGAGGTAATACAAACCCTTCCCCATCGCTGGGGATGGGAATAAATTCGAAGGGATTGAATGTGGGGGTAACCCCAGGGCTCCCTAAGGCAAATTACAATGGTGCAAGAAGTATCACAATGGAACAGAGAAGGCAGCTCGGGCTATGTTACAAATGTGGTGAGAAGTATGGAATAGGCCATCAGTGTAAACGACAACTATTGAAAATGGAAGGCAAGGAAGAGGAAGAAGGAGAGATCAAGGAGGACGACCTGGAGTTGGTGAAAACAACAGAGATAGAAGATGAAGGGGGAGAGATATCCTTCATGCATTAAAAGGAGAACCCAAGGGGAAAATAATAAAAGTCAAAGGAGAAGCTGGAAGGAGGAAGTTGATGGTTCTCATAGACAGTGGCAGCACACATAGCTTCCTGAGTGAAGCCACTGCCACTGATCTTCAGTGTGAACTAATGGCCACCACACCGTTGTCTATTACGCTGGCCAATGGTAACCGAATGTTCAGTTCAGCCACTACAAATGCGCGGGATTCCAGTGGATCATGCAAGGGCAGGAGTTTTCGATGGACCTAAGAGTGCTCGATTTAGGAGGCTATGATATCGTCCTATGGGTGGATTGGATGAGGACCGTCAGGCCCCTTACATTTGATTTCAATAAGCTGGAAGTGACAGTAAAGGTGGAGGGTAAGAAGCTAACACTGGTGGGAAGTCTAGAGTTAGGAGAATGCAGAATCATCACAGGGAAAAAGTTGCAAAAATTGCTCGCAAAAGGGAAGGACCACATCTCACAGCTATTCTCCATTCATGCTGTGGAAATGGTGGAGACTAGCTACACGGAACTAAGAGGTAGTAAGGAACAGAAAGAGGAAGTCGAACCACTTCAGAAGAGGTAAACTCCTTCGATGTAATCAATGAACTTTTGATTGAATTTAAGGATTTGTTTACTGAACCCACTTCCCTTCCTCCTACCCGAACCTTAGACCATGCCATTCCCTTGAAGCCAAATTCAGAACCCGTTAACATACAACCCTATCGTTACCCTCCCATACAGAAGTCTGAAATAGAAAAACAAGTCAAACAAATGCTTTCTTCCTCAATTATACAACCCAGCCAAAGTCCCTATGCATCACTGGTTCTACCTGTTAAAAAAAAAGATGGCACCTAGTGATTTTGTATAGACTACCGCCAACTCAACTCCCTAACCATCAAAAATAAATTCCCTATTCCTATCATAGAAGATTTGATGGATGAATTACATGGGGCAACTATTTTTTCTAAGCTAGATTTACGATCTAGATACCACCAGATCAGAATGAAGCCTTCTAACACCCATAAAACCGCATTTCGAACTCACCAAGGCCTCTATGAATTTCTTGTTATGCCTTTTGACCTCACTAATGCTCCAGCTACCTTTCAAGCCTTAATGAACCAATTATTTGCTCCTTACCTCAGAAAATTCATATTAGTATTCTGTGATGATATACTAATATATAGCCATAGCCTGGAACTCCATCTTTCCCACCTACGAACAGCATTTCAAATCCTTAAACACAATCAATTGTATGTTAAGAAATCAAAATGCTTGTTTGCTCAAAAGGAGGTGGAATATCTGGGACATGTGATATCAGAAAAATGAGTAAGTACTGATCCAAAGAAGATCACTGCTATGAAAAAATGGCCGCAGCCTACAAATGTTAAAGAACTGAGGGGATTTCTGGGACTCATAGGCTACTACCGACGATTTGTGCCTCACTATGGAATAATCAATAAGCCTATGACAAAACTGCTAAAGAAAGATAAGTTTCAGTGGAATCCCAAGGCAAATATGGCCCTTACAACCCTGAAGGAGGCAATGACAAAGGTTCCCATATTGGCTCTTCCTGATTTCTCAAAGCCGTTTGTGCTAGAGACGGACATCAGTGACATAGGGGTGGGAGCAGTGCTCATGCAGGAAGGCAGGCCATTAGCATACCTTAGCCAAGCGCTAGCCACAAGGCATTCAGGGCTAAGTGTATATGATAAGGAGCTAATAGTTGTATTGGTAGCAGTTGACAAATGGAGGCACTATCTAAAGGGAGGCCCCCTTTCATCATCAAGACCAATCATGACAGTTTGAGACACTTAATGCAACAAAGGCTACACACTCAGCTCCAAAGGAAAGGGGTCTCTAAATTGTTGGGATTGGATTATGTAATCCAACACAGACAAGGGAGGGAAAATAAAGTGGCCGACGCATTGTCCGGACGGGAAGAAAAGGCCAATTGCAGTGCCATCACCGCCGTTATTCCTGATTGGGTAAAAGAGGTCACAGAAAGCTATGAGCACACCACACATTTGAAGGAACTACAAGAACAGTTGGCCGTAAATCCTAATGAAAGCAGAGGATATACAATGGCACAAGGATTGATCCGTTACCGAGGCAGAATAGTAGTTGGGGAAGACCCGAGACTAAGAAGACGGATTCTGCAATCCTTGCATGACTCTCCCGAAGGGGGCATTCAGGCATTCGGGCTACCTACCACAGGGTCAAACGTATGTTCTTTTGGACAGGACTCAAGAAAGAAGTAATGGAGTTTGTGTTATCTTGTCCTACTTGCCAAAGATGCAAACATGAGCATGTAGCCTTACCGGGACTCCTCCAACCACTAGCCATTCCAGAACGGGTTTTGAAGGGGTGTCTATGGACTTCGTTGAAGGACTTCCCCGATCTGAAGGTAAGGACACCATTCTAGTAATTGTGGATAAGCTGACCAAATTTGCTTATTTCGTCAGCCTCACCCACCCCTTCACGGCCCAAGAAGTGGCCAGGCAATTCCTTGATTCGGTGGTGAAGATTCATGGGATTCCAAAATCAATAATGTCCAATAGGGACAAAATTTTTACAAGCCATTTTTGGCAGGAACTGTTTAAGCACCTGGGCGTAGGATTGCATATGTCCACAGCATATCATCTGAAGATGGACGGACAAACGGAGAGGGTGAACCAATGTTTGAAGTCCTACCTATGTTGTATCTGTTTTGCTAAGCCTAAGAGTTGGGGTAGATGGCTTTCCATGGCACAATGGTGGTACAATTCCAGCTACCACAATGCCATCAAAAAGTCCCCCTTTGAGGCACTATTTGGATACCCAGCTCCTACCCTGCCCGCTCTAATGAATGCTCCCACAGTAGTGCCGACCGTGGGCGAATATCTGTAGCAAAGGCAGATGGTAACTTAGCTATTAAAGAAGAAACTAACCACTGCTCAAAATCGGATGAAGCAAGTGGCAGACAGAAGGAGAAGTGACCAGGACTTCAATGTGAGTGATAAGGTTTATTTGAAAGTCAAGAGGTTCCTCCAACACTCCTTCTCCTCAACCCCTGCCTCTAAATTGAGTCCCAAGTACTTCAGGCCATTCACTGTGCTTGCTAAAGTGGGCAAAGTAGCTTATAAGTTGAAACTTCCGAAAGGGACAGTCACCCACCCGGTGTTCCATGTATCGCTACTGAAGAAAGCAATAGAACCAAGGGCAACAACCAGCTCCCAACTTCCGCCAATGGATGAAGACATGGAGGTTATTGTAGAACCCCAAGCTATTGTAGACCGACGGATCACCTACAAGGATACTATCCTACTAACGGAAGTGCTGGTCCAATGGAGCCACTTGCACCCAGATAATGCAACCTGGGAGTACCTACCCGATCTACTGAAGCACACCCTCGAGCAGCCCAGCTACTGTCCTTTCTTGGGGACAAGAAAGATCTCAAGGGGAGGGGAAATGTTACGACCCTAAGGGGTTGACAAGGGCCAAAATGTAATTAGTTTTCGGAAGGAGCAAGCTGTAATTAGCCTCTTATTGTAATAACCCATAGATGTACCAATTAGTTACAGTTATCTCCACTTGTGAATGGCAGTTAGAAGCCATGCAAGGCCTATAAAAGGGATGTAATACCGAGGATGGGATTTTATGAAAGGAAATACAACATAAATCTTTCCCTCCAAATTTCTCTTCCTTATTTCCCTCTAAATTCTCCCTCCTATCATTCAAACATCCTTTCTCCCTCCAATCCAAATTCATTCCCTAATTGTATAAGTCTCAGATCCGAGACTTATCATTCCCATTCATTTCATAGCACAAGGAGTTAAGAGTGAGAAAGTGCTGAGAGGAGAATAAAAAGAGGGAAGTTGAGGAGGTTTTGTAGGAATTCAAGAAAAGCTTGAAGAAGTTGTTTATGGTTAATTAATGTTGGCATGATCCATGAAATCATTTTTATGGCAGCTTGCTATGCATTAGAGGAGCATATAAAGTTGGTTTATGTTATATTTTTATGATTAAGCTCAGTTGGAGACTAAAATTAAATGTATGTAGGCAGGCATGGAAAGACCAGTCGATTAGAAATCAATTGAATGCATGATAGTTGACTACTCTTGTGACTGCTGAAAAACTGAATCGAAGGAAGGTTAACTAGTAGCTGGGATAGTAGAAGGTCATGGTCAGCTGTCACTTGAAAGATTAGCTGTGTGAGGAAGGGACAATTGACTATGGGCTGACTATCCATAGCCAAGGCAGGAGAGTCAACTAGTTACACCGATTAATGGGCATAAAGAACTGAAAATGAGAAGAAATACACTTTCAAAGTGAAGGTTCTGCACAAATGAAATAACGGCAAGTTGTACTCATCGAGTGAATGCTATTTGGCATTTAATTCATGAAGAGGCTTTTTATAAATAATGCGCCCATATGAAAGAAAATCTTCTTTTGAGTGCAGTGTGTCATGCCAGCTTTGGTGGTCAAATTTTTGGATTAATGGCGGTAGGCTTGTTTGTATAGGAAGTATGCTTGAGTTTTGAGCCTTATTCCTTCATGCTTCATGCGATATATTTGGCATGTAAGGATTTGAGAGCTTTTCGGGGGTTGAGAGTCATTATTGTATATGTGTGCTTTTGCCTTTGTTTTGCATAGGGTTCACCCCCCATTTTAGTGTCTACTACTCTTCGTACTAGTTTATTTATCATATCATAGCTTATGTATAGATATTTAAATATATAAGTAGAAGCATAAGCTGAAAGAGCAACACATCTTGTTCATGTGCCATGTGGGTTCAAATGAATGCTCTTTTATTTTCCCATTTCTATTCCTCAAAGGAACTCTGCCTATGAATTCCTATATACAGTCAGTCCTAACCCTGAATAAAAGAGAAGGGTTATATTAGGTAGCTTTTTTTTTTTTTTTTTTGAAAGAAGATATGAATTTATTAATTAATTTAAGAGAGAACCGTGAACAACAAAAACAACCCAAACAGATCAAAACCCTCACACCACCAAATGAGACTTAAGATAGCCAACGTAATGCTCGTTGGATCAAGCAACATGAATTCTAGATAAATGACAAATCATTGGCTTTTGGTTTCATAGCTACACCATTGCACTCTTGCTTGTGGTGAAAAATGAGGTAGAGTCGCTAGATTGGTGCTTGAATGTAAAGTCTACTAGGGTTCCCACATTTTCATGGACAAATGCATGCTAAGAAGTTAGTCAAAGATCATAGATTAAAGATTAGATTATGGAAAATTGGGACTTTGCGCAGAAAATCTATATATGGAAGTAGTGGAAGTGATGATTAGGAGAAAGATTAATATTATGTGCCTCTAAAAAGCGAATATGATAGAGAGAGCTAAAATGTTGACAAAATCTGGATATAAACTTTGGTACTAAAGGAATATTTAGGCAAAGAATGAGTGGGCACTATTATGGATAAGTCTTTGAAGTACAGGGTAGTAGATGTGTAAAGGATAGGAGATAGGATTATTACAACTAAAATTGATCTAGGAGAGAAAAAAAAAAAACTATGAATGTATTAGTGCATATGCACCGCAAGTTGGGCTAGGAGAGGAGATAAACAAAGAAATTCAAAAAGATACATAGAGGGGTTGATACAAGAAATACTTAGAGGAGAGAATATCATCATAGGAGGTGGCTTAAATGGTTGTGTGGGTAGAGAAGGAAAAGGGAATGGGTATTGAGATGTACATGGAGGTTATGAATTTGAAGAAAGAAATAATGAGGGTAAAGTTATAATTTGGATTTTGCCATGACATATGAGCTCATAATAGTTAACACTAGGTTCAAAAAACGAGATGAACACTTACATATTAGGCATACATGTGTTTTTAGATCTTAAGATTGCTCCTTTGTAACTGGAAAGTCATGGGTTCAAGTTGTGAATTCGACTTCTTTTTGAAGCAAGGGTAAGGTTTTGTACAAAAATGACCCTTGCAAAGCAAGAAGCCTCTTACACTATGGATGCCTATAAATTTAATTGATCCTTAGTATCCATACCAAGGATTTAGAACATTCAAATTTCTAGATATCTTCATGTTGCTTTATTTTAGCAGAGGTATATATTTGGTTTTTTATGTGACACTGGGCTATTAGGATCTAGCTTATTGCAGTGTATCCGAACACCAAACTTGTACCAAGTCAACTTGCTCTATTCTGATGATTCAAATCAATATATCTAAGACTAGTTAGGAACTTGAATTACTTGACTATTATTGAAATGGATACATCTAATGGGAGCACATGGCCATTGGTACTCATTTATGATCATGTTCATATTGCTCCTAAATCCTAATCTAGGATTTTAGAGAGGATTAAACCTAGAGTTTTTTTAATTAAAATAATATCCAGTTCAAAATTTACCAAACTAGTATCCTACAAGCCACCTCACCTGCCAGAGTTGCAAAAATGCTAGTGTGGGCAGGCCAAGTTGAGAACTTGTAGTGGTATTAGCAGTTCTCCTCCAAGTTAAAACCGTTGGCATTACCAGTGGTTTTAAACTGAAGAAGAAATATTTCTGAAACAATCTGAAGATGCCTTAAAAGAGAAAAAAAACCCTAGCAAGCAATAAGAATTCTTTGTATTGACATTACTATTACACCCCCTCTACATCCCAAGTTTCAACAATGTGTCCTCTGATGATTCCAAATTTTCCCAACCATATAAGCATCCCAAACATATTCCATTTTAGAGACTTTGAAGTATGTTAACATACAAGAAACTAAAAAGAACAGTTGGAAAGTGCGCGCGCAATTATGGTTGTGCATGAATTACACATATATACACAGTCATATACATGATTATTTTTCATCTTGGGACTTCAATTAAACAACATAACAACAACATATCCAACTGTTATCCCACTATGTGGAGTTGGCTACATGAATTTTAGACTTCTATGTGGATTACATCCCAACAGATAGTTTGTCTAGAATTCATATTAGGATCCGACTAGGTTTTATGCTAGCTGTCGGCTACCTAACCCAACCCTCCTCTTTTATCCGGGTTTGGGACCGACAGTGGATAATATCCCCTGACGAAGTAATGATGAAATAAAATTTCAACACCATCTTCATATGGAGAAGTTTCATAAGATGGTGGTGAATGAAGATAATTGATATAGTTGTGTTCTATCACTTAGTTGACACGGTGAAACCAACAAGTACAATATGGAAACACAACACTTATGTTTTAATAATATTATGTTTAATCCTTTCACACTTAGATATACAAATAGGAAGTCTGTTCTAAAGGTGACATTGTAATAGATATATAGAGAGACAATTGTCAAAATATCCTAGAAGTATTTACTTGACTGCATGAAAATGGGCTATATGTGAAAAATATAAATATATACTTATATATATACACATTTTTTTTTTACAAGAATGAGTGTTCTTTCTTGGATATGTCAAGAAAGAAGAGTGGAAGTTATCAATATTATTCTTGACTTGTTCAGTGAACTTGGTTATATTATACTACCAATGGTTGCATATGCAAAAATTGTGCTCAACTCCAAAACAAAGAAAATTTGTGGAAATAAAGAAGAAATGGCCAATAAACAAGGATGCAACCAAGACTTTTCTATTTGCTCATCTTATTTTTGAAAGGCCAGGATAGACTAGCAATAACAGTAAACAACTAGAAGTAAACTAATCAAACACCAAAATCTTAGGGCCTTCTCAGTTATAGAAAACATTTTTAATTTTTCAACTCTAATTTTCTATTAAATGGTTGAATCTCCAATTAGAAAATAAAAAACTCAATTTTCTATGTTTTCAACTCTATGCCATGAATTGGAAAACATCAAAAAAGATGTTCTCTAAATTTTTTAAAAAATGAATTCTATTTCTTTTTGAAACATAAAATGTTAAAGTATGTTTAGTTGTAAATTGGAGTTGAAAATGAAAAAATATTTTCTACAACTGAATGGACCTTTAATTTCTTCATTTGGTTTAAAAAGTAAAGCCTGATATTTTATTTTACTCAAATTTTACTCTCCATGTCGTTTGCAGCCAAATCAAAGATGGTTTTTGAAACATAAGTTTTCATTTATGGATATATTCATACATGGGCACAAACAAGGAGGAACCTATGAATATTTGATCGAAAAATAGGGATTAATAGTCTTATATTTTTTTTTCAACAAATCTGTCCTAACAAAGCCAAAATGAAACTTTACAATAGGATATAACCAATTCATTGTGGAATCCTATGTGAAGTATAACTAAAGCAAAAAATAAAAGTTTATTTAGCATATACATGTTTGTGTTAAAGAAAACTCAAGGCAAAACTAGACTCTTACACATGGAGATGAAGCAAATGGATACTTTACAAAGTGAAGAGGAAATCTTATGAACCCGCTAACATATATATACACCTCAACCCCAACTTAACGAGCCTAAATCATGACAAAACACATGGTGATAATATGCCATTTGATTCATCATCTAACGGAATTTTATTATATTTTCATATTCAAGCCCCTCATGAAAATTTCTTTACATTGCAATGGACTGTGTTTTACCTGAAAAGTCTAACAAACAGATGGAGTGAGTTTTTTTATATAAACTTAGTAAGATGATATATAAATATGCATATTGATACAGAAGTACCAAGTCATTGTACAGGGGAGTCACATAATAGTTTAGTAAAACAATGCAGATCACATTGCCCCCATGATTACTCAGTATTTACACAGATTTGCATCGATGCTAGAATAGCAACCTTCTTGTTGCAATTTCAGAATAGCAACTTTGTTGTTGGCTTGTTGCATAATCAGAATAGCATAATCGAAATAGCAGCTGAGTTTAGTTGTATCGGAAAATCAAGTACAGTACCATCTTACCTTCCAAAATTTTGCTTCAAAAATCTTTTGCTTCCAGTCTCAAAGGTCTTTACTTAATCTCAAATTTTTGTTTTATTACCCATCACTAACACCTTCTCTCTATTCTTTCATCTTGTTTATTTACTTCCAGAATCTACTCGTTCTGTGCCAATTGTTAATATATATTTTTTTTCTATTTTCTTCCTTGACTGCCAAGCATGGTTACTTGAACTAAATTGAGTGTCCTTACCATTAGTTTGAAACTTGCTAGTTGCTTGTGGATAGGGACGTGAGACTTTGAGAGACTTGAGTTGAGTGAGATATATTTATTCTAAGCAACTGCCATGTGATACGGATGCTCCAGCTTGAGGGACACAAAGTGATATGGATTTTTTCTGGCCTAGGGCTACAAGTGTGAAGCATAAAATATGGAAATTGGTCTAAGTAACCAAATCTAGAAAGACAGGAAGGGCTAACATCAGGGAAATACTCTTCCTAATATGACAATTCAAAAATCTATCTAATCTAGGCATGGAAGGAGAATTCCTAGGGTTGGCACAAATGAAGCAACCATTCTTTTCTAGATGAATCCATAACCTCTCCTCAAAATCTATGAAATCCGAGAAGCCTAATCACATTAGGCTACAAGCCGCCTATCCAAATAAAACCGTGCTCCGGATTTTTTTTTTTTTTTAAAATAGATGATAAACAAAGAATAACCTCATACAAATGTGAAATCTTGGAGAGAATCTTTGAAACTGACAGGACCAAACTGCCCCTGGCACGCCCCATGTTTCCAGACTGCCCCAAGCTACCCAAGGTGTTCTCATATAGTCCTAGCAATATCTGAAGATACCAACTACGTCTTAAGTCTCTTAGAGGCACACCCAATTGTCCTTCCACTTTCTAATTAAGAAAGCATAATTCCGCAGTAAAGACTAATGCAGTTTAGTTTGAGGTTTTGTCTCAATCAAGGTTTTCAGTATTAGGTTTATAAGAGTATTATTAGTAATCATTTCCATTTGTGTTGTATGACTGCAACAGTGCAACTTATTGCTTCAGATCATGTAAATGCGATTTTTTTCCTGATAGTTTATGTATTTACTATTAATGGTTAAAAGAAATTGCAGATCATTAAGCAACCAACACATGATCAAGGAGCTCTTGACGCTTTTGTTTCCATTGTGACGGGGCCACCAGGGCCGAATCCTGTGCAGTTGATGCCAAGGATCACCTTACCTGTACTAGTTTTATGGGGTGATCAAGACCCTTTCACCCCTTTGGATGGTCCTGTAGGTAGATACTTCTCGTCCTTGCCAGCTCAACTACCAAATGTAAGTCTGTTTGTTCTGGAAGGCGTAGGACATTGCCCTCATGATGACAGACCAGACTTGGTACATGGAAAACTGATTCCGTGGCTGGATCTTCTCCCCGCTTCCAAGACATTGTCATGATTTGAGCGTCCATTTGTTAACTCGACGTGACTGATATTTCCAGTGGACGTATAACGAATGCCCCAGTGATTATATGACATAACAAATGGATAACTATGTTCTAAATCTTTCTACTTTCATCTGTGTATTCTTGTTTAGCTCGCAGCTACCTGGCAAAAATGACATTCGAAGAAAAAGAATTAGAAACAAAAAGTAATGATATAACTAACCGGACAGGTTGGGCATGGCCAATTTGGGGTTCAAAACAATGGTATGCGTCAGCTACTGATACAAGGAAGGAAACCGTGGAGCGGGATAGACTAAATATAGATTAAAAAAAGTAAAATATGAAAGTATTTTAAATAAAAATATTTTTTATTATATTTGTTAAATTTATTTTATAACC
The DNA here is from genome assembly GCF_014633365.1 of Diospyros lotus. Taxonomy (NCBI): domain Eukaryota; kingdom Viridiplantae; phylum Streptophyta; class Magnoliopsida; order Ericales; family Ebenaceae; genus Diospyros; species Diospyros lotus. The sequence continues at coordinate 112,195 of NC_068344.1, forward strand.
TTTGAAAAAAAAATTGTGATTTCTTATTTGGGATTATCTAGATAAATTTATTTCTTCCCTCATTTCAGATAAATTTATCTTAAATTTTATGGATAAGGAAAAATAATCTATATGCTTCCAATGCATTTTAAAAAATTTAATAAATAGTTTAATAAATATCTTAAAATGTTTATTATTCTTTTCTTAACTATTTCATATCTTGATTCGAAAAGTATTTTAATCGTATCTTAATGTAATCTTATTTTACTCATTTTAACAAACAAAATCTTAGCATATGTGTGTATATAATTTTCACAATTGCGCAAGCCCCCACTAGCTTCATTTAATTACCTTTGTACATTTAATTTTTTTAAATAACAAAATTTACCTTTAATAATTTTCTTTTGGCCCTCTAAATTTTATAAACTTTCTTTTCTAGACATTACTTCACTCAATCAAGTTTGGGGTCACTGAACCCAACCCAAAGATTCCCTCTTAAAGGTGCGCCCAAGCCTACTTAAAAAGTCATTAATCTATTCGGTCAATAACGAGTTGAGTTCTTTGAGTCACATATAATTGACATATTGGGACCTTTATTTCAATTTCAACTACCCTAAGATTTTATCTCACTTTAAATGGACCTTTTATGAGGCTTAGTTAATGTTCTTAAAGTCTCATTTGAAAAATTCAGTTTTCATAACCAGCACCACTAATTCATCCTAGGTGGATTATTTTGCCCCTAGAACCCCCATAGTTTTATTTAGTTCAAGTTGTTTTAGTTTCTTTCATGCTTACTTAAAATGTAAGCTTTAAACATGAGATATGACAATAATGATGAATAAGAATCATTGGCGAAGAAGATTTAAAAGAAGAAAAAGAATTAACAATGAACTATTGACTACATTTTCATTGTTGATGAAAAAAAAAATGTAGAAGGTGTCAACTATGAAGAAGAAGAAGGAGAAGAAATAACAAAAATGGTAATGCACAAATTTTCTTCAAAACTCATATTTGTTATGCCAATTCTTTTTTTGCCTCTCACTCTTTCTTTTTCTCTTTCTTTCACACTTAGATTTGAACGATGGATTCATTGAAATTTATTGTCTTAAGGTGTGATGTGCTAATATTTTTTATATATTTCTTATATTATGTTTAATTCTCATGTTTTTATATATATTTTTATATTAATTTTAGATAATTTGTTATTTTGATATAATTTAAAGAAAAAGTAAGAAATAAGAGCAAAAATTATGAATTTTTATTGTTCAAAAAATTAAAAAAAGGGGCAGCGTGTCATTGGAGGCGGAATTGAAATTGAAAATGTCTTGGAGAATTGAAAGTCAGGTTGACATGCTTTACATATAATAATATAAGAAGATTATTAAAAAAGAAAAAAGTTAAGCGACTCGCGCGCACATATACATATATATATATATTTATATATATTATACTAAAAATGAAAGAAAAATCAAGAAGGGAACAAAGGCCATGTTTTATATATAATATTGGAACAATCAAGTGGCAGCTGCGATTAAATAATTGAAAGGAGCGGCGACCATTAAAGAAATTAAAGTTGGAAGTTGAGGAAGAAGCACGGCCTATTAAAGAAATTTAAAGAAGTCCAAATTGGAATGGAAATAAATAATTGAAAAGAGGAGGTCGTGTCTATAAAGAAAAGAAGAATGCAAGCAGAGAGGGGGAGCGAGTTGATTTTTGGAGAAACTGGTGGCAGACGTGAAAGAGTTTGGAATAGTGGAGAATTAGAGCATTTTTTGTGAAGGATTTTTTAAATTTTCTTTAAGAATTGGTGACATTATTTTTTAGAGAAGAAAATTCTACACATCAAAAGAGTTTTTATAATCTTCTTTTATTTTTTAAAAATTTTATATTTATGTTCATTTATTTTGTTATAGATTTTATTATTTGTAATATAAATTAGGATATTTTGATGTGATCTAGATATGATAATTTGATCTCAATGGATTGATTTTTTTTATTCATGCAGGTGTTTATTATTATACTTAATGCTATCAAATACTTGTCCAGCATTTGATTCATATGTTGATATAGATTTAGACAAGAAGGAAAAATATATAACTTGATCTAAATAATAAACACAATAATATAATTAAAACAGAAATAAAAATTTAACTTATGTGATTAATTATCATTGTATGAACAATTAAATTTGAATTGACAATCATTTAAATTAAACTAAATTATTTAAGTGAAATTGAAATACCATAGTGCTCTTAAAAACTTGAAATTCTCCATTTTTTTTCTTAAATTAATTAATTCATCACTTAATCAATTGTTTAAATAACATTTAAGTCAATATAATTTTAGTAATTATCACCCGATCCTTATGGGAATAATATTCTTACTTACTACTATATTACTTGTACGACTCGTACACTTGTAAGAAAATCGCTATCAATTTGGATTCTTTAGAACCCAAACAACGATGTGTTCAAAATAACCCATGGTTGGTGGGCTCCCATCGTCGATGGATTTTTGGAACCCACTAATATTTGGTTATATCTCATCACTATCAATTAGTTTTTGCAAGTAGAACTGAGTCAAAAGGGTTGGGAAGAACCTAAGCTATTATTAATTTAGGGGTTCCCCAACCCCTTACTGAAAAATAAAAAAATTATTAATTTTATTTTAATAATAAAATTAAAATAATTATTTTATTTCAATAGCTTTCATCCTTTTGATCCCCCTTATTTTGGGAGCCCTAGGCACATGCCTCACCAGCCTACCCCTTGAGCCGGCACTGTCTGCAAGTTCTCTCTTTAGAATATATTTTCAAAATAGACGACAAGTTTTAAATCTTAATGATGACGATATATATATTTTTTATTTTCTATTTTTATTTGGGTTAAATTTAGATTTAATTTAACATAATTAGCATTTCATTTTCTATTTTTATTAATTAGCTTAAGCATGTTTTATTTTTTTATTTTCTATTTTTTATTTAAGTTAAACTAATTTGGGGGGTTTAGGCGAAAAACTTGGTCGTGGCTGTAATATCCTCAAATTTTTGAAAATAATAATAAAAGAATAAATTAATTTAATTTAATTAATATGTTATAATTTTGTGTGGCGGTGCGCGTGTGCTTAGAGGTTAAGCAAAGTGGCCACTTTCTGTCAAAATAAATCAAAGAAGAAATAGAGGAAGAGAGAAAGAGAGCTTGCGTGAGAGTGGGCCGAGAGATTGGGTGAGAGAGAGAGCTCAGCCAAGAGGGAGAGAGAGATAGAAAAAGGGAGAGGTGAGGACGCCATGGAAGCCCTCGGCCATGGCAGCCGAGCAAGGCAGCAGGCGGCCGCTGGTGCGTGGGTTGCAGGAAGAATGAGCAGCGAACGCAGGGGAGAAGAAGAAGAAGAAAAGAAATAAGAAAAAGAAGGAAATGAAGGGAGAAGAAGAATGGCGCGCAGGGAGCAGTGGGCGCGGGAAGGAGGAGAAGAAAGGAAGAGGAAGAAGAAAATGAAGGAAAGAAAGAAAAGAGAAGAAAGAAAAGAAAATAAGGAAAAATAAAATAATTTTGGAATTTTTCGGCATGAGAAGTGATCAAGTACGTAGGTAAAAATTAGTAGAAGCGTGATATGTCTAAATTATAAATTTTACGCGATTAGAATTTTATTTTGGGTCTAATTTTATTAATTTTGGGAGTTATTCTATTTGCAGCGTGTATTAATTTGGTGATGTTTAAACGGGGAAACGCTGTAAACGACTAGATACAGGCAAGCTCTCATCTGCCCTTACAATCTTTTTCCATTTTATGATCCCCTCGTCTTCCCTTAACTCGTTTCGGTTTCGCGTATTAATTATACGAAATGAGGATTTTATTAGCATGATTTAATTCGCATCGGGAACACAAGAAAGGCTGAAAGCAGCTATTTTCAGACAAGTTCCTAACCCTCTCCTCGTGTTCTTTAATTCTCGTGAGAGACTTCGTAGTTTCTCGTATTTTATCATCTCCCTTACTCTAATTCGGCGCATAGCCTTATTTGTTGGATTATTATCCATTTGTGTTAATGTAAATTAAATTCGAGGCTTCTAGAATTTTATTCGTTGTGAGCCTATGGGGGTTTGTACCGTCTCCACTCCTTTTGGGAATGATGCTGACCCATCCTGGGGACTAGGTTCCTAGACGTGTGGGTTATTTATGATTTTCTCGGATTTATTTATGGTTCGGTTAGAGCTATCGAGCAGTAGGGCAGGGGTCGATTGTTGGTGACATTGGGGTAGACTATTGTATGGCCCTGAAGTGGACCATCGGGTGGACACTCCTAGTCACTGGCCGTTGACCGGTGCCGGGCACTACTGACTAGCTCTGCCGGTATGTGATTGACTGCACGTTTAGATTTATTATATTGTTGTCCATGATTTGATATGCACATGGGTACGGGTTGCATATTGGGATATTCATTTATTGAGTATGTTTGGACACGGACATACTAGCTTAGTTAGGTTGCATCCAGCACGGGCATATGCATCGCATGTGGTTTACTATGTGGGCGGAGCATGGCCTGATGCCTGGATGTATGGGCGCTAGTGTATCACGTTGATGCTCACTATGCCATTGCATTTCTATGTGCATTACATGGCTACTGGTAGTATTTAGTTCTCGGACGGGAGTACCGTTCCGAGGGAGCCTCTGGCTCGGATGTCGGGAGTACCGACATGGACGGGTGACAGGAGTACCTACCTGGGACAGCGCGCGCAGGTTTGTTGGATATACATGTTGCCTTTCAGGGTAGCGGCAGGTTGGTATGGGACTTGGGTGCCAGGTGTCTTGTGTAGGCCCCAAGGACCGGTATGTATTTTTATTTTGCTATACTATTGTGTTGTAGCGTCTCATGGCTTGTGTGTGCCTGGGGGTTTATTCTCGGGAGAGATTTCTGGTTTTGTGTAGCCTTCAGCCTTTCTTTTCTTACGCTTGTTGAGTCTCTCGACTCACCTTGCTTTCCATCATTACAGGTAGAGGCAGCATGGGCCATGGCAAGGGAGTCAGCCTCTAGTGGCAGAATCCGTATGGTGTACAGGCAGTCCCGGCTAACTCTAATAGTTCAGTAGAATTTACTTTATTATTTTCGACTGTGCTAGGTCATCCCTCGAGTCTCATGTATGTTGGCACAAGAGTCTCTGATTATTTATTTATCAAGTGATCGCTGTGATAGCGGGATACCCGTAGTGCATGCATGTGTTTAGCTTCACTTCCGTTGTTCCTATTTTTGTGTATGCACGCCAGGGTAGTTTTGTCTCATGTTTCATTCTTTCTCCTTCCGTAGGCGCTCCCGTTAGGGTAGTCCGAGTGATTGGGAATATCCGAGCGGGGGTGCTTACAGTGGCCTTCTCAAGACCATTAATTTTTGTTGTAAAAAATAAATAATATACATTTTTATAAGAAAAATTCATCATTTCATTAAATTAAAAAAGAAAAAAAGTTAAAGTTCAATCAACTATAAAATACGATAATCTCTTAACGATAGTAAATTTTAAACTAAAATATAATATCTCAAAGAAAAGAAAAAAAAAAACACAAACAAACAGCCTACTACAACAAACAAAGAAAAAAATAAAACTATTTTTTTTTAAACTCTAAGAAGGCCGGTGCAAATAGAACAAAAAACTATACATTTTTTATTCTCCTATAGAATGAAACAAAACAAAGCATTAAATGGCTATGTATTGACATTTTACTCTTGTTAATGAATGTTTGAATCTAACTGCTTCACCAATTGAATGATCTCTATGAGGTGCTTGGCTTAAAGGGGAGTCTATTTTCATGTATGCTCTCAGTGTGTTCCAAGAGGGGGAATATTTAAATCTTTTTTATTTTGACAAAAAGAGGGAGATAAAATGAATTCATTGATTTTCATACTTGTTTTGTCATCATCAAAAAGGGAGAGATTGATATTTTACTCTTGAAAAATAAAATAGTTTTGATAATGACTATATAAAAATCAATCTCTCTAAATGAGTGAGTACATCTATATGGATAAGTTTGTTTTTGAATTAATCTATATGAATGAGAAAATCAATCTTTAAATCTTCTTGAAGCAAAGTTATGAAAATCTATATAGGAGAAATATGGAGTATGGTTGAGTGTGTTTAAATTCAAAATAAACATGTGTTTGATAATCTCATTCTGTTTTCAAAAGGATCAAAATGAGGATATGTTAAGTATTCAATTTTTCATAATGGATAGTCGACTATGTGTTAGTGTTGTCGATTATGCCTGTCAATAGTCGACTATGTACTTGAGGATAGTCGACTATGCTTATATGTTTTGTCGATTATATATGACATCTGTCGACTATTATATAAGGATTGTCGACTATGTGTTTTCTTCTGTCGACTATTATATAAGGATAGTCGACTATGTGTTTTCTTCTGTTGACTATATATACATATGATGTATTTTTGTATCTGTCAACTATGTAAAAGAATTTGTCGATTATTAGTAGATTTTGTTGAACAATAGTCGACTATACTTTCTTGTCTGTCGATTATGTCTTGTTTTATTTGAAAATATAATCGACTAACCATTTTTTTCTGTCGACAATTTGTTTCTCAGAAACTTATAATGGCTAGTTTTTAGCGCAATTAATGCTCGTCCAACCACCTTCAACGGTCCAAATTTTAAACTTATCCACCATCAACTATAAATATGAGTTGAGAGAATTAATTGCAGTTACTGAACACATTGAATATCTTCAACCACCAAGCTTTCAGTGTTACATCAAGTGTTTAATTTTTCTCTTTGTATTTTCATTTCTGAGGCTTTGATATCTCACTGGTCCATTCATTTTAAGTTTCGAGTATTCATCTAAAGAAAGAGTTTGTAATTAAGAGTTGTACTCTTAGACTCTCAATTTCAATATTTCTGTAATTTTCCTAGCATGAGCTAGAGGGCCCATTAAATTGGTAGGGTTGTATATTTCCTAATCAATGACTAGAGGACATGCTCGTATTGAGTAGGGGGTTGATAGTGAAGTTATTTCAAAATCCTTAGTGGGTAGCTAAGGTAGTGGACTAGGCTTGGAAAGCCAAACCACTATAAATCTTTGTCTCCTTACTCTCTGTTTGTGTTTGTCTCAGTTGGCATTTTTATTTTTATTTATTTAAATCGTTTATTCATAAGATCTTATTTTTATTCTTCAAAACGAGATTGTCTTTACACGATTGATACCTCATCATGCCATTTCAAGGTTTTGAGGTTTAACGAATCCGTGGTCTTAACAGACGATTTTTCTGTTTTTCAAAAATTATTTTTAATATACCAATTCACCCCTCTCTTGATGTGTGCCATATCATTTCAATTCTATCACAAACATGTGTTGAACATGTTCAATTTTATGTAAAATCAATTTTTCTTGCCTTTAGAGATACATAATTGTTGATTAAATTTCTACAATCAAGTTTATTTAATAAATCATGTTTAATGGATAATATAACTAATCAATTCAATATTTCTTGCGACATAGTTGACCTCAAATATGACTTTTATCAATTTCAATTTTGAAAAAACTTCTTTCTACAGAAGTCACTGAAATTGAAATTGTGAACAATACTCTATAAGCAATATATGCATTCGAAAAATAATTGAATCTTTTGATATAATGGAGAATTTCCATTATACTATTTTTTTCTTCTTAAAAAAATTATCTTAACACTCTTAATTTAAAAAAAAAAATTAAACCATCTATATCAAAAAGTTGATATTTTACTCTTGTGTTTAGTTTTGATGATGAAAAATTTCAAATGTCTTTTTATTTTCTCTCAATCAAAGCATATGGTTTGGAAACTAAAATCAATTTCAAAGTGCTTTGTTAAAATGATCTATGATCTTTTATATTATTTGGAGATTAGCATAAACAAGTTTTAAGATCTAAAAAGAATCTCCTTGAAATCGTTGGTCAAAATAATTCTAAGGCAAAAGACCAACTAGAACATGTTTTTGAAAGTATGTTCATTTTAGAAAACTATCTCCTAGTATTTTGATATCTAATATCTCTTAGTAATGAAATGGTTTTGATGAATGTCTATATGAAAATCAATTTCTACTATGTGGATTATATGAATGAGAAAATGAATTTTTAGTATATAAGCTTTGAAGCAAGATATGAAAACTTATAGAAGAAATATTGAGTATGGTTGAGAGTGATTTGAAAAACTTGCTTGTTGAGAGTGATTTGTTTCAAAATATACTTTTGATAATCTCAACTTGCTTTAAAGATAATCAAAATGAGTTTTTAAAGAATCAAATAAGGATGTATTGAAAATTCAAGATTTTCTATAGAATAGTCGACTATCAGGATCATTCTGTCGACTATGCTTCAAAATAGTCGACTATTTTTTATGTTATGTCGACTATTTAAGCATCTGTCGACTATTTTAGCATCTGTCGACTATTGAGTAAAAATAGTCGACTATGCCTTCTGATCTGTCGACTATTTTTGTTCATAAGTTTCAAAAATTTCTTCATATCTCAGCATCTGTCGACTATTGGAATGTGTCTGTCGACTATTGAAATTTTGTGTTATAAAATAGTCGACTATTCGTTTTGTCTGTCGACTATTTCTTGCTTTAGTTGTAAAAATAGTCAACTATATATTTCTTCTGTCGACTATTTCTTTTTGCAGAAAGTTCCAACGGCTATTTTTTCAAATCCCAACGGCTCCAAACGGCTATATTTCTCTTCAACTTCGTGGGACACTTATATATACATGTCATAGATGATCAAGAGGAGGCTAATGGACGGAAACGAGATGATCTAGCAATTGCAAACAATTTTATTCGATCTTACAGTGTTTGGGATTTCATTGTTTTATTTTTTCTCTCCAAGGCTTTGCTTTTCTATCATTGTAAATCCATTCAATTAAGCCTTGTATCATTTTTGAGAGATCATTGTAACTAAGAGTTGTACTCTTAGATTCTATATTCGATTGTTTGTATTTTTCCTAGCAATAGCTAGAGGGCCCATTAAATTGGGAGGTTGTATTTTCCTAGCAGTAGCTAGAGGGCCCATTAAATTGGGAGGTTGTTTTTCCTAGCTTGTGTAGCTAGAGGGCCTACTTGTGTAAGTAGGAGGTTTTAGTGAATTGGTTTAAAATCCTTAGTGGGAGCTAAGGTAGTGGATTAGGCTTGGTTTAAGCCGAACCACTATAAATCTTGGTGTTCTTGTGTGCTTGTGTTCTTTAAATCATCTTTATCTTTCCAAGCATTCCTCACTTGATTCACATTTGTCATTTTATATGCTTCACGTTTTAAATCTTTAAAACTTCAACCTGTATTAAAAGTTTTTCAAGTTCTATCAATTAAGTTTTTAATTATACCAATTCACCCCCCCTCTTGGTGTGTGCCATAGCATCTCCCGTTCTAACAAAAGTCCATCAAATTTAAGGACGTTTTCAAGATTCAAACAATACCCTTTTAAAACATCTTCATCAATTGATTTTAATTTCTTGAAATTGCATAGAAATCTATTTTTTTTTTCATATATTCCAAATTGCTCAAACCTATTTTAAAGTGAAGAAATGAATTAATCAGTCATATGTATAAAATAATCAACTCTAAAGAATTCTTCAACAAATTGTGTTTTATCATCATCGACATTTTTATCAAATTGATTTTTCCTACGAATCACATGTTTTTCACGAAATATGGGTTATACTTTTATTTCATGTGCAAGTTTTTTAGCAGAAATCATAGCAGATTGAAATTTGTTTTCCCTATAAGTTTAAAAAAAAAAATAAAAGATCTTTTAATTGATCTATAGCAATGTCAATATGCATATCTTCACTTTGAAAACTCTTACTAACTGAATTAAATGCATACAAAATATTATACCAAATAGTTATGCCCAAAAAAAATTTAAAATTCTCTAATTCATACATTGCAAGACATTTAACTTTATTCTTTATTTTAGGATTATCACTACTTTCTGCTAATTTAAACAAAATATCGTATTTTTTTAGCTTGAAATCTAATTACCTTGACACTTTCAATATAATTTTTCCAGTGAGTTTGTGACAATGATTTTACAGTTAAATTAGATATGTTATCCTTTAATATTTTTCATCTTTTTGGTGAAAAAGAGAATAATGAATATATGCGTTGTAGAACTCCGAAAAATGATACAGCTCTAACACAAGAGGCGGCAATATTATAAATTATTAAATTAAGATTATGACAACCGCATGGTGTATATAATGCTCTAGAATTTATCTCCAATTGTCTTTTATGCACTCCTTGTTGCTTTCCCTTAATGTTAGACCTGTTATCATATACTTGTCCTCTTATATCATTGATATTGAGATTCAAATTTTTAATTTCTCTTATAAGTTCACTAATGAGATTTTTCCAAAAGTGTCATCCAGTTTTTAAAATCCTACAAAGCATTCTTCAATTATTATTGGACTAGTTGAAATATCCACACACTTTAATATGAGAGACATTTGTTTTTTATGACTTAAATCTACATTACAATCAAGTATAATAGAAAAATATTTTACCTCTTTAATTTTCTTCGAAATCATGCTCTTGACTTCATGTGCTAACATTTGTACCAATTCATTTTGAATATTATGTTCCAGACAATGATTATGAATTTCACCATTTTAAATATGTCGGACATGTTCTTGTAATACTGGATTAAATTCAACTATAATCTCAATGTGACTTAAAAAATTTCCATTATTCACATGATAGATTTTTCATTTGTTCCACAAAATGCCAAATTATTTTTAGGTAGAGTTTTTACCATAACAATTATTCTTTTTAAAACATTTATCCAATATTCTTTTTCTTTACTAATTCTCACTTGCACATCCCTGTCATTTTCTTTACTCTTATAAAATCTCAATTCTAAATCAAACCAAGCATTAATATTAAGTAAGTGATCCTTACTTGTTTCATGACTTTTTTACTTAGTACTAAAATTTTTCCAATCTTTAGTTCATTCATTATCAAATTAACTCCCATTAGGTTTTGTAGCAAATAGTTTGTAACAAAAGTAATAAACTTTGTCAAAATCCTTTGAATATACCAATCATATTCTATCACGAGTTTCCCCGTTTAATATCCTCCTCGTATAATAAAAAGTTGAGAAATGCCTAGAAGTTTCATTATTCAAAAATTTTATATCACTTTTTCTAATTTGACATTTTTCGACTAACAAGTCTCTTACCTTAATATTAATATTTTCCCATCTTCTCGGATCATAAATATTAATATAAGCATACTCAGGTTATAATCAATATCCTTAGTTTCTACAGTAATTTTCTCATCTTCTATATTTTCTTCACATTCTCTACCAATCATATTATTACAGTTTTCATTGTTATAATTCTCTATGATTTGTTCTACCATCACCTCATTTTCTCCTATTTTATTTAAAGTTTCGTGTTCAGTTGGTTTATTACTTTGGCTATTTAGATATCTTTTATTATCCATGATAAATTTTTCAAGAGTGTCTTTTTGAGATTGAATCAAACTATCTATTCTCATTTTTTTCTTAAATTTCTCATACCCTGATATATATTTTCTATTGAACATATTAACTTGGCGATAAAAATTAAGTAATTGAGTAAAAAGAAATGTATTACCTATGAAATCTTATAAAGTATATAACAATTCCAAATTTTTTCAAAATTCAAATTAGACTTTTCAAGTGATTTTCTGCAATGATGATCAAGTCAACTGAATCATAACATGAACCAAAATAAATTTTTGCATGGGTTGATGACACTATTACACTCTTCCAAAATTCCTAGATTTAAACCACAATAGGCAGAGTCTTTGTAAAATTAAACTTAAATCATAAATTATTTGAATGGAATTTATTTAAAATTTGTCCAATTCCTGCATGCCCATTATTTAAATTTCATAAACATACTATTCAATAAAAAAAAAAAGCACACACATTGATGAATCCAACCACTAATTTAATCCCAAAAAATTGACAATAAACACTTATTTAATACAAACACAGAAGACCCATAAAAATGAAATTGACAATAAGCACCGATTGAATGACTTCCAACTTCACCCACAACGAGCATATAAAAGTATAAAGCAAAAATACTTGAAATTGGATCAAAAATTGAAGGCTCTTATCCTTGACCATCTAATCTAAACACCCAAAATTCATCCGCCCAAAACTTCTCTTTTTTTTCTCTAAATAATTCTCACAAACAGGGCATATGCATATTAATAGACTCATAATCAATGAATCATATAGCCAAAATGAAGGAAATATAGCTAATTGCAACAAATCAAAGTCAAAAAAATACCCACACAGTAATACTTAGAAAACCAAAAAAATAACACACCCAAAAATAAAAGTTAAAGTAAAAAGAAATCAAAACACCGACCGAACACGGATGCTGATTGTTGAAGCCTGAAGAGGCTGCGACTTGAACTTGAGAGAGAGAGGTAGGGGCCAAGAAGAAGAAAAACACAGATGCTGAAGCACGTGCTTAAGAGAAAGGGGGGGGAGTGGGAAAAATTGGGAAGGAAAAAATGGGTTTAATAAGAATAAGTAGCAGTAACAAAATTTGGGAAGAGAATAGGGAAGACAAAAGGTTACATTGTATTTTGTATTTAAATTTCTTTTAATAAAATATTTTTCATTAAAAATAAAAATATATAAATTACAAAATTTTGAAATTTGGAGCCTTCCTAATTTGGGGCTTAGGCATCTGCCTACCTCGTTTTACTGTTGGGTCGGCTCTGGTTATGATATTTGTGCAAATTAGTAATGGTGAAAGTAATTTATTTGATTGGGTATTATTCATTGTGAGATTGTGGTTAATAGAAAAAAAATCACTTATTATTAAAAGAGTAATGCTATTTACCTCTAATAGAAATAAACAACGGTGATGTGATAGTCCATAATACATAAACTACTTTTGAAATGAAACATGAGTAATAAGTTGTGCTCAATATTTTTTTTCCTTCTTAATATAATCTTTCTCCTTTGTTACTATGTATATTAGATCATTCACAGACCACTCTTTTTTGTAAGTGTTGTAGGAATTCTCAATACATCAAACTGAGATAGAAGGGATTCCCAACACTTACCAAACCAGATATAGTTGTGTTGTATGCATAGTCAGCCCATTATTCCTCATAGTTGGTCCCAGTAAGAGTTTTAACTAAAGTATTTGGCAGAGACATCAAAGAAACTGAGGAATATATATATATTGCAAAAGTTAACATCTTTATTTATTCAGCAAGTATAGTCAAATGAAGAGGCACAAACCTTATGTAAGGCCCGCTTTCGAATACTCGAAAGAAGGTCATTACAGAGATGATATAGAATAAAACTGAACTCAACTCATTTCATTTCTAGCAGCGAAAATTTAAATAAGATTTAATTACATTCCCAATATCTCATAACTCTAGGCTTGATGGCCATACAAAATAATAAGAGACTCAAATGCCCATAACATAATAAATTCTCATTATTACAAACCTCACCAAATCATTAACTATGATCTTTAAAGCTAGGACGCATCTCCGTACACCACTATCCCTGGGCTGCAGTCCTACTGGACTTGCCCCCAATAACCGTCTTTCCTTTACTTGGAATGGCAAAGAAAATCAAGTGAGCCACAAGGCTCAGCAAGTTCGAGAAACAATAAATAATATATATAGGATATCCAAGAACACGATGACACCAAGAAGAGTAATCAAGGATTCTACAATCATGTACAAGATTCATAATTCATGAATTTATCAATTCAACTTAATATATCATGTCACCATGTATCACTATGCAAATGTGCATAAAATTCCAATATCATTATCAATTCTCCCAGGCTTGCAAGCTATCATTCAATACATGCAAGAGTGCATCATTTCATTATCAATATCAATTTCCCCGGCTCACAAGCTGTAATACCCCATGTTCGTATGAAGTTGCCACGTAATTCTGATAAGTTTATAATACCGAAAAATTGGTTTGATAGCAATTATAAGTACCGAATCGACTGCAGGGAATGCCTCAAAGTGGAATTGTCTAAGAAAAATGATATGATTTCGATGAGTGTTCTGAGTTAGGATTTATGATATCGAAAGAAATCGGATCAGGAACAATTTTCGGTACAACTAAAATACAGCTGCCATTTAGGCTGAAAAATCGAATCGTTGTAGGAGACTCCCAAAAAATTGACGGAACCCTAGGGGGGCTTCGGTTTTGCGTAATGAACAACCTTTCAATGGTTTCGGGATGAAACGATAGCCCGGTAAGGACACTGGGGCGAAATCGTCCTTTTCAACTAAGAATTGGATTATTAATTTTGCATTTTTCAATATTGTAAAGCAAATAAATTCGATATTTAAGGGCATAGTTGCAATTAGAGAATTGTTCTAATAAATTTATGATTTGAGGTTTAAATGTATAAAATTGTTGTTAATATAGTATAATATATAACATTATATATATATATTGATATATATGTACGTAGCTGGGCGCCTCTGCAAGAATTTTATGGCCGAGATTTGCGCAAGATTGAAGGGATTTTAGCAGGATTTAGGGAGAGATATGGTAGTTAGAATTAAGGAAGAGGCAGCGAGATTTGAGGAAACAAAAACAGCGAGATTTGTGGAAATTTTCTGATTAAGTGCATGTTGGGCAAGCTTGTAACAGTGATATATATATATATATTTTTAGACGGATGGAGTGGTGGCCAAGGCGCTGTGGCTATAAATTGGAATTCATTTTGTCGATTAAGAGCAGCAAGCAAGTGGGAGATTGAGAGAGAGAGAGAGTTGCAGAGGGAGGAAGCAAGGGCCGATTCGGCCATGGCAATGAGTTGCCGAGAGTTGCCAAAATTACCGAGAGAGTGAGGGCATGGAGAAAGGCCATGAGAGCTTGGCCGAGTGAAGATAGTAGCCGAGGGAAGCCGCGACGGAAGCTCGCAAGAGCTGCGAGCAGCAGGTGGGAGCAAGCGAGGCAGCCATGGCTGCGCGCTGCAAGCAGGTCGCGGGCGGAGCTGGGCTACGCGAGTGAGCAGCGGTGGCCGGTAAAGCGGCCAAGGGCAATGGCAATGCGGCCGAAGGCCACGGTGAGTGGCGGAGGCAAGCTGCAGTTGAGGAACCGGTGCGCGTGTGTGTTGCAGGCTGGTTGTGCGCAGGAGCTCGGCCGAGCACGCATGCCTGTGCATGGGTGCGGTGAGAAGAAGAAGAAGAAGAAGAAAGAAAAAAAGAAAGAAGAAAAGAATGAAGAGGGCATGGCTGTGCGCAGGTGAAGGAAGTGGAGAAGAAGATAAACAGTAGAGAAAAAAGAAAAAAAAAAGGAAAAATTCTAGAAAAATAGGATTTGGATATTTGAAAATATTTCAGAGATTTTGGGTGAGAAAATAGTTCGGGCACGCATTTCGAGGATATGACACGCATACCGAGGAAGCCGAGGAAGCTAAGTTAAGGTAAGTAAAATTTCTTAGAAAATTTCAGAAATTTAGGAATATTATTTTATGAATTTTCGTAGTGAAATATTTGAAAAAATATTTTAGAAATATTAAATCTGGGAAAAATAGGAAGAAATAGAGAGAAAATTATAGAAAATGCCAAAAATTATGGAAAAATAGGTTTTAATATTTATTTAAATAATTATGGTTATTAGGATGCTTTGAGAAATAAATTGAAGTGACTTGTTGAATTTTGAGGTTGGCACGCAAATCGAGGCGATGCACGAGGTAAGACACGGATATCGAGGTAGCCCGATAAGCTTTAGAAGGTAAGTGGTACTCCCTAATTAAAGTTAGTTTTTTGAAAAATGGTTGGGTTGTAAGTGATTTATGTTTCTCGAAAATATTTTCATCATATTGACATGCCCTGATATGTATCCATTACGTAGACTGCATACATGACATGACTATAAAATACATAAATACACATTGATATCATTGATCACTCGCATTTGAGACCGTAGGGAGTATGAACTGGCACCGCTACTTTACCAAGGGTGCACCCATACACGTCGGCTTCGAAAGGTGGGGCCGCAAAAATGGTAGGTAGCATAAGGGGTGCAGTTGACACCTACGAAATAAGACATTATATACACACATGATATAGCATTATGTACCCTTACTTAGATGATTCATCATCTAACTTGAGCTTTGCCCCTAGAATATTCAAACATTCCAGGTGGAGTTTGTAGCAAATACAAGAATAAATGAGGCATGAAATGGCACTTAGCATAGTGCATGAAGAGTGAAATGTATGTGATGTAGCCCATGTATTTAAGTTCTGCTACTTTAAATTCTGAATGTTTTGAAGAATGTTAATGTATATCCTTGTGGTTAATGAAGATGTAAGAATTGATTTATGATCAATGTTAAGATATCATGTTTCAATTTTTGCTTCCGCATTTGATGCGTATAATGATTCTCTTTTGAGATTAATGTATGGGAATTCTGGGACGGATTCGAAGAATGATGTGGTTTAGTTTTAGTGTTTGAAAGAAAAAAAAAATTTGTCCTGGAATTGTCCCAAGTTATAACATGCCCGAGAAGCTGGGCGTTACACAAGCTATAAATCGATGCATGCAAAAGTGCATAAGTCCTATCAAACCTCACAAAAAAATATGGAGCCAACCTGCCGGGCTATGGCTACTTTGTCCCGTGTCAAGTGCTCTAGGGTACCCTTTCTCCCTCCGCGCAAAATAATAGGTGCGTAAAACATATATATATGTAACATGTACATGTATGCATCATGTATGCATTTGCCAATCACATATTTTTAAATTCTTGTTTCTGCGTTATTCATACTTTCAACATTACTTACCCATATCGGGTATTTTTCCATCATCAGATAAATTCAACATATATTATTTCATAACGTTTACCACATTCAAGATGTAATTTATGCCACAGAAATGCTTGATGTAATTTATAACACAGGAATAATTTTTAAGAGATGCTATTTAATATCAAATATCAATTCACCAGCTGAGAAGTATTATAAATTAAATAACTATTTTTCCCATCATATGATTGTTGTGATTTCATTTAACTAGTGATAGTATGCATTTATTTGCATTCGTGTCCATAGCTCAAATTCATGATTAGTCCCATGCAATCAAATGATCACACCACGTGAAATTGCTGACCAAACATAAACTTGAAATTTTTCTAAGGCGAAGGATCAATTAGAACATATTTTGAAAATGTCTTCATTTTGAAAAACTAACTCCCGGTAATTTGATAACTAGCATTCATTGTTGTAAAAATGATTTTTAATGAAATTTTCAAGAAACGGAAATTATGTATTTCGATTGTGGTAAAATTACAAATTTGTGAATTTGTACTAAAACCAAAATTCTATCTTTTTATTGTTATGGATTTTAATTTTTTTTGATATTTTTATTGAATCTAAATGGGGGGTACTTTCTTATTTACATTTATGTATTAAAGTAAATGAAAGGTAAAATATAAATTAAGGAAAATGCAAATATTTACTTAAGTTAAGGAAAGGTAAATAGATAGGGAGTGAGCAGGAATCTCCCATTCAAAGACTTATGAGAAGAGCTTGAGGTCATGAGCTCGCGGCTTACGGGAGAGCTCGCGGAAAGGACATGCGGAAAGAGCTCGAGACAAGCTCGAGGTTATGAGGTGAATAAGAGTTCGCTGAACAAGCTCGCAATCAAGGGGTTGAGCAAGAGCTTGCTGGATGAGCTTGAGGTCAGGCGCGCGGCAAGAGCTCGCGGCCAACAGCTTGAGAAATGAGCTCGCGGGAATGAGCTTGCGATTAAGCTTATGGTCAGCGAGCATATAGGTGTGAGCTCGCGGCAAAGAGCTGGAACGAGCTCGCTGAAAAAACTGGAACGAGCTCGTTAGAACATCAATGAAGTTGAACGTGTATATATATATATATATATAACTGGGTTTGTCGAACAAAACTAGGGCATTCGAACGACTGTTTAAGCATGAGTATATGGTGGATTAGCTAGGCAGGGCATGCTCTAATAAGCTTTACAAATCTCTGAGAGGTATTAGCTCGTTACGCATGTTGTATATATGTATTTATAAGTGGGTCTCATATATGGGTGAACAGTATATATATTCTCAATGAAATCATTCGAATGAGTGGCAGATGACTTAGCATTTTACATTCCGACATAACACATACAACTATAAAAGGCATGGAACAACGAGCTCATTCAGATGTGATATACATGCAGATATATATATATATATACATCTAACACTGCTTCTTTGGATAGAGAACGACAGAGGTTCTCATCCACACCTAGTTATATAAAATGCCATTCACGAAAAAAGTTTGGGGTGAAAACAAACCCCATTTCGAGACCGCAAGAAGACCCACAAAGAGATACATAAACATAGGTTGAACACAGTGAGCTAAATGAATACAGTGAGCTATAATGAACACAACAATCGTAACAGAAGCAAGAAGATACAGACTAACTCGTACAGGGATATAAAAGGATGTATAAGAGAACTTGCACTGAAAATCAAAAGGGAGTGTAAGAAGAACTTGCCTGATAACTTCACTATGCAGAAAAATTCTCCATTCCTGAAGCTGCTATCATTCCAGACGAAAAATACAAGCAGCCAAGAAGGAAGAGAAGAAATAAGAAGAAAAAGCCATAGATAGGAAATGTGGGTACACTCAGGAGAAAGGTTGCCAGTGCAGGTGCAGCACGAAGAAGGAAAATGTGCAGTCTGCACCTGCCACTTGGTCGAAATAACCTGATTACCCTTCACCTTTACCATGGTCAAAGGAAAGATCAAGGGCACTATTGACATTTGATGGCTAATTTAATTTATTATGATTTTCTTTTAAAGATTTCAAATTTCATTTCTCAATTAGGCTCAGCCCATGCCGTGGGCCATTCTATGGCCCAACTCATTAACCTAAATAAATTATCATAATCCAAGCCCATTCATAATATAATTAAAATTTCAAACACATCTCAATGGCCTAATCTATTTGGACCTTCCCCACATTTTGAATCCCAATTAGATAGGCTACCAAATTCTCTTCATTCCATAAACAAAGAAAAATATTTTCAACTCTCAATTAATTAAAGCAAAATATTTTAAACCCAAAATAAAATATCCGAAAATGTCTAGACCCCTAACGGGTCGTTACACCTTATGAACTATCTACCCATTGTATATGGATAGTTCATAAGAGTACTAAATACTTAAATAAATATATGTTTATGTTTGTTCAAAAAAATACCAACAGCAAAAAGTTAAAAATTATGTGCCATTAATTTGTGTTAGGCCAAATAGGATAACGCATATCTCAAAATCTTCATTGTTTTACTATTTTTAAGAGTAATTTATACACCATGCATGTTTAATTAAAATTTAACTTAATTATTAAAAAATACACATCACAGATAAAATTCAAAAGTAATTTAATTTGAGTGTTGGTAAATCATCAATCAATCGGTCAATAGCTCACTCATTCAAATTCAAAATAAAATTAAGGTTTTTATATATGTTTTGATTTTTTTTTGGTTATATAAATTTTAATCGAATGTCAAATAAATAACAAATTTAAAATTTTTAGTTTAATAATTTGGAGTAAAGTCTTTGAAACAATCAAAATACTATTATTTTTCTACTTCATTTTCAACCATGCTGTCGATGTTTGGAATTGGTCGACGGAGATTTGTTGACCCGCACTTGTATGGTAGATCCGAGAGGTGAACAACGAGGCGTCCGGTCTGGTTTGCTGAGCCGACGGTCCGTCCCTACAAGGTACTTCGAATCCCAAATTAGAGAGCGAGTAAGTAAGTTTATGTCGGATTTTTTTGTGTATATTCCCCAAAGTACATACCTTGGCCTTAAGAGAGCTGGTTGATATATACGTTAACCGAAAGCTTCTTTGCTTGTTCCGTACGTGTACAAATGATGGGATGGAGTGGCCGGCGGGGATGTCCCTGCCTCGACGAGGTGTCGATGAGACCCTCATTAATGTGGATGAGATCAATCATTAATGTAGATGAGATCAGTCATTAATGCGGATGGGATCTAAGGGGGATGTCCAGAAATTCAAGTGCGGCTGTAATGATGTTGTTGTTAGAAGGCCCGGATGGGACTGGCATGGGCCGAGAGAATGGGCCCAAGGGATCTAGTCAAGTCATCCCCTGGCTGGCTGGTATGCCGCAACACGCGCTTTTTCTGTGATGCAAGCTAACGAGCTAAGGCGACGAACTGTGAAGGTTGCTGAGAACTTGCCCAGAGTATAGCTGGGGGCCGTTTGAATATGCTAAAGAGTTAAAAGTGCTACCGAGAGCTCGCTTGGCCCCGATGTTTGACCTTGAGCTTTAGCACCATCCGAGCCTGCTTTAACGAGCTCAGTCGAATTTATTGGGCCTCGAACGTTTGGGTTGAATCATCATGTTGGGTCCGGCCTATGCAAAACAGAGCGATAAATACCCGTAACATTAAGCCCCCCAGCTCGCAGCGCGACCTTCGGGCTGGGAGTTGACACCTACCCGACTGCTTCAGCCTTCAATACGTCTTTTTAGCTTTCTGCCCAATCGTTTCAAATTACACTGTTTCGCGCTGCACGTCTTGTCTACGACACATTTAATGTGCACGTTTCCTATAACTGCTAATCATCATGTTCGTATTCCCATGCTTTCGCGCATTGCCATTGGATCTGGGGAAGCTCGTTGGTCTCTTCATCCAACGGCGGGTGTCCTGGATTATAAAAAGGGAAAGGGGGTCATTTGGCTACCTTTTTACGGTCTTACTTCAAAGATTTCCCTCGTTCCTTCGACTTGCTTTCTTTAGATTTTGAGACTCCATCGCTGTCGGTCCCGAAGCCTGTCCGTCCCAAATTCTCGACTGGTTCCTGCTTGTAACCTTCATAGCAATCGACTTAAGAACAGTGAGTTTCTCGTATCTCTTCAGTATGCTTCGGCTCTGCTTCCGTCTCTATTTTTTTTTTTATTTCCGCCTCTATACCTTGCTACTTAGCGATGGCGGGGCGGTTTATGGAGATGGGCTTCGCCTATTTCTAAAGCGTTAGTGATTTAGGAAACCCCCGCCCCTCTTTTTCCTTCCGAGTCATGCCCTATTGCTAAGTGCGCGACCTGACATGTAAAAGGCATCTCTAGGAGCTTTGATTCAACGCCCTAATTCTTTTCTTTTCCTTCTTCTTCCCCCCCTTTTTTTTTGTTTAGATGTCGACATTAGATCAGAAGCGTCGCACCTACAGGGTAGAAAGTGATGAAGGCTCCAACTTTTCGGGGCAAAGGGGAGTGTTGCCGCCGCGGACTGTTGAAGATGTGGCTTCATCTCGCTCAGAGGTCGCTGAGAGAGCTTTTCAGTAGGCCGTACCCGTTTTAACCCAGTGATCTACTGAGGAACATGCGACTCGCGAGATCTTCAAGCGGTATCCCTCAAGGCTGACGATCGGCGAACTGACGTCACATGCCGCCACGTATCGCCTCCCCTGTGGGACTCGTTTGATGGTCCCTTCCCCTGGTGACCACGCAGCTTTCCCCCCTATGGGGTTTGTTGCCATTAGCCCCCAACACTTAGAGTTTGGTTTTAGGTGTCCACTCCAGCCTTACCTCATAGATATTCTGAACAACCTTAAGCTCGCCCCTTTCCAGTTGACGCCCAATTCGTATGCCCAAATAACTTCCCTTGCCCTTCTCTTTAGAAAGAACAAACTCCCCATTCCAACTCCTAGAGTACTTAGGTACCTTTATTCTTTCAAGGGCACCAAGGATGGGCTGTATTACATGGCAGCTCGTTCCTCAGACTGCAAGAGAGTCTTGCCTCAGGGAAAGGCCAATGGTAGGTCTAACGTTGGAGACTACAAGTCCCAATGGTTTTAACTGTCATGTTCTTCTCTCAAAGACCTCAACAACTTCAGTTTTGTTCTTGTGCCGAGTGAGTAGTAATTTCCCACTCCCCACTCTCTCTTTCTCTTTGTTTTTTTTTTTTTTTTTTTTTTTCAGTTCGGCTGTGCTTACCTTTCCTTCATATGCCTTTTTGGTTTTACAGACGTCATAGGAGGTCAGCCCGAACTAACCCTTTCTGAAAGTCAAAATCTTCAAGCGGCTTTGGACTTAAAGACTGACGAAGATGACTGCGAGTTCTACGAGTCCGCTCTTTGCGACTATCAGCTCGCCCTTCCCTTTGGCATTAAGGAAGTCAGAAAAAACGACATCGGAATACGCGGCCAAAGGGATATAAGGTTGATTTTTTACGAAATTGACTTTGACGGGAGTCCGATTGGGAGAGTAGGGCTCGCGGTGAGGTTACAGTTGCAGCGCTACCGACAGCATCCGAGGCGATGAGGCTCCAGCTCGAACGACCCGGTTCTTCCGCCCTCTCTAGCGTTCCCAAGGCCGTCTGTGCATCCTCTTCCCCTACGAAGGCCCAGGGGCTTGGAGCCCGTACTGAAGCAACTAGTCCAAGGCGCGACCCCCCTCGGTCTTCCGGGCGCTAAGCCTGCACCAGTGGCCGCAGTTCCCTCAAGGTCCATCCTTGGGGGAACCTCTTCATAGCCTGGGGGGGCCGAGACCGCAGTCAGTTGCGGGAAATCAGTGGGTCGCGAGGAATCTTTTGGGAGCAAGAGGAAGATTCCTCCGATCTTATAGCTCGATCAAAGGGCCCAAGTGGACAAGAGGAAAAGACCGAGCACCTCCACGGGGCCAGACACGTCAGATGTCGTGGACGATGGGACGTACTTCGCCCATTTCTTGACAGCATGGACGGTGTCCTTGGTAATTATGCCAAGAGCCTGGACAGGAAAGAAGTATCGGGCGAGGCGCTCGAGGATTATGTCGCCCGCCATAGTCTCCTGGTGAGGATTACGTCGCCCTCCTTCTAGCGCCAAAATGTCGACGTTTGGAATTGGTCAACGGAGATTTGTTGACCCGCACTTGTATGGTAGATCCGAGAGGCGAACAGCGAGGCGTCCGATCTAGTTTGTTGAGCCGACGGTCCGTCCCTGCAAGGTACTTTGAAGCCCAAATTAGAGAGCGAGTAAGTAAGTTTATGTCAGATGTTTTTTTGTGTATATTTCCCAAAGTACATACCTTGGCCTTTAAGAGAGCTGGTTGATATATATACATTAGCCGAAAGTTTCTTTGCTTGCTCCGTACGTGTACAGATGATGAGATGGAGTGGTCGGTGGGGATGTCCCTTGCCTCGGCGAGGTGTCGATGAAACCCTCATTAATGTGGATGTGATCAGTCATTAATGAGGATGAGATTAGTCATTAATGCAGATGGGATCTAAAGGGGATGTCCAGAAATCCAGGTGCGGTTGTAATGATATTGTTGTTAGAAGGCCAGGATGGGACTGGCATGGGCCGAGAGAATGGGCCCAAGGGGTCCAGTCAAGGCATCCCCTGGCTGGCTGGTATGCCGCCACATGCGCATTTTCTGTGATGCAAGCTAACGAGCTAAGGTGACGAACTGTGAAGGTCGCTAAGAACTTGCCCAAAGTATAGCTGGGGGCTGTTTGAATATGCCAAAGAGTTAAAAGTGCTACCGGGAGCTCGCTTGACCCCGATGTTTAACCCTGAGCTTTAGCACCATCCGAGCCTGCTTTAACGAGCTTAGTCGGATTTATTGAGCCTCGAACGTTTGGGTTGAATCATCATGTTGGGTTCAGCCTACGCAAAGCAGAGCGAGAAATACCCATAACACATGCAAACTATAACTTTGGTGGGTTTATTTAATTCACAACTCTCAATATTTTTATAAAAATAAAATGTTGCTTTTATTGATATATTTCTTTATTTTTTTTATTAATTCTTGTAATTGAAATCGTGTTGAATATTTAAATCGCTAAGTTATATTTTATGTGATTTCAATAATTATGTGACAATTATTTATGATTTAAAAGATAAATATATCATTTAAGGGGACTCGATTTAGAAAATATACTCTAAACTTTTATCGCATACCTTGATTAAAAAATAAAGATTTATTTTGAGGGTATTTTAAATATTTTAGAGAAAATTAATTAATGGCGTTAAACAAATTATAGGGAGGGAGAAATGGTAATGAAGTTAACAAAATAAAAATAGTTAGACATTCTTATATGTCAAACATACTTCATGCGTTCATTAAAGAAAGATATCGAATGCATTTTTTTCCTAAAACAAAATACGGTAACATTCGATGCGAGAGAGAGAGAGCGCAAACTCTTTCTATCTATTTTATTTTCTAGCTCTAGAGAGCGAAGCAAACGGATAAGTCTTTCCGTCTCTCGTGCCAGCCAGCCAGCCAGCCGGTGTCAGCAGTCACGCATTCCCTTGTTGAAGCGGAGATGTTAGCAAACCCTAGCTTCCATGGAGGAGGACCTGCTTGTCCTACTGGGCTCGCTCGGTTCACGTACTCGGATCGCTACACACTTTCTCTCTCCTCTTCCATTGGCCCTTTCCGTATTCTTCCCAAGACGACCCTGGTGTTACCTTCCTCCCCTTATTCATTTTCTTTATCACTCAATCTACCAAGAAAAGGAATTATTAGAAGAAGCTCCTCTGCTCGGTTCCATCTTAAGTCTTCCGGCGAATCCGAAATTTTAGAGTCAGAGACCCATAGCAATACCGCCCAATATTGTCAGCCCCACTCTGTCAAAATTCCGGTTGGCGACAGACATGTAAGTGAATAGTGGTGAAGTCTGCTCATTTGAGTATGTGCATTACATTTTAGGATCTTACTTTCCGACAGTTTTTCTGTATTGCACTTTGCTGCTCGACTAACACTAAATGAAGTTCCTGTTGTAAATTCGACCTTTTGATACTGTTTTATCCATTGATTCCGAATAAATGATAATATCGGCGGTTTAGCATCTTGGTTCGGGGTACAGAACTTTACCTTCTCTTTAACGTTGATCAATGCGATATTAGTTGACATGTCCAGACTGTGTGAAGGATGTCAAACTGAATAGAGAGCCTACTGGACTGCGCGTGTCATCAACGAAACAAAAATTAACACAAAATGCAACATATATTTTGGCTCTGATTGCCAGCACCTTATTTTTAAAAAACTTGGCTTACAAAAAGTAGTAACAGAAGATGGTCTAAAAATTTAAGACGGTTAAAAAGTCTTCAATTTTTTTTTTTTACCCTCAATACGAGGACATCATCAAGATTGCATAAAAAGTTAAAAGTATATCTCACTTCTTTTATTACTCTAAAGAAAAGTAGAAGGGCTTTTGTTTTTTGTATTTCTTGCCATTTTAGCTTGTATTTTTTTAAATTAAAAAAGCTTGCATTTCTAAGCAAAAAGGAACAGCTTCAATAGAGTTGTTTATTTTTAGCATAAAAGATCCAGAAAAACATTTGCCGTTAACACCATGAATACCAGGGCCACGTTAGCTCATAAAAATAACCACCCCTAACATAGACCATTGGTAGCTCATTACTTAGTGACCTTTTCTCCTAAGCTAGATTCTTGGTAGCTCATTGTTCTTGAATTAGCTCCTGTTTCTTCTGTCAACTACACTATAAAAGGCTAAGCAAGGCCATGGCATCAAATCCATTGAACTTCAAATACAGAGAACAATACAATGAAAATGAACAAGCTTAATGCTAGTTGGTTTTGTATTAGAAAACATTATCTCCAATTTGTCATAAAATACTATGCATTTCTGAGGGAGAAAGAATATTTTCTGTTGAAACCGAGACTATGATCTCTCAAAAATCACTCAAGAACCTCACAAAATTCAAACATTATTGAAGATTGAAAGTAGATAATGAAAATAGAATTAAAAGTAGAGAAAATCAAACCAGATTGCAGCACATAAGATATACCCTGGTTCATGCCATTTACATGGCACTACATCCAGCAATCCAAGAAGCAAACAATCCACTAGAAACAAATTAGAAACCAGTACAAGAATACACGTCTTTCACTCCTCCTTGCCTCTCGAATACAATACTCTAATGAAGACAACAAGAACTAGAATCGCACAGCTCTTACTCTCGCCTCTCACTGTATCCGAACACAAGGAATGAAAGATATGAATGTTTTGATAATCTCGGCTAACCTCTGCACCCATCTATTTATAGACTAGGGGGGGCGGAATTACCTAAGGGAAAATAACTAACTCATAAAAGTCAAATCTACCCTTAATAAAGCAATTAGATACATTTATGTCCTATTAACTAATTGCTATCAAAACATCTTCATATCTTCCTGATTTCTTCATTAAATCCAGTATTCAATTACTTTAGGCAAAACAGTAACAAATCTTCACCATTTTGCTTTAAGTAATTCTGGAATTTCAACCTTCTAGCCCTGCTCACTTCTTGAATAACCTGAAAACACATCCATCAAAACACATCAAACTGTAACAACATTAAGCAATGAAGTAACTTGGATAATGGGACAACCTTAGTGAAAATATCTGCAGCATTTTCACTTCCAGCAACTTTTATAAGCTCTACCTCCTTCTTCTCAAGGACTTCTCTTATAAAATGATATCTAATGTCAATGTGTTTTGTTCTTTCATGATGACTCTGATTTTTGGCCAAATGGATGGCACTTTGACTATCACACTTTAAAGTAACCCTCACATCATATCCTAGGAGTTCACTAATCAAACCTTTCAGCCATAAAGACTCTTTAATAGCTTTTGTTACAGCTATGTACTCAGATTCTATAGTTGAAAGTGCTACAACTGATTGAAGGTTAGATTTCCAGCTAATTGTAGACTTCCACAATTGAAAAACATAACCAGTTGTAGATCTTCTTCTATCTAAATCTGAAGCATAATCTGCATCAAAATATCCTATAATGTTTGGCTTTTTAAAGTCATCAGCTCCACCATAAATCAAAACCTTGTCAATTGATCCCTTTAGATATCTAAATACCCATTTAACTGCTGTCCAATGTTCTTTCCCTGGATTTGCCATAAATCTACTTATCACACTCATGGCATGAGCTAAATTAGGCCTAGAACACACCATTGCATACATAATGCTGCCAACAACATTAGAATAGGGAATTCTTTTCATTTCTGATAAATTCTTTTCATCTGTTGGAGATTGAGCATGAGAAAGTTTAAAATGTTGAGCAAATGGTATATTTACTACTTTTGCATCTAACATATGAAATTTTCTCATAATTTTCTGTAAGTAGGCTTTCTGGGATAGCTGAAGAGTTTTATTCTTCCTATCTCTATATATTTCCATTCCTAAAATCTTCTTGGCTTCACCAAGTTCTTTCATCTCAAAAACTGACTTGAGTTTTAAGTTTTAAACTTTGAATTTCAGCTGTTGATTGACTTGCTATGAGCATGTCATATACATACAGCAAGAGATAAATTGCTATTTTAGTGAAAATATGTTTAAGATAGACACAACAATCAAAAGAACTTCTTATAAACCCTTGACTTATCATAAAAGAATCGAATTTCTTGTACCACTGGCCTATGGGACTGCTTTAGTCCATATAAGGACTTCCTCAACAAGCAAACCTTGTCTTCTTTTCCCCTAACTTCAAAACCTCTAGGCTGATCCATTATAATTTCTTCCTCTAATTCACTATGAAGGAATGCTGTGGTAACATCCATTTGTTCTAGGTAAAGGTCTAGATGGGCTGTTATTGCAAGCAGAATTCTTATAGAAGTGTGCCTTACAACTGGTGAAAACACTTCATTAAAATCAATTCCTGCTACTTGGGTGAAACCCCTAGCTACTAACCTAGCTTTATATCTAGGTTTGAAGTTATCTCCAGCTCCTTCTTTTACTTTAAACAACCACCTACAGCCTACAATTTTTTTTCCCAAAGGTCTATCCACTAACACCCATGTTCCATTTTTTCTTAAGGATTCCATCTTAGCTTCCATGGCTTCCTGCCATTTCTGAGCTTCCTTAGAACTTATAGCTTCTTCATAGGTTTGTGGTTCTTCTCCCGCTGTTTCTTCTGCACTTAAGAGTGCATATGCTACCAGATCCGAGAACCCATATCTCATTGGAGGCCTACTTATTCTTCTTTGTCTATCCCTACTTGCATTATACCTATCTCCAATAGGATCTCCAACTGTATTGGATGAACCAGCACTGTCCATGTGCTGATCTTCATCATAACTGGATGAGTCCCTAACTTCTATAGATCTATCAAGACTATCTTGGCTTGAGGATTCTTCACCAGCACTTGGCTTGTCCTGGAAAGGTTCTAATGGAGAATTTTGAATAGCAACAGCATCCTGTTGCTGCTGTTCAAAATTTACAGCTTTGTCTTTCCCTTCCCTATCCTCATTTTTATTTCCTAGATCAATAAATGAACTTTCATTAAAGGTTACATCTCTACTTATCATGGTTCTAGGCATGTCTTTTTCTAAATTCCACAACTTATACCCCTTAACTCCTGAAGGATAACCAATAAACACACACTTCTTAGCCCTAGGCTCTAATTTTCCTTATTTTATATGTGCATAAGCTATCCACCCAAAAACCCTAAGGTGATCTAGGTTTGGCTTATACCACATTTCATAAGGAGTCTTAAACTCTAAGGCTGATGAATGTGACCTGTTTAAAATGGGCTGCTGAAACAACAGCCTCTTCCCAAAATGCTTTTGAAAGCCTAGCATGGAATAGCATACATCTTACCCTCTCAAGGAGGGTCCTATTCATGTGCTCGGCCAGGCCATTTTGTTTAGGATTTCCAGGGGCAGTAAGATGTCTTAAGATGCCATTTTCATTGCACAATTGGGTGAATTCCTTATTACAAAATTCTAAGCCATTATCAGTCCTAATGACTTTTAATTTCCCACCCTTTTGATTTTCAATCATGATTTTCTAGGTTTTAAAAGTATCAAAAGTGTTATCTTTTGTTTTTAAAACAGAAACCCAAACCATTCTTGAATAGTCATCTATAATAGAAAGAAAATACCTAGCTCCATCATGAGTTGGAGTTTGACTGGGGCCCCATAAGTCCGAATGGACATATTCTAAAGGACCTTTAGTGATATGCAATGCTTTCTTAGGGGATTTTGTTTTCACAGATTTTCCATAGATGCAAGTTTCACATGTATCTAAATTTGTCATTTTTTTGGAACCTAAGATCCCTTGGTTAGCTAATCCTTTAAGCCCTTGGATACTTATATGAGCCATCCTAAAATGCCATAGTTTTGATAGTTCATAGGTCTTTTCTTCCCCTATGGCTGCATCTCCACATACTGTGGAAGCTATCATAACAAATATTCCATTTTTAAGGACTGCCTTCATACATATAAGTGATCCTTTAGCTACTTTAAGAATATCCCCACAGCCACTATAACTGTAGCCATTCTTAGCTAGTTCTCCCAGGGAAATCAGATTTCTTTTAAGTTCTGGGATATACCTAACAGATGTCAAAGTTCTGATTGATCCATCAAACATCTTTAGCTTAATATCCCCAATCCCCTTTATCCCACACTTTTGGTTGTTACCGAGTAAAACCTTCCCCCCCCCCTCATGTCTTTATAATTCAAGAACCATTCTATGTGAGGTGACATATGGAAGGAGCATCTGGAATCTAAAACCCATATCACTTCATCCGAATGTCTTGAAACCACAAGAACATCCGAACTATCATAGTCTAACTCACGAATTGAGTTTGAAACCTCTAATTTACCTTTATTAGAAAAATCTTGCTTCCTTTTAGGACAGTTTTTCTTTATATGTCCTTCCTCATGATAATGAAAACATCTAAATGTTTTCTTGCCATTTATGGACTTTGATCTAGACCTTCCTTTATCCTTAGAGTCTTTCTTTTCAGATCTATACCTAGTTGAAAGGGCATCACCAGCTGTTTTCTTTGATTCTACTTTCTGTTGTAAATCTTTAGAATTAAGGGCACCTATAACATCTTCTAAAGATATGGTATCTCTTCCATGCTTTAAAATGTCTACAAAATGCTCATATGACTTAGGCAGTGAATGCAACAGAATTAGGGCCTTATCTTCTTCTTCATATGATATACTTAAGATAAATTCATCAATATGATTTTGAAGCTTTTGCCCTTCTTGCATTTTGAAAGTAAAAAATTTTGCTTTCAGATATAGCCAACTTGAAAGGGATTTAGTCATATATAGGCTTTCTAGTTTGGCCCACAAATCCTCGGCAGTTTCCATTTTAGACACTTCTCTTAGGACTTTATCTCCTAAACTCAAGATTAGGGTGTTGAAAGCTCTTTCACTGATTTCTTGCCTACGATTATTGGCTTCTAATCTTTGTTCGGCAGTAGCAATTTCTGGGAAAGGTTTTTGGGGTGCTAAAGCTTCCTTTAACCCTAAATTTCCCATCAAGGCTTTCATCTTAATCCTCCAAAGTCCAAAATCATTTGTGCCATCAAATTTTTCGATATCATACCGGGCAGCTGGGGTCGCGGAAGCCATGATAGACAACTCGTCTATAGGTTTCTAAAGATTCTATGGGTTTCTTGATGTTTCTTGATTAAATGACCTAAAGCTCTGATACCAAATTGTTGAAACCGAGACTATGATCTCTCAAGAATCACTCAAGAACCTCACAAAATTCAAACAATATTGAAGATTGAAAGTAGATAATGAAAACAGAATTAAAAGTAGAGAAAATCAAACCAGATTGCAGCACACAAAATTTACCTTGGTTCATGCCATTTACATGGCACTACATCCAGCAATCCAAGAAGCAAATAATCCACTAGAAACGAATTAGAAACCAGTACAAGAATACTTGTCTTTCACTCCTCCTTGCCTCTCGAATACAATACTCTAATGAAGACAACAAGAACTAGACTCGCACAGCTCTTACTCTCGCCTCTCACTGTATCCGAACACAAGGAATGAAAGATATGAATGTTTTGATAATCTCGGCTAACCTCTGCACCCATCTATTTATAGACTAGGGGGGGGGGGGGGGGGCGGAATTACCTAAGGGAAAATAACTAACTCATAAAAGTCAAATCTATCCTTAATAAAGCAATTAGATACATTTATGTCCTATTAACTAACTGCTGTCAAAACATCTTCATATCTTCTTGATTTCTTCATTAAATCCAGTATTCAATTACTTTAGGCAAAACAGTAACATTTTCCAAAGTGGATTGGAATACTCTTGATGTTGAAGATGAAGGAGGCGTCCTCTCAACGGTTTAAAGGGGAAGACATTTAAGGAGGTTGATTGAATTTTTAATAGAAGAGCTCCTCTCTCCACTTCCCCACGGAAGGTAGTGGCGAGGCACTATTTTACCCCTAGCAAAGGACAGGTAGCACACCTTGTGATTTAACTGATAGCGGATATATTTGGTGGCCATAGGATTGATTGGAAATTTGAATAATTTATCTCTCACAACTGAAAGAAGTTGGGTGAACATATGTCAACTCACAGTATTAGGAGCTTTGTATTGTCGGGTCAAGCCCTAAAACTTCACTTGAAAGTAGCTAGATTGTCAAGTTTGCTAGTCTTTGATTTGACACTTTTTGATGAGGGAGGTGGATTAGAGTGGGCATTGTTTTAGATTTTGCTTCTTGTGTTGACAAGAAAATCTTTTCCAGAAAATTTGAACAGAATTCTTGGTTGGAGATAGTGGATCTTACCTAAATGCAGAGGGTTTGAAATATTGAGCATCCAAGCGCTGGAAGGTCCAACATGAATAGAGTTGAAGGAACTCTGTAGGGCATTCCACCATTCCACCTATTTGCGTTTTTGTCTAAGACTCTAAGGTAGAGGGTTGTAGAATTAGAAATCAAAATGGTATTTCTAAAATCATTTCCTATTGTTAGATTGGTGGACATTACTCAGAGGAACTAACTGTGAAGAAAAGAGTTGAAAGGGACACATGTAAGAGTTCTAGAGTTGCTTCACTTGTGGGGGTTTGAAATGTTTACTGCCATTGAGAACCATTGCATGGTTTTGTGGGCTTGGGTGAATAAATGGCTGCAAAAGCATCTTCAGTGGGTTTTTTGTTTAGCTGCTGATCACTTGGCAGAGTCAATCTTTGGTTCTCATCAGCCCCATGGTGATACTGTTCTTGCCATGTTATTGCTTCCCTTGCTAACCTATACCACCTCGAACCTTACAGTGATAATTTAGATGACCCTGTTGTGCACAGTTGAAATAAACTCGTGGTGTCCCATCACATTTGTATTTCAAAGACTGAGGCTGCCCACACTTGAAGCAAGGTTTCTGTGCTGGGCTCTGCTCTCAAATCTGGTTGCTTTGTGGTTGGCGCATTTCTCTTGTTATCGGTGCTTTGACTTGTGTTCCATAATTTTACACTTTATGATTCTTCTTAAATTGCTCTCTCCCATTAATCCTTTAAAGTCTTTGAACTAGAAGGGCCTGACTGACTGTCTCAGGTAGGGTTTTTGTCTGGAACTTTG
This sequence comes from Diospyros lotus, assembly GCF_014633365.1. Lineage (NCBI taxonomy): Eukaryota > Viridiplantae > Streptophyta > Magnoliopsida > Ericales > Ebenaceae > Diospyros > Diospyros lotus. The sequence continues at coordinate 144,502 of NC_068344.1, forward strand.
CAACCCTTCCTCTAATTGCTGAAAATAACCCTTTCTAAGAAAGGACTGCCTTATCAACCCTTGCCAACTGTTGCCGGCGCAGACTGATTTAACTCAGTAAATTCTGCATTGTACTTGATTATTGTTATGTTCCACTACTCAACTGTAAGAAATTTCAGCTTGCTTCTGTTGTTGAATTGCCACTGGATAGCATTTTTTTTTTCCCGCGGGGGGGGGGGGGGGGGGGGGGGATTCAAACAACTTCATGAAGGTTCCCCATGTCATGTTTTGATTCTGGTTTGGGCAAATAGAAATTTCTCCTCCAAAGGTGTTCCTTTGCATTCTTTTCCAAGTAGTCCTTTGAATTATCAAGTAAAGAGTTGTAAAATGCCGCTATCTTCAATTACCAAAAGTAAAAAAAGCCACTATCTTCCATTCTTCTGGCCAAATCTCCCTAGTTGTGTTCCATTGTTTGACTGTGAATTTCTTCATGTCTCTCATGGTCATACATATTATAATCATCATATCATGTCAGATTTTTATTTTTCATGTATTCTTGGTAATTTCCTTGATAACTGCATTTGGGACAGGGATGTCTGACTCCTTCCTAAATGTCCAAATAATTTGTGGCATTTATGGCTAATCAAAATGCTTATTCTATTGAGCAAATGTAATTTTAATACACAATCTAATCAAAATGCTCCAATCATATCATATGCGTTAAAGATTGTCTAGAGTTAGTGATAGGTTAAATAAGCAGTTTTGTATGTGGTTTTCAGTAGTTGATAGGCGGGTGGCTTTCTTGTAATAATTAGTTATTAATGGAGGGCAAAACTGGTATTATCATAACCGGCCCTAGGAAATATCATCTTATTCTCTATAAATAGGGGGGGGGGGGGGCTAAGGGATAGAGAAACCGCATGTTCTCTTATGTTTTTGCGAGAGCCGAGAGAGTGAGAAAGCTGTGAATTAGAATATGCTTATTCATTCTTGGAAGGCTTGTATCGTGAGAGAGAGAATAGGGAAGTTTTTTACTGTTTTCATCAAATAAAGAAGGCTGCTTGGTGGTGGTTTAAAGGATGGATGTAGTGCCAATTCAATTGGCATGAACCAGGATAAAAGGCTGTCTTCTTATATGGTTTGAATGTTTCTTTCTTGTTCTGTTCTTACTTAAATTCTGTTCTTTATTGACTATTTGTGATGTGGTGTGTTGGATGGTGAGTTGTGAGTGTTTGGAGGGGTGTTTGATCGGTTTCTTGGAGGCTTTAAAGGCTGCCAGTGCTCCCAATTTATAACAATATGGATGCAAATCTATCTATTTTAGACGTTCTCACCCTAATAGGTATACTTACATACTCTAGGGACTAGAACTCTACTTACTAGCACCTTAATGGATTTTCCCATAAAGCATGCTCTAGTACCATTTTTGTCACACCTTTGGGTGGGATTGTTGGCTTAGGCAACATGAAAGCCTTAAACATTTAACACAAGTCATCTCCAAAATTGAGTTATATAAAACTAATATCAACCGTAGTAAGCCTTAATCCTACTAGGTGGTGTTGGCTTGATAAATTCTAGCTCATTAATCATTTCTATCTATGGCCATTTACTTTGCAAGAGCTTTATATCATACATAAGAGTTTTCCACCAAGTCAGTACACTTGATTCTCAAATAACCGAAAATAACCTCTGCTTTAGTGAGTGTTAAGTCAGCCTTTCATCTCTCCTAGAGATGATAAACATTGAAAAGAGGAGCTCAAGTTTGAGTCAATAGGAGACTTGTAATATGATGCGGTCACCAATCAAGACTCGGCCCAAGGCCGACCCAACCAAATCGGAACAGTATCACCAAAATAGTAGTGCCATAATGTTATTTTAATACTTCTCAAGTTTTAGAATTCTACTTGATTTAGGATTCTAGTTTATATTTCTACTTGATTTAGAATTCTATTTCATGTTTCTACTTGATTTAGGATTCTACTTCATGTTTGATTAGGGTTTTATTTTTATTAGGATTTTAGTTGACTTTTATTTAGGATTTATTTCTATTAGAATTCTAGTTGGATTTTGTTTACAAATATTAGATGGATTTGGATTAGCCAAATACTATAAATATGCCTAGGATCTAGAGTTTGTAATCAAGTTTTTCTTAATCAAATTTCAGCAACTTATTTGAGTTTTCTTAGCAAAACAGTCTTGTTTTTGCGTCTTCTTGAAAGCCAAGCTTTGGCCATTGAAGTTTGTTCTTTCAAAGGTTTATTTTGGTGTGTTTTTTTCACACACGCGCTACACGCTACGTCAGGTGGTATCAGAGTGGCTCATCAACCAATCAGATGGCCAATCTTGAAGGTAACGGTAGCAACCAGCCTCTTGACGGTGATCGGGGGCTGCCTGCGATTTGGAGAGCAATCGAAGAACAACGGGAAATAACTTGTACAATGGAGCAGCAATTGGAGCGAATCCGCAACCAATTGAGCATTTTACAACGAGTTAAGGATAATCGGAACCAGACTAATGGCGTGAATCAAGCCGGTTACATTAAACCGGGAAGACCAGCCATTAATCCTGTCCTTATTAATCCTAGAAGTCCAATGATGGATGATAGCGACGATGAGGATGATCTTGGTCGTATGATAGCTAACTCTAGTGGTAAAGTGGTTAGGAGGAATGCGCAGCAACACAACCATTGGGGAAACAACGAGTATAAACTAAAGAATGGCTTTTCGATGAGTTTGGAGCTTGATTTTGAAGATTATGTTGTCCCAGCAACCTCAACGTTTGCAAACTCAGGTCTGATTTATGCTGCTAACATGATAGAAACTCCAAGGTTATTGACTCATACAGGGGTATTTTCCAATCTTGAGGGCTCAGGCATTGCTTCGCAATCCAAGGATGGTGGTGTTTCTTTTGATCGGCTTGCGACTGTAAAGGAGATGGAGGTCATGGTAGCAAATCCTTCTACAGTTTATTCAAGTTCTGGCATGGTTGAATCGAAGGCAATAGGAACATATTCACCGTCGCGATTACAAAAGCAAGATGGTCACATGGGTCTCTTTGTGGATAGGGGTGTTGGATCTCCTGGGCTAGTTAACTCGAGTAGTGCAACTGCTTTTGATATTAATCTGAAATTAGATTTCAAAACTAAAAATGCTGTAACAGCTGCTGCTATAGCTGATCAAGTGCTTAGACCAGATGAGGATTCAAGCATCAATATTTTAAGTGATGGAGAGACTGCTGGTAGTCATGGAATAAGCCTTTATTCAAAGCAGTTGCAAAAGAATGCTTCTCCAGGCATGAAAAATTTACAGATGAATTCAGAAGCTGTTAAGGAGTCAAAATCAAAAAACTAATGAAAGGAGAAGGACATGTGATAAGATCTACAGATTAGAGAAGCGCTCAAGATGGAATGTTCAATTTCCTCTATTTAATGGTAATAATACAATGGAGGCAGAGGGCAACAAACATGGCGATGGTTGGACCCATGCCAACGAAGATAGGACTTAGAGGGGGAGAAATGTCTTTGCTCATGTTCCCTTAGCAGAAAAGTTCAAGCGGTTCGGGAAGGTGTCAAGCAAAAGTTGCACAAATAAGAAGTACAAGGCGATAGCTGACAAGCATAGGAAGCACAAGGTATTTGAGATTGGAGATGAAGTCATGATATTCTTGAAGAAAGAATGGATTTTAGCAGGACAACAGAACAAGCTCAATCCAAAGAAGTATGATCCTTACAAGATTACAAAGAATATCAATGATAATGCTTATGTTGTGGATTTGCCTAATCATATGGGTATTTCCAAACATTCAATGTGGTTAATCTCTCTTTGTACTTACTGGACGTGGATTTGTCATACCCAGATTAAAATTCGAGGTCGAATTTTTTCTCAAGTGGAGGTGAATGATGCGATCACCAATCAAGACTCGGCCCAAGGCCGACCCAACCAAATCAGAACAGTATCACCAAAATAGTAGTGCCATAATGTTATTTTAATATTTCTTAAGTTTTAGAATTCTACTTGATTTAGGATTCTAGTTTATATTTCTACTTAATTTAGGATTCTATTTCATATTTCTACTTGATTTAGGATTCTACTTCATGTTTGATTAGGGTTTTATTTTTATTAGGATTTTTGTTGACTTTTATTTAGGATTTATTTCTATTAGAATTCTAGTTGGATTTTGTTTACAAATATTAGATGGATTTGGATTAGCCAAATACTATAAATATGCCTAGGATCTAGAGTTTGTAATCAAGTTTTTCTTAATCAAATTTCAGCAACCTATTTGGGTTTTCTTAACAAAACAGTCTTGTTTTTGCGTCTTATTGAAAGCCAAGCTTCGGCCATTGAAGTTTGTTCTTTCAAGGGTTTATTTTGGTGTGTTTTTTCACATACGCGTTACACGCTGCGTCATAATACTAGAGAAAGGAAGAATATAACTTTAGGAGTTATCTTCTTGGATCTTGAAGGATGGCTTGGGCAAATGAGGCCTCCTCCTCATAATGCGCTCTTCACCTTATAATGGGCAGTAGAGATTAATTACAATGAATGTTCAGGAGTGAATTCTAGAACATTCTACTCAAAATATGTAAGATATTTACAAAGGAGAATTCAAGAACATGGAGTGTACGGAATCATTTAGAATCCCTATAGCCTTCCAGAAAACGCTAGCTTGGGCTATAAGTTTCTTTATCACAAGGCCTTTCTCCTTGCAAGAAGTGCTACCAAAAGTGCCATCAAGTTTTGCAAATGTTTCCATCCTGGATTACTTTGTGCATTTACAGTCATTTTGTTAATAGATTTACCTAAGTAATGAGGTTACATTATTTAAACTATGCTGAGTATGCTCCTACGGATAAATGCTGATTTCATTGCAATTTATAGATATTGGTTGAGACAGGTCACATGGGGAGACAAGCTAGTGCAGCTGTTACAGTAACAGATGGAGAAACTGTATGCTCTCTCTCTCTCTCTCTCTGCATGTGCGTGTTCGCTCCCACACATATATCTAGGTTTATTTGTTTAATATTCTCAAAAGTCCTAGATATATTAATACCAGATGGAGCCTGGGTTTTATTTTGCTTTCTTTATAATTATTTAGATCTGTTAAAAGTTCATTCTTATTTTATTTGTAGAGTTCATATTGCACATGTCTTGAAATGATACTATGTAATAAGCAAGGATCAAAATTTCATTTAGATTTGCTGTTTTGGTTCATTTAGAAATTGAAATGGTTTGAACACGGAACTGAAACATTAAAAAAGGTTAAAAATATTTGAAAATAAATAGAGTTATATAAATGCTTATACAATATTAGAATTAATAAGTTAAATGTTCTTTGAGTTATAGGCATCTTTTTAAATATAGTTGCAAGTAAGAAAATAGAAGTGCATTCAACCCTATGAAATTAGTGTCTAATAAATTAGTTAAATGAATCAGGTACCTATATTTTCAAATATGATCAGCATTCTTAACCAAATGAACCTACAAAGGTATTAATAATTACAATAAAGAAATGCTAAAAGGTCCTGATATATGAGAGGTCTGTAGTAAAGCATGCCAATTTTCTTTTTCATAACAACATTAAGAATGGGGTTTAATAAAGAGTAACAAATGCTAAAAACTTTGGAATTCAAAGTTTTAGTTGGTTAGTTGCACAATAGGTTACCAAAAAAAAGATAGATAGGTATAGTAGGAGGGTATAGTGAAGATCTCATTATAACACAACAATAATATATCAAGCCTTTATCCCACTTTATGGGGTTAACTACATAAATTCTAGATTTCTGTTCATTTTTATCCATTGTCTTTTCTTTAGTAAGGCCCATATACTTAATATCTAACCTGAGCGTCTCTCACCAAGGTTTTTTTTGCCCATCCTTTACTTCTTTTATTAACTACTTGCTCCATGCCATTAGCTCTCGTCACAAGAGCTTTTATTGGTCTTCCTTTTATGACCAAACCATCTCAATCAAGTCTCTCGTATCTTATTTTTAACAAGAGTCACTCCAACCTTATTATGAATAAACTTGTTGAATTGTTAACCAATTTCTCATCTAAAAGCATAAGCTGCTAGATAGAGGGTTAATTTTATCTTTTTATATGACTATTTTTACTATTTACATGTCCCTTCATGTGTGACCAGGCTTCATTGCATAATTGGTCCAAACACATGCAACAATTTAAATATTGGGTTAGTGGTGAGGTTTGAACTTAGAACATTTTCTTGTTTTAATATCATGTTGAATTGTTAACTACTATCTCTTCTGAAACCTTAAGTTGTTAGATAAAATAGATAGGCGATTAATTTTATCTTTTTATATTACTAATTTTCACTCTCAACCAAACTCATTCTAGTTTTATATTTTCTGGTATGGCTACACATCCATCTTAACATCTTGATCTCGACCACACTTATGTTTTGCACTTGTTGGTACTTTATGTCACAACCCAAGGGTATAGAAGTAATTGTTCAATATATGTAATTCTTCTTTGTTGTACTGTAGGATGCTGTAGTATTGTACCTTTCAGTTAATTACTAACTGAAAGAAGAGAACAACCTATAAATAGGTTAGATTAGTTAGAGAATGTTGTTGATGAATGAAATTGGAATTCTTCCTACTCGAATTCTCTCTCTCCCTCTGATTTCTCCCTATATTCTTTCGATTTCCCCCTCCATTCTTTTGAACTCTTCCGTCCCTTCTATTCTCTCTTCCTTCCAAATTCCAATTCTAAACCCTAGGTAAACCCTAGGTGCATGACATTTGGTATTAGAGCTGGTTGATTCTCGGTTGTGATTCCATCAATTCCTAGCAGCTAATCAAGGTTCAAAGTTGGAGGCGATGCAAGCCAACGATACTTGGCTGTGATTCTGGCGACTTCTGTTAGCTGCAACAGAGTTGATTAGAGCAAGGCTATTCTCGGAAGCTGATCGCAAGCGATTTTCAAAGAAGCTGCAACGGTAATTCACTGTAGATCTAAGATGACTTGAGGAATGGTAGAAGGTACCAAGATGAAGTAGCTGGAAGCAAGGATGGAGGTGATGGAATTGGGACTGCTGAAGACTTTGGAGCCGAGGAGTCGTAGCAGGAAGAGAACTCTGCCATACGAGAAAGTGTGCAGAGAGATGTCACTGCAACTCGAGAGAGTGTGTAGAGAGAATTGGAGAAAAGTAGAGAAGAAATTGTGAGAACATTGGATCATTTTGGCCAAAGAATAGATAGCATGTTCAACATGTTGAAATTATTGGCTCAATTTCGTTTATCAGCAGATTTTCCACTGAGATCCACTTCTAATCCAGTCTTGCCTGGTGATGGAATTCTTCCTTGAGTTTCAGGATTGGAGTTTCCACGGAGATCCATTTATGATCCTATCTTCCCTGGTGATGGAATTCTTCCTTGAGTTTCAGGAATGCAAGAGGCTGAGGAATTTCAGATTCTGGAGCTAGCAGTCCAGGTAAGAGGTTCTTCTCAAACCTCGCATTATACTCCCATGCCAAGGTTGGAGATACCAGTTTTTGAAGAATCAAAACCGAGATGTGGATTCATAGATGCGAGAGATTTTTTCAGCATTATACCTATCTCAACAATAGGGCTGACTCGTGGTATCAAGGTTGGAATAAGATGAGGAGATTTGAGGCTAATTGGACTGAGCTCGTGGAGGATCTATGGGACCGGTTTGAAGAGAAGTCAATGACTGATGTGGTTGAAGAATTTAACAAATTAAAGCAAGACAGATCTGTGATGGAGTATCAGATCCGGTTTGAAGAACTAAGGTCTTTAATTCTGAATTCTCAGCTTGCTTTAACCGAGCAATATTTTGTTTCCAACTTCATAAGTGGCCTTAAGGCTGAATTAAGGCCAATTGTAAAAATGATGCAACTTGCTACTGTTAAGTAGGCTGCTGAGAAGGCAAGGCTACAGGAGCTTGCATTGGAAGCGATTATCAAAAAGTACACTATCTTACTGGAAATTCAGCCTTCGTTCAGCCAACAGTTGTAAGGAAATCAAGACCATTTGAATTCTAGCGTTTATCCTAACCCTAATGCAGTTGAATCATCTACTATGGAGCAGATAAGAAAGTTAGGATTGTGCTATAAATGTGGAGATAAATTCAGTCTCGACCATCAATATAGAAGATAGTTACTGGATTTGGAAGGCTTAGAGGAAGAAAACGAAGGAGGAGAGCCAGCGGGAGTTGGATGAAGAACGACGACTCTGTTGTTTCTTAGGAACAAGAAACCTCTCAAGGAGGGGGGATTATCACGACCCAAGGGTATAGAAGTAATTGTTCAATACATGTAATTCTTCTTTGTTATACTGAAGGCTGCTATAGTATTGTACCTTTGAGTTTATTACTAACGAAAAGGAGAGAACAACCTATAAATAGGCTGGATTAGTTAGAGAATGTTGTTGATGAATGAATTCTATATTCTTTCTTCTTGAATTCTCTCTGATTTCTCCCGCCATTCTTCTGATTTCCCCCTCCATTCTTCTGAATTATCCCTTCCTTTCTATTCTCTATTCCTTGATTCCTTCCAAATTCCAATTCTAAACTCTAGGAAAACCCTAGGTGCATGACACTTTTCTGCCCCTCCATACAATAAAGTTGGTCTTATTGTTGTCTTATAAAATTTTTCTTTTAGCTTTATTGGAATCTTACTATCACATAAAACCCTGATGCACTTTTCCATTTTAACAAGCCCACCTTAATTCTATAAGTAACATTCTCATTAATCTTTCCATCTCTTTGGATTATTTATCTTAAATCTAAGTTGGTCGTTTCTTAATATGATTTGATTTTCCAATTTTACCATAACATTATGCATACTTATATTCTTACTAAACTTACATTCCATATATTTTGATTTCACCCAACTTAATTTAAATCCTTCAAATTCTAGAGTGTTCTTCCATAACTCGAGCTTAGTATTCGCGTTTTCTTTTGTCTCATCCTCTATAACACTATGTCATTTGCAAATAGCATGCACTTTGGCACCTTTGCTTGAACTTGTTTAGTGAGTTTATCCATCACTAAGACAAATAAGTAAGGACTTAATGCAGATGTTTGATGTAATCCTATTGTAATTGGAAAAGTCTCAATATCTCCTTCACATGTTTTGACACCTATTTTTGCTCCATGATACATGCCTTTAATAACTTGTATATAAGCAATTTAGACTCCTTTTTTCTTTGAAACCCTCTGTAAGACTTCTCTAGGCACTTTGCCATACACTTTCTCAAGATCTATAAACACAACATGTAAATCCTTTTGGTTATCTCTATACATTTCCATTAGGTGCCTCAACAAATATATGGCTTCCATTTTTGACCAACGAGGCATGAACCAAATTGATTTTTAAATACCTTTGTTTCTCCTCTTAATTTTTGTTTAATCACTGTCTCCTAAAGTTTCATAATGTGGATCATTCACTTGTTTTATTCATAATTTCCACTATTCTGAATGTCTCCTTTGTTCTTGTAAAAATAGGCACTAAATTGCTCTTCCTCCACTTGACTGACATCCTTTTTGATTTAAGGGTCACATTAAATAATTTCGTTAACCAAAAAATGCCCTCTTCTCCCATGCATTTATGTATTTCTATTGGTATATTATTTGGTTCAACTGCTTTACTATCCTTCATCTTTTTTAGTGCTTTTTTTTTTATTTCAACATATACGTCTATAAAACATGTAATTTTTATCTTCTTCAGAATTACTAAGATGCCCCAACATAACACACTTGTTTCTCTATCTTCATTGAATAACTTCGTAAAATACTCCTTCCATCTCCCCTTGATTGCCCCCTCAGTCACTAATTTTGGTTTTCATCTTTTATGCATTTCACTTGCCTTAAGTCTCTTATTTTACTTTCTCTTGCTTTAGCTAGGTTATATATATACATCTATCTTCCTCCATCTTTTGTATGAAATTGTTGTTATAGATTCTCATCAACTTTTGACCTTGCATCACTAACGACCTTTTTTGCTTCTTTTTTGGCCAAATTGTATCTATTTGGGTTTTTCTTCATTATGACACTTTTTTGAAGTCTTGTAGGAAGCTATCTTAGTTTTGATTTTCTCTTTTTCCTCTTCATTCCACCACCAAGACTCTTTGATTTGGGACTTTTCCCTTTGATTCTCCAAGAACCATCTTCACTGTACTTCAAACAATCGTAGCCATTTCACTCTGCGTTTGATTAGTCTCTCCTTCTACGGTTCAATCTCTTCTAGACCACACTTTTTCCTAGAAAATGATTTGTTTTTCACCTTTTAAATCCCACCATCTAGTTCTTGAACTTCATTTTTGTCCTAGAAAATGATTTGTTTCATTTTTTTTTTCACCTCTTAAACTCTATGTTGAGTAATCAAGCATTTTGTTGCTATAACCTTACAATCCATGCATCATAACCGATCCTCTTGTCTCATAAGAATGTAATTTATTTGGCTGGTTGATTCACCATTTTTATTAAAGATCTATTTATAGTATCTGTACAAAAAGAGTAACAATATGTGGCAATGAACAAAGAGAAAGATGACTAATTGTTGTGTAATCTTCTTTCTATTTTATATATTTTGTCCAATCTTCCTAATATATATTAAAATTCTTTTGGTTCTCAAATATATTCATAATGAAATAAATCTATAAAATGACTCTTATTAGATTTCCCTCATTTTGTTGAAACAAGTCACCATTTCAAAATGAGATATGAAAGAGTTATTGCTTCAAAATATGTCGGTGTATTTTGATGTCTTATGAGAAACAATGGAATTTTTCTTTACCAATAATATTTTGTATCATTGCTAGGAAAACAAGCGTTCAACCATTTCAGTGGAAATGTAACTAAATTTTATTCCATGTATATAATGTTTGCTCACTACTAGCTATTGAATTATTGTTTTCCCAATGAAGTATATTACAAATAGTGGGCAGTTTTTTCTAGTTCTAACATGCTACTTGAGATGTAGTCTTAACTGTCTGTGGTTGATCTCTTGTATTAAGATGGGATGTAAAATTCATTTTGCTAACATAAAGCTCTTTTAGATTTTGGTTGCTCTGTTATATTAGGATGGGTAGGAAATTCATTTGGGTTATATAAAGTTCAACCTCTCCGTGATTGTCTTAAGTGGTTTGTGGGTCCTGCAGTTGTAGAAGGAGGTCCAATTTTAGATGTTTGGCTAAGTCCATTAGGGCCTACTTGGTTGGACGAAATGGTTTTGAAGGGAATGGGATGGAATAGATTTTATTGCCATGTTTAGTACGGGTAGGAATGGGATGACCATTCCGTTCCATTGTTATGTTTGGAGATGGCTGTTTCAGCGGTTTGTGGTGGCTCCGACAGAAGGAGGGTCAAGTTGGTGGGGATGGTGGTTGTTAATGGTGGAGATCGATGGACAGTGGTTTTGGCAGAGGAGGTGGTGGATTGCAGTGGAATGGGTAGAAAAATAGGAAAGAAATGAGAAAGGTGAAGAAGGATATTAGGACGATTTCCAGCTCACAGTGGCAGACGGCAGCTCATGGTGGTAGGCTGCGGTGGCAACTGTTGGGGAGGAGTTGGCAGCAGATAGGTGTAGATGGAGAGGTTATAAATGATTTTAGGGCAGGCTTGTATACATGGCATGCTGTAATTTCATGAAGAAGTTGAGGGTAAATATGTAAAGTGTACACCCATTCCATGGAATCGATATCCATTCCATCCATTTTGTGAGGTTCCCATTCAATCAAACGTTACCTTAGCATTCCTATTAGGTCCTGTTTTTAAAGTGTCACAAGGTTGAGACAGCCTAGTTTCAGTTATGATCTTCGAACTTATTTTGTTAAATCAAAGCTTACCTGCTTAAGTAACATAGGAAAAAGCTGAAATTCGGGGAAAAGCAGTCACCAGAACTGGATGTTTTATATTTAACCCATGCAAAGATTGGGCGAGCAGTCACCAGCCATGCAAAGATGCTTTATATTTAACCCATTGAGTGTTGAGTTGACAACAATCAGGTATCACATTCTAACCAGAACTGGATGTCAAACTGCAACCTCTGGTTGTTTTGGCAAGAGGTCTAGAGTTCATGTAGCTGACCCACCTAGTGGCATTAAGGCTTTTGATTATTGTTGGAATCTCGGGTAAAGAGGGCAGGGAAGACAGCTGTTACAGCTGTAAATATATGGTTAGTATGGAAAGGTTGACCATAGTGGTGCAAGGCTGTAAATGGCTGATTCTATAGCAGTAATCAAGGAAGACAACAAAGCAATCAATATAAAATAATCGTGAATGTATATATGCTGTGATTAGGATGTTTCTTGTGTATACTTTCCTTATGTATTCTTTCCTTTTTTAGATTCTTAAACTGTAAATTCTGAGATTATAAATAGAGGATAATCCGAAGAGGCAAGGAGTCTTTTGCCTACAATTTCAAAGCCTAGATGCTGCTATTTTTACAATTATTGTTATTCCAATAGAGCCTGTATATGAGTTTATGTTATTTTTAATTTTTCCCCTTTTCAGCGTTGTACTATGTGTATTGCTGCATCAATGGGTTCTTGAATTTTAAACTGTTGGGGTGTGAATTCTACTATTCCATTTGGTGCTGTTGCTCATAAAAAAATAATGAGTATGTGTTTGTTCTTTTAGATTGTCTATACATCTGTTTGTTTGGCCGATGTTCCGAGTGAGCCTGCTGATTTTTTCCCTCTTTCTGTACATTATCAAGAGCGTTTTTCAGCGGCAGGTCGAACAAGGTATGACTTAAAATGTTTTTCTTCTGTAACTTCGTTTATTAAACTGTAATTAAGAAAGCTTACCTTTGTGCGGCTGTCTGCTATTTCAGTGGGGGTTTTTTCAAACGGGAAGGAAGGACAAAAGATCATGAGGTATGAATTACTTTTATTTGGACCTAAAGAAACTTAGTTCTTCTGGCAACTTTGGGATTTAATGATTTTCTCCTTTTTTTTTTTTTCACATGGTGTTATTTTCCATTCCATTTACCCCTTGATTGGACAGAAGGTATAGAGGGGGTAGGGGAGTGCTATTCCTTGATTTTCATAATTTAATGGAAGGGGAAGTGAGGGTATGATAGCCTCCGATATCACAGTTTTCCTTACACAGTAATTTCAGGTGTAGGGAGGGGGAGGAAACACATTAATAAATAATTTTATTGTTTTTACTATTTTACCCTTATCATTTTTGTCTAAACCCGGTGTCATCCTTAGTCTAAAAAAAATCATATAATACAAACCAAAGCTCAAAATATTATAATTTAACACGATATATTTTATGTAAATACTCAAAATAATATGTATATATATCTAGAACACAATCAAAAGCTCATCCAAAATTAGATTTTTCCCATACAATGCAAAAAGAAAAAACATATTTTGTATGTTGTGATTTATTTTGAAAGTGATCAGGGGTATAATTATCACTTTGTTTTATTACTTTACTATTTCGTCCCTTCCATTCTCTATCGAAACAAAATGGAGTTATTTTCTGCTCTTTTTTTGCTACATTCTTCCCAAACAAGGTGAGAGTACAATCTTACGTTACTTTCTTTACTGATCCATTTTATTTCGTTTATGTACCATTTTGTCCTCTACCCTACCCCTCTCCAATCAAAGCCTTAGGTATATTATGGGAATATATGCTTATGGTGGTTAGTCTACAGGTATAAATTTGTGACTTGCATAATACATATAACCGTGTGCCTACTATTCCATGAACTAAAAAGAGAAATGAGGCATGCTCAAGTTTCAAGATTTCACTTGAGAAGAAAGAATATCTTTTAGTGGGGTGAAAGACATTCTTCATTTGGTGGACAATGGCGAGGGATTATTGTTGTGGTGGAATGATGCATAGAGATACACAAATCAATTGGTTGATTGAGGAATAGTTCTTGCTGTTGGGTGCTGCTTGTTGAAGGATGGAGGTTATTTATAGAGTAGGGGAATGGTGAATTGAGATTTTAGGTGCCTAGCTAACAATGGAGGTAGATGCTTGGTTGTTTCAGTGGGGTGAATGGTAGGCACAACTGGCTGTTCATTCTGTTGTTGAAGGATGGAGGTTGGGGAATGTGTCTTTCACATTAAGATCATTTGTGGTACAGTATTTGGTGAAGCATACTCTAGTCCAAGAGCTTCTTTTCTACAAATTGCTGGTTTAGATCTTAGCTAGACTCTTTCATTGTGCATAAATCTTCAACTGTCTGTTTAGTTATAGAAAACATTTTCTTATTTTCTATCTTTAGTTTTTCACTTCATTAGCTAGTTTCTTTCGGACAAAAAAATTTACAAAATGTGTTACATTCTTGAATGAGAAAATTATTTTTTTATGTTGAAAACTGAAAAATGTTCAAAATGGTTGTACATAATGTTTTCAATGTTATATAATCTAATATCATGTTATTAATAATATGATCATAATATTAAAATATTAATAATTATATTGTTATTTGTTATAAAATTAATACTATAAATAAATAAAACTTCCTGCTTTGCAGGGGTTGGTGGCTGATTGTTCTTGTACTCAATCTTATTTTTGCTTTGCAAAGAGGCAATTTTCAACACTCAAACTTGTGACCTTCTAATACAATAATGTATTGTTGAAATAATTTAGTAGTAATATTATAATATTTAAGATTGTGAATAAATTAGATTGATAATGTTTTGTTTACCATTATAAATATAGTATTCTTGATATTGCTAATATTGTAATATCAGTAAAAATCATTAATGGTATTGATGTTAATTTTATTTGTTCCACAATTTTAGAAATTTATAATAATTACATTTTTGTTATTAATATTTTGGGTAAAATACACCTTGGACTCTTGGGGTTAGGTATAAATATAGGGAGCACCCCTCATTTTTAAGATATTATACTGTCTACACCTATTGTCCAAAAGTTGTATCAACTTACCCTCTTGCTGTTAGATATTTACGTCACACAGGGTACTTTTGACATTTTACATACTTGCACAAATTTTTTAATGTTCGTTTATTGGAGGAGAGGTTGATATGATTTCCAAAATGTGGGGGTTACAAACTGTCATTTAATGAAACCTCAGGGATGCCAAGTATGGTGTACTCTAATATTTTTACTATTTATGATACTAATATTGTTGATATTGTTAATATTATAATATTATTTGTTATTAGCCAATTTTAATTTTTTTTTATTATTTTACAATTTCTAATAAGTAATAAGAATTTTTTTTGCTATTGCTCATATTACAATATTACTTATTGCTATTCAGTTTTTCTATTTATCAATGTGTTTAGTATTATAAATACTAATATTGTTTTTATTTTTAACATATATTGTTAGTTATTGTTAATCAATCTTAAAATTTATATTTTTACTATTTATATTGATATTAATATAGGTACAGTTAATATCGTTTTTGGTTGAGCTAGAAAAGAAGATTTTTTTTAAAAAAAAATGGGAAACATCTTAAAATAATCATTTGAAAACTGAAAAATAGAGTCCTTTGTTTTTCATTTGAAAATTTTTCTCACTTGAACTCAAGACATGTTTATTCTTCTTCTTTTTGTCAATTGAGATAGCAGATCCTAGAGTTGGTTTTTTGAGAACCAAGTTGAAGATGCTTCCTGTAGAATCAGGACATCCCAAGAAAATATAAACTTAGATGTCTTGGGTTAATCATCTAAAAAATGGGTAGATTAATGAGGATGTTACCAATAGAATTAAGCCTGGTAGATTAAAATTGAAAAGTCTATCAGACATTTTATGCGATAGTAAAATTCTGTTAAAATTAAAAAGAAAATTTATAAGACTACTCTAAGATTAGTTTTGTTGTATGGCACAAAATGTTTAGCAGTGAAGCACCGACATGTGCAAAATAGGAGTTTACCGAAGGTGAGAATGTTATGATGGTTGATGGATGTGCAACAATACAAGGAAGGATAAAATTAGAAATAAAGTTATTTGTAATAAGGTCAGAATGACTGCTATTGAAAATAAAATGTGTTAGACATGACTAAAATGATTTTTTTATATGAAAAAAAGATCAATAGAGGCTTCTGTGAAAAGAGTGGATGGAAGGGATGAAGTCTTTGGCAAAAGAGGCAGAGGAAGATTAAGAAAAATACAGTGGGTGTTTTTAGGTATGATAGTGGTTATATGGGGCTCATAGAAGATAAGTAGAGGTTGGAGTGATGGACACAAGTGGTTATTGATCTATTGAGGATTTTGTTGAAGCAATCTAGGTGAGAATTTGTATCTTGTTGGGTCATGTAGGTTAAAGTCTTGGGACCAATAGTTGATTAGTGCAATGAGTTTACAAACTTGGATGAAGTATGTAGGTTAAAGTCTTGGGACCAATAGTTGATTAGTGCAATGAGTTTACAAACTTGGATGAAGTGACAGTCAACAGAATCCAATTTGTGGTGGACTAGGGTGCGTGTCAAGGTTTGGGTGTGAGTTGTGGATTTCACACACACACACACATCCTAAGATTTCTTTTTAACAGGACTTCTTGTTACCTGCTGCATCCTTTATTTACTCTTTCCTATTTGAACATTGGATAGGATAATATATTTTTCTCAGCATCTTTTAATATCCTAAAATTTGACTGATATTATGTTCGGAATATAAAGGCCCTGCTTTAACTAGGGTTCCAAGTAAGCCAGTATTTGCTATTTTGGATAAATGTGATACATGACAGGTTTACGAGAGCTTTATATGTCATTTAGTTGTCTAAGTGTATTTTTTATTGTGTATAGGTTCTTATTTGTAGATTGATTGATAGGCCTCTGCGTCCAACCATGCTTAAGGGATTCTATCATGAAACTCAGATACTATCTTGGGTATGATTTCTGTGCACATCCCTTAAAGTATTTCTTTGCTTCAGCTTCTTCTTTGGCTAATTATTCACTTCATTTATTTAATACATGCACATAAAGGACAACCTAGTTATAACCCTTTTATTGGATGCCGTTTTAAGTGTGGTCATGTATCAATTGTGCTTCAAATTTGACTGAAATTTAATTTGTAAAAATTGATGATTTAGTAGCTATGATTTGCATAGTGGCATGATTTCTTAAGCAATTAATTTTTAGGGGATTTATTTTGAATAAAGAAGCGAAATTAATCTTAGTTTTTTTTTTTTCATGGAAACATTAAATAAAACTAAAGATTTCTTTCTTTCTTTCTTTCTTCATTTTTCACTCCCACAAGAATTGCTGCTACATTAAAATGAAACACATGCACACACATACAAATAAAAGAGAGGAAAAAAGAAATGAAATTGCTGATCTCATGTTATGGTGCCAGGTCTTGAGCTATGATGGTTTGCACTCTCCTGATTCCATGGCAGTCACTGCAGCAGGAATCGCAATGTAAGTTTGATATTTTCTTTTGCCTTAATAACTTTGGGGCATTTAGACTTGTTTGATATATTATATTTGTTTTCATGTTTAGTTACTTCAATATAACATAGCAGATTTTTGAAGTGCAGCAAATTCAAAAGTTAATTCAGGATTTCAAATTGATCATTGGTTTTGCTGCGATAGCTTTAGGAAAATTCAGCCTCATTTGATGTTAAACATTTGTTTTCAAGTTCTAATTGCTTGATGTCACAGAGCACTTTCTGAAGTGCCAAATACAAAAGTTGTTGCGGGAGTTCGAATTGGTCTTGTTAATGATAAGTTTATTGTGAATCCAACAACAAAAGAGATGGAAGAGTCTGAGTTGGATTTGTTGCTAGCTGGTACGGACAGTGCAATTTTGATGATAGAGGTGGGCGCTCTTCACCCTTCTTTCATTCTTAGGAAGTTAGTGGATCTTATCTTAATTGTCATGCTCAAATAGTTGACTATGCACTCCTGAAAGCATATGTATAGTTTATCTGTACTCAGCTGCAAGTGTTAATTTTTTTTTTTCAATAAGACAAACGTGCTCAACACAAATGTGCTCAACTTTGTTATGAACATTAGGTTGTAAATAAAATCATAAATTTCTGTTCTTTCTTTATGCTATTCATGTGACCTTAATCACTGGTGTGGAAGATCCTTGCATGTCTCAGAATATCTATGCATGTTTCTGATGGTGGCAGAGAGTCTTTTTTCTCTTACAGATTGATTGCATCACTTTTATGCTATTTCAATGCCATATTAGCGTTTTAATGTAAAGCTGAAGAATGCATTGATTGGCAGCCATACTAGTCTGAATTCTCTGTTCTTTCTAATGTATGCATACTCACAGAACTGGCCATTGATTAATTTTTGAATTCACGGGCCACAATTTGCAGGTGGTGGGGACATTTTGAGCCTAACAAAATTTAGAAACTAGAATGTAAAATATATATTTTGCAGTATGTAGTTTAAGGTTGGAAAAATATCCAGTTATAGTGCATATAATTATTTATAATGATTTGTGGTAATAATGGTGAGGTGGCTCTTCTGTAACTGGAAGGTTATAGGTTCAAGTTGGGGAAACAGTCTCCTTGCAAATAAGCAGCTTAAAGAAATGACCATCTCCATGACAAACCCCCCCCCCACTGCAACATTGACCAGTACTAACCTTTAATGAATCATAGGCTCATTAGGGTCAAACAGGCCTCCATACCAATGATAACAATAACAAATAATAACTAATAAACTGAACCATAACAATATCAAACAATCAACATCACTTTCCTCCTTTTGAGAGGTATCGTCAACCTCTGTTGTGTGCTTGTGATTGGGAAGTTGACTTCTTCTGCCACCACATCCCCTAGTTGGTTCAGTCATGAAGCTTCCAACAAGTCCCTTCTAGTGTGTTTAGGCTTCCCTCAATAGTCACATTTTTAAGTGCTCCTTCCCCCCTAAAAACTGCTCACTAAGACGGCTTTGCTTGTTATCTTGCTGGATAGGTTTAACAGCCATCACTGGTTCTTTTAGAAGAGTGGACTGCAACATAGCATTCCTCCTGCTCTCCTCTTGCTGCACATAAGATTGAGCTTGCCTCAAGGATGCAAATGGGTCCTTGCCAAGAACTTGGATCCTAATTTGATCATACTTACTCAACATTGAGACCAGCCCAAAAATCATAGATATACTCTTTGTCTAAGAGCTTCTGAAATTTGGCAGCGTCTTTAGGGCCCTCTGCTTGAAAATCTTGGTCAAAGTCCTATTCTTGCCACAAGCTATTCAACTCAGCAAAGTATTTTATCCATAGTCATCTCACCTTGTGTGGCCTCATGAACCTTTTTCCGATGCTCATATATACTCGAGCATCATTGCCTGTTTGAGAGTAATTTTATGAAACAACATTCCAAATCTTATCTGCAGTATCCAAAAGTATGTACCCACAGGCTATATGTGGCTGCATCGAGTTAATAAGCCAATACATGATCAAGGAATTCTCTGCTTCCCACTTGTTGATGGCTAGAGGATCCTTAGTCGGTTTCTTCATTTCTATTGTTAGGTAGTCATATAGTCCTCGTGCTTCAATGAACAGCACACACGATTTGGACCAAGGAAGATAGTTGCTGCTCCCATCTAATTGTACAAGACTGATTTGAAATGACGGGCTATCATTTAGCAGCCCAGACCTGCTCCAGCTACTTCCTTCCCTGGATTGCGAAGCATCACTAACCTTCGATGTGTCCATAGAGGAGAGTGAATACCAACACTGTAAGAATCTGAATTCAATAAAGGAGTTGTGCACAAAAGAGACTGGCTCCAGAAAGAGGCAACTCTCAAGAACAAGTATGAACCCGATTTAGCATGAATAGACCATAAACCAGCAACTTATCATGACTATCACACACTAATGGAGATGGAGCTGCAATGCAATCAAGGCTTCATTCAAATCAATGGATAACAACACTCCAGAGCCAGTTGAACCTATTGGACCAATATTGAAGTCAAATCATCACCGTAAAATCGGATTTGAAGAAATCACACTCAGTAGGATTTTCTGCTACTGAGCTGAAATCTGCCAAATTGATTGTTGAACGGTGGCTGAAACTCCTAAAAAATTGAGGGGATTTGCTCACTGGCGAGAGAGAAGTGTCCAAATGACGAGAAATCCAATCACTCTTTCATTCAAAGGTTACAAGAAATATATACACAGCCTATTCTAACATATAAGCAGTTTCATAATTAGACACTTTCCTAAACTAGATTAGGAAATATTTATAACTACAATTACAAATACAATCAAAATATAATCTCCTAGAAATATAGAAAGATACATCAACTGAAATCAATCCCCATATCAATCAAATATGGACAGTAATCTCTCGGATTTCTAACAAGAAGGCGGCCGGTGGTCTTGCTGGAGCTCAATGATATGCTGACATCAGCATGATGTCATTGCTGATGTCAACAACTCAAGCCTGCTGATCATTCTAATGCAAGTGAACCTGGCTCTGATACCAAGTTGAAAAACAGAGAATTTATGGAGAGAAAAGAGAGGAAAAAAGGTTTATAAAAGAGAAGAAGAAGAATTAGAGGAATACTGTAGGGGCATATTTTGCTTCTGATCTACTACTCTATTTATAATGAAAGCAGGAAAGATAATACAGCTGTAGAACTAGAATATTCTGTCAACCTTCCTAATAATCAACTCCTAACAATTAGCTAATCAATCACCCTAAATCAAGTAATCAATTAGCTACCAATCAATCAATCTCCCAAATTATAGCAATCAACAAAAACCATAGCATTTTTCAAAGTAAGTTTTTAAATTTTACTATTGAAAAAATGTCCGGAATAATAAAGGACTTGTTCTGATATTCTAAGCTGTACAGTTTAACGACAAACAATTTTGCATGTAGGGAATTAAGAAAGAAAGGTTTTGAGAGAACATTTTTTTGTTTCTCAAGTATTTCAAATTCCATTTTGTGCAATCATAGAAAAAATATTTATTTATACACATCCATACATGCCGATTCCTACATGGATTTGGGAAGAGATACTACCTATTCTTGTATGGATTTAGCATGAAACATATGTATTCCTACATGGATTAGGCAGGGTATATATACTTATTTCTATATATATTTAAGTATATGTACATATCTTACATGGATTTGATGTTGCATCTATTCCTACATAGATTTGAGTTTTTATAGGCTGCCCTTTAGTGATTCAATTTGGTAAAATCTCATGCATGTTGTTCATCATTATCGTCATTATTACTTGCACCTTATCCTAATTAAGTTAGGGTCAGTGGCACAACATTCATATGTCAGTTGACTTCTTAAAAGTCACATTGACAATGCAAATCTATGCAAAATAACAAAGTGACAATTTTTTTGTTTTTTTGCTAGATGCCCTTCCTAACACAACCCTCTAGTGACAGAATGATCAGATAAAGTTTCAATACCTTCATGTGTAAAAGTTTCATGAGACGATAGTGAATGAAGATAATTAATATGGTTGAGTTCCATCTCGTAGTTGACATTTTCATGAGTAATTTCTATAGACTGGTACCTACTGTTTTTCTCCTGGTTACATTTGGATTTGATGCTGGATACTTTTTTTTCTTCAAAATCCTTTACCTTTAGGTCATATCTTTTTGAAAGGACCCAGGTTTAGATTTTTAGACAGGAGTGTCTTTGTCTTCTTGAAATGATCATTAATTATTACTTTAATTTGTATTGAAATTATATGTTCCATTGTCTTTTATATTGCACATTCCAGAAATGCATGACACACAACATATTCCGTTTAATAAATGATAATGCTATTCCCCTTTGGGCTTGTCATGTGGCATTTCTGTCCTGATTATTTGGCAAGGATATTCGTCAACGTCTCTTGGGACTTGTAGGTGGATTTAGCACCCCCTGGTTTTACTGGAGATTGTAGGCGAGCTTGATGTTTCTCCATGTGCATCTCCACATGACTGGCTGAGACCTACGCTATGGTAAGGTCCAAGGCTTCTCTTCATGCAGAACCTGGGTGACTTTTGGATTAGATCCTAAGGTTTCTAGGTACCTGCCCCCTTGGAACTGGTCACTCATTCTTGATCAATTAGGAGATAAACAGACTTGTCTTTCAGACAGACTTCAGTTCCCTACTTTGCAAGGACATGCCTTTATCTGGGAGCTAACCTAGCATCATCACTTGATGCAATAGTGAAAAAAATCTCAATCCTTTGAAGGCATTGTTGTTGACAGTGCTATTTCTCAGAGCATAGATCAACTCCTCCCTGTCTCGGGCCCCAGAGGGCAAGTCATTAGTACTTTGAGAGAGGATCAGGCCTCCTATAATCACACTTCTGTAACATATTACAACATATCCTAAAAGGCAATCTTCCTGGCTCATCCCATCCCCTCTCTCCTCTCTTGATTTGGTTTTCTTCCTCCCAGTACCTCTAACATTCCAATATATTAGTTTACACCATTACTGTGTTGTCTAGTGCTTTTTCCTAAGAACTCTTTCATCCACAAGAGCATGGTGTAGCGCAATGGTAGACCAATCACCAGGACCAAAGAATGTTATATGATCACATCTCCAGGAATAATACTGGAAGATGCAGCCATTGAAACTCAAATTGTGGCATGTGATACAATTATGTATCCACAAATCTATTTGTTGCGAACTTGTTCTTATCACCTGCCTTTATCATCTCACTGACAAGTGCAAAGTTGTTTACCACAGGGTTACTGCAATTTCCTCCCTGAGGAGAAGTTACTGCAAGCAGTAGAAGTTGGGCAGGTTGTGTATCTAAAATGTTGCTTCTTGCAGTAATTTATTTCAGTTTAATGTTGTTTTTACTTGAAATTAAGTGTTATTTTAGCCATTCCTCTTCTTTTATTCATTTGGATTCCTAGATTTCCTTGACAAGGTATTTCTTGTTTCATCTTCGTATCATCATGGTTAATTACATCTAGACTGTCATAACTGGCTTATTCTTGGTTGACACCCTCAACACCCCCCCCCCCCCCCCCCCCCCAACACACACACACACACAGATTTTAGACTATACCAACAATTGTATTCTTCAGTGGTACCTCGCCCCTGGTCGGGCCTCCTACAAGAAGTTGGAAGGGTGCCTTTCCGCTAGATACCTTAACATGTGGTTAGTCCCTCAGTTCCCATTCTGATCCCAAGTCTAGCGTTCATTATCAGGGGTTTCACTTTTCTCACATCTATACACAAAGGCAAGATAGCGTCAAGTATGAATTTTATCACTATATCCTCATTCTATTTATCTCATGTATAGCTTTATTACATGAACATACTATTGAACATGCTATGACATGCTTTGATATCATAATACCCAAACACACATGCTTCCAGGTAGAAGACATACTTTCATTTATGGCATGTCTTCAGATTTAGTTTGCACTTCAAAATAGAAAGTCTGCAGTGCACATGCTAACAGCTCCCTTTCTTCTTCAGCTTTTTCCTCACTTTTTTCTCTCCTTCATCTCTCGTTTCCTCCCTCTCTCTATCTTGTGGAGAGCTTCTATCTCTACCATTTTGTGTTGAAAGTTGAAACCAAATGGATGGAAGGCCTATTTATTGGCATTCCAAGCTGCTGAAGCAGCTGATGGGTGGCAGCTTGCTTGGCCCCTAGCACTACATGTGGTCACTTTTGTTGAGTCAAACCTAGCCACCTACTTGAGATGAGAAGCTGTTGCCACCATTCTCTCATCTTTGACTACCACCTAGACCTGAATCCACCTGACTTGGCTTTCCAACTGCTCTGCTTGCTTCAGCTCTCTAAACCTCTACAAGTTTCTTACAGCTAGGGCTTTACTAGTCTTGCTTAGTTAATCCTGATTACCCTTCATTAGGCTCTTAATCCAACTCTTTAGATCTCAACCAAAATTAATAACTTTTATACAATTAGAATCCTCTTTATGCTTAATAGCATATCTAAAATAGCTAAGGTATTTCTTCATTTAGTCCCTCAAAATTGAGTTTAAAATCAGCTGCTTACATCACCAACACACATGTTTGTGTTCCCTTATATATATGTGTGTGTGGCAATAATTTTAGAATTTAGCTTATTCTCTTTAATCTCTATCTCTTTACTGGCTTGTGATGTAGCTTAATATATTATATTTAAATATTGCCACCTCATTCTTTACATTGCAAGACGCCTTCTATGTTAATGGAAGATGATGCCATCGCTCTAGTTTATCTAAGGTGTTACGCTAAGCTTGCCACCTCCCCATGTTTAAGCCACCCCCTACATTCATCCATCGATATTTTACATTTTCTACATGGTGGAATACACGTGATATCTCATCTCACCATCACACCTCAAGCATACCATACACATTAAAGTTTCTGGAATTTATATCAACAAATGGCACCCAAAAGGGGAATTCGATAAAATATGTATAATTTCCGAACACATGCCTCACTTTGCAGGATTGTTATAGGAGGTGACTTAAATGCTCATGTGGGTAGAGAAGAAACATGCTTTTCCATTTTTCCATGGCATACGAGCTCATCATAGCCAACACTAGGTTAAAAAAGCAAGAACAACACTTGATCACACATAAGATGGTGTATCAACCACCCAAATAGACTACTTTTTTATTAGGCAAGATGGTGGTTATGCCGTAAGGATTGTAAGGTTATACCGGGAGAATGCTTGCATACTTAACATAGAGTTTTGGCCCTTGACATCCATATCAAAAAATGGAAGAGAAAAAATAACACCAAAACAAACCCAAGGATTGAATGGTGGGATTTAAAAGGTGAAAAACAAATCATCTTCAAAAAAGTGTGGTGTATAAGGGAATAGATCGTAGAAGGAGAGGCTAACCAAATGTGGAGTGAAATAGCCATGACTATTTGAAGTATAGTGAAGATGGTTCTTGGAGAGTCAAAAGGGAAAAATCTCAAATCTAAAAGAGTCTCGGTGGTGAAATGAAGAGGTGCAAGAGAAAATCAAAACTAAGATAGCTTGCTGCATAACTTTACGTAAGTGTCCTAATGAAGAAAACCCAAAGGGATATAGTTTGGCCAATAAAGAAGCCAAAAAGGCCATTAGTGAAGTAAGGTTAAGAGCTTATGAGAATCTATGTCAACAACTCGATACAGAAGATGGAGAAAGATATATATATATATATATATAAACTAGCTAAAACAATAGAAAGAAAAACAAGACTTAAGCCAAGTGTAATGAGGTGAGCGAGGAGAGATGGAAGGAATACTTCTTGATGTTATTCAATGAAGATAGAGAAACAAGTGTCATGTTGGCACATCTTAGTAACTCTAAAGAAAATATAAATTACATGTTCTATAGACTTATATATCCAAAAGAAATAAAGTAAGCATTCAAAACGATGAAGAATAGTAAATTAGTTGGGCCAGATAATATACCAATAGAAGTATGGAAATGCATCATTTTCTGTTGTTTTGCTTGTTCTGTAAATGTTTGGAGTGAAAATTGTGAACACTAGGTTCTCATTTTGGTACCACAATGTGACCGTTTTGTCATTTCACAGTTTTATCTTGTTTCTTCTGTGATATTAACTGTAGTTTTCTTCAATAGAATTAGTCATACTTGGAAAGGCAGGGTCTTGATTCACGGATTTCACTTCAAATATCCATTCAGAATGCAAATAAATTATCGTTATTGTAACTCTCTTCGACAATTACCAGGTTGCAGTGCAAGGAATTTGCAATGAGGTCGAGGCTTTAGCCAGAAGGTGTGGGAAACCAAAAATGCTTGATGCCATCAAATTACCACCCCCTGAACTATATAGGCATGTTGAAGTATGCATCCTTCTTTGCTGTTTTATTCAATCACGAATTGTTATTATTTTCTTTTGGACTTTTGAACCTTTGTTTTCATTTGTATGTAGGAGTGCAGTATATTAAAAATTTATGTTTTGACTACAATGAATGAAAAAAGTTGAAGATTCAGAGTTCATCTGAAGTCTAGTAGTCATGGGGCTTATCTTAAGGTGCTCAAAATAGATAAAGCTAGTTTTTTGGTAGTTAAATTAAGCATTAGGTAGGTACTGTTGCTTAAGAGTAGGATGAAGAAATTTCTTCTGAGAAACTGTTTCGAAAGCCTGCGACATGGTAATTGGTTCTGCTTTTCCCCATTTAGGATCTGTATAACTTCTTTCTTTGAGTAGTATACTGGACTTTTTCTTTCTCAAATTTGATTGATTAAGTAAAAACTTGCTGATACTAATGCCAGGTAGGTTGCAATAACAGAATTAGAGCCCATATTCAAAATTGAGCTCTTCTGTGAATTGTTGAAAAGCAATAAGGATTTATGAACTTCATTAAAAGACAAAAATGAAATGTATAATACGAGTTCATTAAAAGACAAAATGAAAGGTATAGTACGAGGTCATCTACTGTCTTCTTTGCATTTGCAACACATCAACCTCTGTTGTCTGTAGGCAACAAGTATTGCAAAATCAGAGTTATAGCCCATGTTCAAAATTGATCTCTTCTATGAATTGCAGAAAAGCAATAAGGATTTATAGAACTTTATAAAAAGGCCAAAAGTGAAAGGTATTATACAAGTTCATCTACTGTCCTCTTTGCATGTACAACACATCAAACACAAAAGTGGTGGGAACTCTTAAAGCTCTTCATTCTCTTGGAGCAGTTATGTGTCTCTGAACACTTAAAAGGTAGGAGCGTGCCAGTATAATATCCAGGGATAACAAAATAGAGAAATGAACTCCCCTGCTTGATTACCACATCACAATTGTTAAATTGTTAACCACCATCTCATCTAAAAGGTTAAGTTTGTAAATAGAGGGTTAACTTTATCTTTTATCTTATTATTTTTATTCTCAACTATAAATGAGGAGTTAACCTACCAACTCTTCTACTTTCCAAAAGAACCATTACTGGGGAGCAGGTTCCTGTTTTTCGCTTGAGTGTTCATCAAGAAAATGGTATCAATCACTGATGAACAAATAAAAAGTTCCACTTTGGAAGGAACTTCTATAAAGCATCAAAATATTACCCACCCCCTTGAATTCAAGATTTGCAGTTTGAATAGAGATGGTGGTCATGCAATCCTTTGATTTGTGATCAAGCAGTAAGTTGTAAAGCATTCTTATCCTCCTAAATTCAAGAAATCCTGTGAATTGTTAAATGGAGAATCATCCACACAAACCATGGCACTATCTATGGTCTTAGCCCATCTGCAATAACAAACGCAATGTTTTGGAAGAGATCTTGCAATCGTTTTTTAATATCCTTCCATAAACTCACTTTGGAAAAACTGTGCCTATTGAAGTTCATACTTGGAGCCATATTGCAAGAAAAATCCCCTCCCCATGGAGGTTCTCTCTATAGCACCCCTCCCAACCCGACCTCCTACTCAAATCAATTCTTCATTAATCATTTTCAAGTGCTTCATTCCGAAACTTCTCCTTCAAGGGGGAACACAGGGGTACTTTCTCTGTGTGTGTTTTGGATAAATAACAAAATAAAGTGTCTAAAAGGGGACACATTCATTAGAATAAAACTGCAAGGGCTACAAACTCCGTGAGCTCATTTATAAACTGAATGAAATAAAAGAAGGAAGATGGAACAAAATGGAACACCTTGTAAAAAGTGAAAAAAATAATAGAACCCTTGAGATTGTGGATAGAAGGGTCCATGCACTCCAAAGCTTTATTATGCCATTCTTCCTAGATGTGCCACCAAACAAAACAAAACAAAACAAAAAAAAAAAAAAAAAGGAAAGGAAAGGAAAAGATGCTAGAAGTACCTCTGGCTAGAGCATGAACAACCCAGCTCCAGGTGCAAAAAGAATCATTCATGGATGTTGGCATAAGCCAAGATCTATCAAAAATGTCGAAGCTCTCTAGCTACATAGTAGTGGAGAAGAAGATGATATGTATACTCTTTTTTGCTGTTCTGTCATATGCATTGTCCAATAAATAAAATAATTATTCACATAGTTATACTCTCTTCATCCTTTAAAATTTGGCAATTGGTAAACCCATTATGATTGTATACAGGAAATTGCTGGTACAGAATTTGTCAATGTGCTTCAAATTAAGAACAAAATACCTAGAAGAAAGGCTATCTCATCATTGGAAGAGAAAGTTTTGACTATACTCACAGAGACAGGTTATGTTAGTAAGGATGAGGCTTTCGGAGCTACTGAGGCAGTACCAGACTTGTTTGAGGATGAAGATGAAGATGAAGAAGTGGTTGTAGATGGTGAAGTTGATGAAGGTGATGTTCACATAAAGCCAGTTTCACGAAAATCTACTCCCTTGGTAAAGTTAAACTCCTTTTCACCCTACATTTGCACACGCATCCATTAGCATATCGGATAAGTCAAGAATTTATTTTTTTCCTATCTCCGTCTTACAAAATAAACATGCCCTTTCCAAGTCTTTGAATCTTCTGTAACAGGGTGTTGATTTTTTGTGGTTTCTTTTGACAAGTTTAACAACCCCTATTTCCACTAAGCTTCAATGCTATTTCAAATAGACTTGCAGAGTTATCCATTGCACTGACTATTTCTTTCCTTGGGGATCATTGTATTGTGATTGAGGATAATTATGTCATTTCTGTTTTTTAAGGATAAATTATCAAATTAAATCAAAATATTGTTGAAAATGGAGCTTGTTGATTCAGTCCCCTTTCTTCTTCATCCTTTGCTGTTGTTTAATAGGCAGTTCTTCTCTCTCTCTCTCTCTCTCTCTCTCTCAAATGATTGGAAGTTGGGGATTTGCCTCCAGTTGCCTGGATGGAAACAGGGCTCATCTTGCTTTGGCTGGGAAACTCTGGAAAAAGAGAATGTCTTTGGCTGCTACACATTTTTGAACTGTAATAGATTTCAACTTTGTTTTTGTTTTTGTTTCTGTTTTTTTTTTTTTATTTGCTTGATGAAAGGTCAAAAGGCCAGAAAACAAACAGAAATATGAATCACAGGACACCTCTCTAGAATTCGCAACAGCAGCAAGGTCCTCTTGGACTAGTGACTACAAACAGTTGGGAAGATTGGAATGAGTCCACCTCAACTATAACACGACACCACCCCTGATCAGAAGCTAGCAGCAGTACCTGCTGTAAAGCTTTGGCCTCCCCAGCTTCTATTAATACTGCACATCCAAGAAAGGTATGTGAGGTAATCACAGCACCTACATTATCACATGCTGTAATACCAGCAACCATAAAATGATCCATAAAACCAGCCTTGAGTTATTCTTGATAACTCAGTCCGGGGAAGATTGCCAATAACTTTCGATAATATCCATAATACTAAAGTTAAGATTCTGAAGGGTATCCTGTTGCGAAGCTTTGGAAATGCAAATCAACAACTACCCATCCGTGTATTTTTCCCATCACTCGTACCAAATTGCCCAAGCTGTGGGGCAATGCACAAATAGATGAAGAAGAGATTATTCCTCTTGACTACACAAATAACAAGCCAGATCAGAAATAGGAAATCTCCCGGGCAGAACATACTTAGCTGGCAAAATATCAGACAGAACTTGCCAAATCAACATCTTAAGCCTCCCATGTAAAGGACTGCTCCAGATTTTATCCCATGGAAATGCTGTCTCCACAGTGTTCCACTCAATTATAGTGAAATAGACTGATCTAGTTGAGAATGTATGAGAGTTTGTATCTAGCCAGCACCAAGAGTCCTCACACGGGAGATGAGGAATAGGGATATCAAGGATGTAGGGAATAGACAACAGATGAAATAATTGGATAAGCTTGTTTGTCAACCAAGTTGTCCTTACGGGGCACAAAACTGGTAATAACACCAAATTATTTGGACCAATGGAAGGGGCCTAGAACCTGGTAATCCGGGAAGCCAAGTCTCATTCCAAATGCAAATAGAAGAGTTTGATCCAATCAGTTTACAAGTCCTTTTGGAGAGGATGTTGCGATACTGCAACATAGAACACCATATTCTAGAATCTTAAGCCGATGACACTTCCATAAAAGACTGATTTCTGCAATATTTGTGCCTCATAATTTTAACCCAAACAAGGCTGGATTTTGTTTGATGCTCAGGGAGAAATTTCCACCACAACTTAGCCAAAAGAGCACGGTTCATAGCAGCAGATTGGTGGAAACAGAAGCTGCCTCCTGATTCCAGTCTACAAGAAGCAGCCCAAGATTTAAGAAACAAGCCTCTCTGATTCTCCTCCTTTCCCACCAAAAATAACTCATGCTCCTATCTAACAATGGCACACCTTCTTGGGGATACTCATGGTGGACATGGCATATATGGGAAGAGATGCTGCTGCTGCTTTAAGAAGAATAGCCAGCTTGCCTTCCAACTTAGTATCCAATTAATTGACATTTCTAATTGGTAACCTATTGGATTTCATTTCATGCTAAGAGATCACATTTCCTTTGTCTAATCATATCTTGTCCATCCATGTTCATAGTTCTACACTTGCATTGCTCTATGGGATTAGTAGTTATGCACCAGCTTGTTTATGTTTCAGTAGGATCATACTTTTTCCTTTAAAACTGTATCTTGAATTCTAAATCAATGAATTCTGGGTACTTTCTCAGTATCTCAATGATGATTTATGATTGAAAAATCATGAGTCAAACATATTTACCTGATAATTGCTTTCCTTGTATAGTTATTCTCCGAGGTAGATGTGAAGTTGGTATTCAAAGAAGTTACATCCAAATTCCTACGCAAACGCATTGTCGAGGTATGTAACTTTGTTAACTGGGACACTTTCTTCTAAATGTATTATTCTTTTGCTCTTAGTTATTTCTGGCCCTGAACTGTCAATTAGATAATACTCGTTGAAGTTACCATTAAAAAGGGGGGATGTCTCCAATTTGTGGAATTTCATTAGGAATTCCTTTGTCAACTGCTATGGTTCAGTGTTCAGTTTGTTGGTATTTAGAATGTAGTTAGAGGGATTGTTGATTATCTTTCTTCCCCATTGAGTTATTTCTAAGCAGCTAGCTATATCTTCCAAATTGGAGGTTTGGGAACTCAATAATGAGTACCACATTATTCATCTGCAGCCATGACCCCCCCCCCCCCCCCCCTTAAATCTTTGTAGTCCAATTAAAATTTCTCCTTTTATTACCTGAATTGAGTTGCTCAATTAATCATGAAGGTGAGTTAGCAAGGGTATGCCTGTAAAATGAGGAATATCGTGTTGTCGAGGTTCATGACCCTAGGCAAACCTTAACTATGACACCTTGCTCCATTGAACACACATTACTCTTCCAACTAGAGGTAACTTAACCCACCCCAGCTGTACCTTTGACTCCTCAAGGATTAAAACTTCATGACTTTCTGATGTTTAGAGACATCCTCATTATCATCTGAAAATTGTTGATATTAGGACTATCAAAATAGGACCAAACCGAAAAGAATTCTCACTCGAAAGCTTGCACACTCACAGAACTTAGAAACCAATTAAGAAAACAACAGAATGAAAATTAAATTGCAGAAAGATAAAACAAACCAACAAGGAGACAGTAGCTATCCTGGTTCGGAATGCCTTTAGCAAACCTACATCCAACAGTCAACACCCACACACAGAGCAACCTTTATTCAGATGAAAACGATCAGTACATCAAGCGTCTAATCCCTCATCTATATCCCCGAGTACATGCATTCTCTCAAGAACACAAGACTAAACACTAAGCCTTTCTTTCTCAAGAATGGAAACCAGCACTCGATCATAGATGAAATAGAAACTCTCTCTTGGATTGCTCTTCCCGACTAACTCCCGAGCCCTCTTATTTATAGAAAGGGCGGACATCCCAATATAATTAACTACTATTGGGATATTACAATTAGGCCCCCTAAATACTAAGTAATTACACTTGGTATTTTAACCCTAATTGATCTAATCTTCCAGCCGATGCATCTCCAATATTTTACTGATCTTCTACCGCATAAACTCTAGGCAAACTCAACAAAAATATTTCCCACTTTTTGAAATCATTTAAAAATAGGTCTCAAGTCCTCCTTTCATTCTTCTGGAGAATGCTATTTCGAGACACCTTCCTTTAGATTTCAAAACATTGCATCCTGATTCTGAAACTTGGTCCCCGTTGTTCTCATTCTGGAAGCTAGTTTCAAAGCCTCCCCTTCTCCTTTTCAAAACTAGTAGCCTGGTGTTCATATTTTGGAATACCTGGGTTCATCACACAGCTCTCAATGTTTTGTTCAAGTTTCAAAACCTCCAAAAATCAAGGTTTATATCTTAAAAATCATTGGGTATTTTTTGTATTTCAATCTCCTTAACTTATTCCAAATTGTGTATTTAACATTACCATGAATATGATTTATTGAGACTAAGCCCAACATCTTGCTGGAAAACAACGCATTTCATCCCTTTTTTTAAAAAACATATTGTTTGAAGAGTTACATATCTAATACAACAAAACAATTCATTTGAGGGATATAATAGTTGAGGGAGAGTGAGGGATGCAATAGTTAGATAAAATTCCAACCTATATCATGGGACGAGCTAATAATTCTCTTACCACATTCACTAAGCTAAATGGACTCCCAAGCCCAAATCTAGAGCCTCCTTGCTCAATGTTGGCTGACCCAACCTTGGTGAACAAAACTCTCAATGCATCGAATAACTTGAAGAGAAATAACTACACATTTTTCATGCATTATTTCTAGTTCTAATGAACCCTTACCAACTTGTCTTCCTGTCATTTATAGCTCTATCTCATTTATTTTCTTTGTAATACACTTGTAAGTGTACTTTTGGAGAGAGATTTCATCCCCCCTTCTTTGTCCCTCCCTCACTCCCCCCCACCCACCCCCCGCCTCTCACATCTAAAAGTTTAAGCTATTAGATATAGGATTAACGTTATCTTTTATATTATTGTTTTTTTTTCCCTGTAACTTTCATATTATTGTTTTTACCCTCAACATAACCAACTGCCCAATTACAACCATCAGTTTGAATCGTCTCTCCTCTTTTTCATATCCATCAAGTCACACTGATTTGCATCTATTCATGACCATGTCATGTCTTATCTGTACAACAAGGTCGCATCATATGTTGTAGATAAATTCGTTATCTTGCCTGCCATGCACTGTTTTCACCTAAAAAATTGTGCCAACTGCATTTTCCCAGAATTTATTATCCATAATACCATTGTCCTCTTCTTGGGGGTGAGGAATCTGAATTCAATCTTCATATTTCTGAATAGCCCCTTATATATATTTACATATATTTCATTATTTTGTCAGCAAGCCTTGAAACCTCCCTCTATATCTGCATTCTGGAGGACTCAGTTCAAAATGCCCTTCCCAGGTTTCAAAACATGACCTTTCCTTGACTTGCATTTTGGCTGTCTGTGCACTTCAATTTACTGTTTTCTCAAAATTTGATCCAGAAATTAACTTAATTGTGAGTAATAATTACAGAATAGGATTGGGTATTTTGTTGATGATATTATTTACACTCGGTTATCCCTATCCTTAATTTATCCTGTGGTTATTCAGGGAGGGAAAAGAAGTGATGGACGAGCTGCATCTGAGATACGATTGATTGACTCAAGATGTGGATTACTTCCTAGAGCACATGGAAGCGCTCTTTTCACACGTGGGGAAACACAGGTCTATCGAAGTGTTATTTTCTGTACACAAATGAAAATCATTGGGCAATTTGATATGGGCATATGATCTTAAGTTCATTTTTGGTGTTTTCTTCATGGTATTGATCTGTGAATTATTACTTTAACAAAAATATGTTTGTTCAACAAATCTTCTGCTTTTGACTGCATCAGTCTCATAATTTTGTGAGAAAAATTTAAAATGTTTTTGTATTTCCTTTGTGTAAGTTATGCCTTTCACCTTTTCTCTTATTTAAGTATTAACATTTCTGTTATGTTGTCCATGAAAATATCAGTGCATTTGAGCATGCACTGCCCATATCTTTTAACTCAAGTTGTAAGTAATTTTCAACTCTGTATCTAAAGTGAACCTTGTGGTTCACCTAAGTTATTCTAGTTTCTTTTTTCTAGATTATGACGCATAGGTTTCTTTGAACTTGTTTTAATGAATGTTTCAGTATCCTTTGTTGGTCACCTTTCTTCAATTTTTTTGGTAATGCTTCTTGATCACCAGAATGTGTTTGATTTGAGGCATTCTTTGCATGTGTCCTGGCTGTTTTGATTTATTCAACAAGCACATGGCTCAACTTTTGTACCATAAAAGACTTTGGTTTCCTTCCAAGCAACTGAGTTGCATATCTGGACTATTTTGTTTTGCAACATATCTGTTATTCATCCAACATAACTACTATCTAGATCATTTGGAGTTTTCTTGTATCTATTTTGTTGCAGATAAATCTATTTTCATCTGGTAAACAACTGAGCATCAAAGATTTTGAAGTCTAGTTCTTTGCTTGTTGTAGTAATAAACTAGTGCAGAGTCTAGCTGTGAGCTTGCAAGGGATTATGCCTGTATAAATTTAAACAACCCAGGAAAAGACTTTCCCCTCTGATCTCCTGTTTTCTTTTAGTTTTAGTTCTCAATTCAGATTAATGCCCAGAAGGTGCAGCTGGAATGCATGTGAAAAAGTGCAAGCTATTCTTTTCTCTTGTCTATAAGTACCACAGACTAACTCCTTAGTTTTGCTTTTTTCCATCCTCTTTGTGTCTCCTGTTTCAGTCGCTTGCTGTTGTTACTCTTGGTGATAAACAAATGGCGCAAAGAATTGACAACCTTGAAGGTGCAGATGAATTTAAGCAATTCTATCTTCAGGTGCCTCTCCCAAACCCCAAAAAACATAGAGTTCTTTGCTATGCTTGTAATTATAATTATTAGGTTTCTTGAGCTGCTTGAACTTTGCAACAATTTTTTCTTTCCATGATTTTGCAGGTAAGTGATGGTAGTAGTTATCAACCCCCCCCGGGTTGTGTGACCAATCATGAACCCTAAGCCAATGCTTAAAGTTCATGAAGCCTAAATATTTATCCAATTTATCATCAAAGAAAATAACCAATATTCTTAACTGTAATAACTAATATTCCACTGAACTCCTTGGTCTCACACAATCTAAATAGGTGACATTAACTGAAAAACAAACTAGCCTAACTGAATCCACTTGTGAATCCTCTAGTATGAGTTCACACATATAGCGCAATTAATCTTGGTCACCTGAAAAATGTTAGGAGAGGGGTGAGCTTAAAGCCAGTGGAGGTTACCCCATATAATAGATCAATATCCAAAATAAATAATTTGATACATATAATAAACGGAATTCAATTTCAAAATTTCACCAATATTCCCCATGCAACAACACATATTAACAAAAGAATCATTTCATGCATCTCTGTTATTCAAGTTTGCATTGAGTGGTTGGAAAGTTTGGAAGGACTCGGATATTCTTTAGGGGATTATGTGCGGCAGTGGCAGTTAGAGAAATTAGGCTAACTGTATATATTATATTAAGTGAGGGGTAGTTAGGGAAACTTCTCAGTTATATCATCCCTCTTGTAACTCACGGCCTTGTGTCTATAAATAATAGGTGTGGGGTAATCTGTCGGACACTTGTGATTGATCATTCTTGTTGATAGTTTTCGAGAGCTGTATTGTAAGAGAAAGCCTAGAAAGATAGCCTTGTAATCTTGCAGTGAGAGTTCTTGTGTATCAGTGAGGGAAGAGGGATTGTGCGAGGGTGATTTTTGTACTGTTTTTCATCAAGTCCTAGTGGATTGCTCTCTCTATGAAGGCTGGATGTAGGACTGATTTCAATCAGTCTAAACCAGGATAAATCTCGGTGTATATTGTGTGGTTTGATTGCTTTAACTCTACTTTTTGTCAATTCTTTATTTTCTATTTATGTTGTATGGTTGAATCAATGAGGGAGTGCATCAAGAGTGTTTATATTTGTTGGTTTATTGGGTGAATTCATAGATCGACAGTGCTCCCAATTCTAACAAATTGGTATCAAAGCCGAGTCTCTCATCAAGAACCTTCAAGGATCATTAGAATTTGACACATACCCATAGGAATGGCTTCTACAGCCTTTGCCACACAGTATGATGTGGAGAAATTCGATGGCCAAAACAATTTTGGCCTATGAAAAATGAAGATGAGGGCCTTATTGGGAAACCTAGGTCTGGAAGAAGCCTTAGAGGCTGAAAAGAAAATACCTGAAACTTTCACTGAGGAATAGAAAAAGGAAATCTGTGAAAGGAGAAAGAAAATCAACAAGAAAGCATTTAACACTCTAATTCTTAGCCTTAGAGACAAAGTGTTGCGGGAGGTGTCAAAGATGACAACCGCGGAAGACCTTTGGAATAGGCTAGAAACTCTTTACATGACTAAAACTCTTTCTACCCGATTATATTTGAAAACAAAGTTCTTTTCATTCAGGATGATTGAGAGTCAAAGGTTACAAGATCACATTGATAGTTTTAATAAACTATGTTTAGATCTTGAAAATATTGATATTAAGTATGATGATGAGGATAAGGCATTAGTCTTATTGCACTCACTTCCAAAATCATATGAGACTGTTATAGACATCTTGAAGCATGGTAGAGACAAATTGGCTCTAGATGATGTTATAGGGGCTTTGAATTCTAAGGAATTACAACATAAAGTAGAGGCTAAGAAGACTACTGGAGATGTATTAGCAGTGAAATTTAGGACAGAAAAGAGAGACCCTAGACATAAAGGTAGGTCTTAGTCAAAGTCTAGAAGTGGCAAGAAAGTGATTAAGTGCTTCCATTGCCATGAGGAGGGGCATATAAAGAAGCACTGTCCAAATAGGAAGAAAGAGTATCATGATAAGTCTAGCCCAGAATTTTCAAACTCCATTTGTGACTATGATAGTGCCGATGCACTAGTAGTGTCCAGTAAGGATGAGAAGGATGTGTGGGTGTGCTTGATTCGGGGTGTTCATTTCATATGACTCCTCACAAAGAATGGTTGTTAGACTATAAGGAAATTGGTGGAGGTAGAGTCCTTTTAGGAAACAACCATGAGTGTGGAATAGTGGGAATTGGAAATATTAGACTTAGGATGCATGATGGATTAGTTAAAATTTTAAATAATGTTAGGTATGTTCCTGATTTAAAAAGGAACTTAATATCACTTGGAGAATTAGATAAAAATGGCTACTCCTATAAGGGAGATAGTGGAATGCTTCAGGTAGTGAGAGGGTCCCTAGTGTGCATGAAGGCTGTCCTTAAGAATGGCATTTATGTGCTGCAGGCAGCCACATTAAGTGGTGATGCAGCCTTAGGAGAAGCCAACTGTTGTGTCAGTCTAGTTTATGGCACTTTAGGATGACCCATATAAGTGATCAAGGCCTTAAGGAGTTGTCTAATCAAGGAATCTTAAGTGCTGGAAAATTTACAGCATTAGACAAGTGTGAAACCTGCATTCTAGGAAAGTCTATTAAAGACAAATTCCCTAAGAAAGCCACCCACTCATCACAAGCCCCATTAGATTATATCCATTTGGATTTATGGGGCCCTAGTCAATCCTTAACCCATGGAGGGGCAAGGTATTTCTTATCCATAATAGATGATTTCTGTAGGATGGTTTGGGTTTTTGTTTTAAAATCAAAAGATCAAACTTTTGAGGTATTTAAAACTTGGAAAATTATGATAGAAAATCAAATGGGTAAGAAAATAAAGATAATTAAGACTGATAATGGGCTAGAATATTGTAATAAAGACTTCTCCCATATGTGTAGTGAAAATGGCATAGTGAGACACCTTACAGCCCCCAGAAACCCTAGGCAAAATGGCTTGGCCGAGAGGATGAATAGAACCCTCTTAGAGAGGGTGAGATGCATGTTGATACATGCTAGGCTATCTAAGTCCTTTTGGGGAAAAGCTGTAATTACAGCTGCATATTTGATTAATAGGTCCCCTTCTGCAGCTATAGGCTTTAAAACACCTTATGAGATGTGGAAAGGTCGTAAGCCAAGCCTTGAGCATTGTTAAATAAGATAAGTAAGGGGTATTAGTGTATTTATTTTTAAGTACATGTATGTATATATATATGCTTGTATTGTACACTTGTGGTAGAATACATACATACAATTTATTTTATACTCATAACATGATATCAGAGCCCAAACCCTAGCCGCTGCTGCTGTCGCCA
Source organism: Diospyros lotus (assembly GCF_014633365.1). Taxonomy (NCBI): domain Eukaryota; kingdom Viridiplantae; phylum Streptophyta; class Magnoliopsida; order Ericales; family Ebenaceae; genus Diospyros; species Diospyros lotus. The sequence goes on from NC_068344.1 coordinate 182,469, forward strand.
ATCGACACCATCACCGTCGGTCGCTTCGCCCGTTGTCGCCATCACCGCCGGTCACTTCATCGGTTGCTAGTTTCGTTGGTCACGCGACCATTTCGTTGATATCGTGACTCTCTTTCTCCAGATCCGACCATCTTCTTCAGGTCGCGCCCAGATCCAGATCTCGCCCTCGCCCTCGTCGACCGCCGTTGCATCCCAGATCTCGCCCTCGCCCTCGCCCTCGCCCTCGCCCTCGCCGCGCCTGCCCAGATCCGACCATCTTCTATCGACTGCCCCTAGATCTCGCCCTCATTGTCACCGTGCCTGTCTAGATCCGACCATCCTCAGGGCGACCCCAGCTTTGGCCGTTGGTCTTCAAATCTGGTGACTCTCAGCTTCAGCTTTTCTACGCCTAGATCTGCCATTGCTCCAGATCTGCTGTTCTTTCCGCATCATGTCTTCATCCACAAGCCACTCTACCATGTCCACACCTGTGACCATTCCCCATTTTTTCGGGCACACCAGTTATTACCATGGAGAAGTTGAGTGGACAGAATTATTCCGCTTGGTCATCTGCAGTTGAAATTTGGTTTCTTGGCCATGGCCTTGAGGATCATTTATTAAAGACTATTTCAACTGTTCATGCGGGCAATCAACTTCTTTGGCAGAAAGTGGATGCTCAATTATTGAGTTTATTGTGGTAGACCATTGAGCCGACCTTGATGCTGATATTTCAACCTCTTCGGGAGTGTAGCGCCCTTTGGACTCGGGCTCGTGAGCTGTTTACTAGTGACATCACTTGTATTTATGATGTGATTGGTGCTTTGTTCAATTTACGACAGGCTAATTTGGATATGACCACATATTTGGGTAAGCTTCAAGCTTCTATTACTGACTTTAACGAGTTGATGCCCTTTGATACTGATATCAAGAAACAATAGCAACAACGTGATCAAATGTTTACTATCCTCTGTCTTCATGGAATTCGACCGGGGCTTGACTCAGTTAAGACAGATTCTTGGCAGTGCTTCTCTCACTCCTCTGACAGAGGTATTTGCCAGGCTACTTAGAACCTCTTCTATTACTATTGATCGTGGCATGTTTGTACCTAGAGATCACTCTGCCCTTGTTACGACCTCGATTGATCGTGGTCGTCGGGGTGGTGGTTGTCCTCGACCTCAGTGTTCTTATTGTAATCGTCTTGGTCACACTAGAGAGACTTGCTATCGCCTACATGGTCATCTACCACACGCAGCCAGTACTGCTAACATGGTTGTGGGCGCTTCAAAGGGTCAGACATCTATCACACCCAGTGATTCCTTACCAGTGACTATCTCCGAGGGGGAGTATGCTCAGTTTCTTTAGTTCCGGAAAGCACAACATGGTACTTCACTTGTGACATCCTTTGCTGACACTGGTAACCCTACTGCCTGCTTTACTAAGTCTTCATCTTCTCTTGGCCCATGGATCTTCGACTCCGGTGCCATCAATTGCATGTTTGGTAATCGTTCTCTCCTATCTCATGTTTAAACTTTGCAGTCTCTACCTCCTGTTACATTGGTTGATGGCTCTCAAGCCTCAATCATGGGTATTAGCACCGCTACACCTTTTCCTACTTTACCATTATTATCTGTTTTACATTTACCACAATGTACCTTTAATTTGTTCTTTGTCAGTCAACTCACTCGTAGTCTTAATTGCTCTATAACTTTTTTGTCTGATTCTGTTCTTGTGCAAGATCGGAGGATTGGATGGACGATTGGTATGGGGTTTGAGTCTCACAGTCTCTACTATTTGTCTCTCCTTGCTTCTTCAGTAGCATGCACAACGACAACTTTCCCACTACAAGTCCATTGTCCGCTGGGGCACCCATCTCTTCCCAATCTCAAGAAGATGGTTCTCAATCTCTCTAGTATTTCTTCCTTAGAGTGTGAGTCTTGTCAACTTGGGAAACATAGTCGTAGTTCTTTCCCAAGTAGAGTCAATAAACGTGCTAGTTCTCCTTTTTCAGTAGTCCATTCAGATGTATGGGGTCTCGGTCGTGTCAGTTTAAAAGATGGCTTTCATTATTTTGTAACATTTATTGATGATTTCTCTCGAACTACATAGCTATATTTAATGAAAATGCGTTCAGAGTTATTTTCAGTCTTCACTACATTTTGTGCTAAAATTAGAACACAGTTTAACTTTCCTATCCGTGTTCTTCGTAGTGATAATGCTCTTGAATATTTGTCTATCCCCTTTAGATCTTATATGGCATCCAATGGGATTCTTCACTTGACTTCGTGTCTTGGAACCCCACAACAAAATGGGGTAGTTGAATGCAAGAATCATCATTTAATTGAGATAGCCCGCACGTTTCTTCTTCATATGCATGTTTCGCTTTAATACTGGAGTGATGCCGTTTTAACTGCATGTTACTTAATTAACCGCATGCCATCTTCTATCCTTAATGGCCAGATGTTACCTTCTTTGAGTCATCTCCTTATTTCCCTTCTTTGTCTGAGGTCTCCGAGTCTGTGTCTGCTGGGTTACCTTTGCTTGTCCCTTTTCTTGACCTTAGATCATCTCCATCTCCAACGTCTTCACCGTCTCCACCATCCTTTGCCTCTCGCCTTGATTGCCCCGATCTTCAGGTCTATTAATGGCGTCCACAACTCGTGGTCTAACTAGCATCGACTGTTGTCGCTAGTCCGAGGGAGTCGTCTCCTGGCTCATCCCCTGTGCCGATTCGTTCTTCCTCCTTTGGTTTGTCGCCTTTGACTTCTGATCTTGACTTACCTATTGCTCTTCATAAAGGTACTCGCCATCCCATTTCCCATTTTGTTAGTCATGATTCTTTGTCCCTTGGATAATTTGCTTTTGTTTCTTCTTATCTTCTATTTCTCCTCCTAAATCTATTCCCGAAGCTCTTTCCCATCCAGGGTGGTGGGCTGCTATGGTCGAAGAAATGTTTGCTTTACATTCCACCAGGACTTGGGACTTGGTACCTCTTCCCAAGGGTAAGTTTACTGTTGGTTGCCGCTGGGTTTACACTGTACACTGTTAAAGTTGGCCTTGATGGCCGGATTGATCGTCTTAAGGCTCGCCTTGTTGCCAAAGGATACACTTAGGTTTTTGGTCTTGATTATGGCGATACATTTTCTCCTGTTGCTAAGATCTCTTTTGTTCGCCTTTTCTTGTCCCTTGTTGCTATGTTTCACTGGCCTCTTCATCAACTAGACATAAAAAATGCCTTTCTCCATGGCAATTTGTAGGAGGAGGTGTATATGGAGCAACCTTTTGGATTTGTTGCTCAGGGGGAGTTTTGGCTAGTGTGTCGCCTTCGAAAATCTTTATACGGTTTAAAATATTCTTCTTGAGCTTGGTTTGGTTGATTTAGTTCAGTTGTTCTTGAGTTTGGGTTAACTCGAAGTGAAGTTGATCATTCTGTTTTTTATCGTTCCCAGTCTGGCCGCCACATTTTTTTAGTGGTGTATGTTGATGATATAGTACTTACAGGGGATGATGATGTTGGTATCACTGAATTGAAGGTACATCTTCACCAACAGTTTCAGACTAAGGATCTGGATCCTTTGATATATTTTTTGGGTATTAAGGTAACTCGATCAAAACAAGGCATCTATATTTCTCAAAGGAAGTATGCCTTGGATATGCTAGAGGAGGTAGGATTGCTTGGATGTAAGCCTACAGATACCCCTATGGATCTAAATATTAGGTTGTTACCGAGACAGGGGGAGCCTCTTTCTAATCCTGGGCGCTACTGTCGACTAGTTGGGAAACTTAATTACCTCACTGTCACTCGTCCTGATATTTCATTTGTTGTGAGTGTGGTAAGTCAGTTATTGAATTCACCTTGTGACAATCACTGGGATGCAATGATCCATATTCTTCGGTATATGAAGGCTACCCCTGGTTGGGGTGTATTGTATCAAAATCATGGGCACAGTTAGATTATGGGATATACGGATACTAATTGGGCAGAATCACTTAGTGATAGGAGATTCACATCTGAATACTGTGTATTTGTGGGTGGAAACCTAGTCTCTTGGAAATGTAAGAAGCAAATTGTTATCGCCAGATCTAGTGCAGAGGCTGAATACAAGGCAATGGTCGTAACATGTGAGCTAGTGTAGTTGAAACAATTAATTGAGGAGTTAGGAGTTACACATATTAAGTCTATGCAATTGGTTTGTGATAACTAGGCTACAATGCATATTGCTTCTAATCCTGTGTTTCATGAGATAACCAAACATATTGAAATTGATTGCCATTTTGTTAGAGAAAATGTGCTCTCTAGGGATATAGTTACAACATATGTGGGTTCCAGTGATCAACTGGACTTAAGCAACCCTCTAGACAGTGGTACAAGAAATTTGACACATTCATGTTATATCAAGGGTTAAAAAGGAGTGATTTTGATAGTTGTGTTTATTTTAGGCATGTTTCTTCTAAGATTTCCATATATCTCCTCCTTTATGTAGATGACATGCTGATTGCAAGTTAATCACATGTGAAAATCTAAAGTTTAAAGATGAAATTAAATTCAATCTTTGAAATGAGGGAATTAGGAGAGGTTAGGAAGATCTTAGGTATTGAAATATCTAAAAATAGACAGCTAAGGAAGGTCTAACAATCTCAAAGGTCCTATCTTGAGAAGTTCATTAGGAAGTTCCATATGCTTGAGGCAAAGGAAGTCAATGTTCCTTTTACTCAGCATTTTAAATTGTCCCACATGCAATCACCGAGTGATGAAGAGAGCATGAGAGAGATGAAGAAAATTCCCTACTCAAGTGTTGTAGGTAGTCTTATGTACTGTATGGTGTGTACAAGGCCGGATTTAGCCCATGCTATGAGTGTTGCAAGTAGGTTCATGGGAACAGACCATTGGATAGCCGTTAAGTGGATATTTAGGTACTTAAAAGGAACAATCAATATGGCATTAGTTTATGGTGGAGGTAGTTTAGATGTAGAGCCTAATATTCTAGGGTTCACTGATGCTAATTATGCAACGGATATAGATAAGAGTAGATCCTCTACAGGATATGTGTTTAAGCTATGGAATTCAACCATAGGTGGAAAACTAATTTACAATCTGTAGTGGTTTTCTTCACCACTGAGGCTGAGTATATAGCTGTTACTGAAGCTATAAAAGAGGCCTTATGGTTGAAGGGTACAGTAGGTGAACTCTAGGGAAAGATATTAAGGCTACTCTAATGTGTGATTGTCAAAGTGCTATACACTTGGCTAAAAATCAAGCTCACCATGAGAGAACTAAGCATATTGATGTGAATACCATTTTATTGGAGAGATACTTGAAAGAAAGGAAGTAGACCTAATTAAGGTGGCTGGTGAGGATAATGCAACCGATATATTCACTAAGGCAGTGCCTATGGGTAAATTACACCATTGTCTAAGACTCTTGCAGGTTATATTATGTAAACGATCAGTTTTATGTAGATCTAGATGATGAGCAGCTTGATGAGGGCAGGTTTTAGGCAGCAACTCAATGCAAAATGGTGGAGAATTGTTATTCAAGTTTTGCATTGAGTGGTTGGAAAGTTTAGAAGGACTCGGACATTCTTTTGGGGATTATGTGTAGTAGTGGCAGTTAGTGAAATTAGGCTAACTGTATATATTATATTGAGGGGTAGTTAGGGAAATGTCCCGATTATATCATTCCTCTTGTAACTCACACCATTGTGTCTATAAATAAGAGGTGTGGGGTAATCTGTCGGACACTTGTGATTGATCATTCTCATTTATAGTTTCTGAGAGCTGTATTGTAAGAGAAAGCCTAGAAAGATAGCCTTGTAATCTTGCAGTGAGAGTTCTTGTGTATCAGTGGGCGAAGAGGGATTGTGCGAGGGTGATTCTTGTACTGTTTTTTATCAAGTCCTAGTGGATTGCTCTTTTTGTGAAGGCTGGATGTAGGACTGATTTCAATTAGTCCAAACTAGGATAAATCTTGGTGTATATTGTGTGGTTTGATTGCCCTAACTCTACTCTTTGTCAATTCTTTATTTTTTGTTTTCTGTTGTATGGTTGAATCGGTGAGGAGTGCATCTAGAGTGTTTATATTTGTTGGTTTATTGGGTAAATTTATAGACCGACAGTGGTCCCAATTGTAACAATCTCAAAGTTATCTATCAAATTTCCATAGTATTAATAATTCATCATCTCAACAAACATTTCAATGGCAATATAGCCTGGATTCATTGATGCAAGAGAGGACCCAGTACTCTTTTTGGATCTAGCCAGTAACTAGTTGGTGCCCCTATCTTCTTAGAATCTATCAGTGTTCAAGGTAACCCAATACTCCTCTCGGATCTAGCCAATACCCTATCTTCCTGGATTCACCATATACAAGGTAATCCAATACTTTTCATGGATCTAGTAGGTACCCCTTTCTTCCTAGAGTTTACCAATGTACTAAATTTCACAACATTGGATTTCCATATGCCACATTCATGGTGAATCCAGCCTCCAACTAGTTACTGGCTATACTTTGGGACCACTGTCGGTCTATACTTTGAAAAGGAATTCAAGTTCAAATTTATTTTAATCTGTAATGTATTGTTATTTAAATTTGTTGTATCCCATTTTTGTATTTTAGGAGATTTTTTAGGATATCTTGTGTATATATATCTCAACCTACGGATCAATGAAGTATGAAGGAAGAACTTATTTTATCCAGCCTCCAAACCTTCGATATATCTCTCCTATCTAGTTTTTATTTGATATATATATCATTCTAATTTATTCCAATTTATTCAAGTCCTAATTTCTGAGATCAAGTTTATCGTCAATTCAAATTTCTAGCCCAATCTAAATCCCTCCACAACTATGATACTCCCTCTCATCTCAATCTCCATTTAGAATATAAACTCAACTCCCAATCTCTTTGAAATTATGATTAAATTATCCTAATCTACAATGGCTTCAGCTAGCCTATTTTCTTTTGAAACTATATATAAATATATATTATTGTGTTTCTTTCAAAAATTCAGTTGTTACAGCAATGCCTTTACATTCAGCAACTTTATCTCTCCTGTTAGTTTCTAGCTATGTGAAACATAGCTACATTGAATGTAATCGTGATTTGCATAGTTTCCAGGGCTCATGCAATATTTAGACACTGGTCAAAAAAATTTAGTTAGGGAACTCCAATAGGATAAGTATATTACATGGAACCCTAGTCCTTTATATTTTATTTGAATTCACAGTGCTAGTGGTGGCTTTCACTGGTTGATCCCAGATTAGTGTTGAGCTTGATGACAAGGGGCAAATTTCAAATTGCATGTATCATATGTCTATCTTTGTGCTGGATTTTAGTTCGGTAACTATAAAAGCTTTGCCAATTGGTTGTAGTGTTGGCCTATTATTTATTTTGGTCTTCTTGTTGGCTTATTGTATGTTTGTGTTAGGTTCAGAAACATTCTTATCACTTAAAAGAGTTCAAGTTTTCTATCCTTCATGGTCTGAGCCTATTGAGCAGGGAAACAAATGGTCATATGATCAGTAAAGCTACAAGAAAATAGAGAAAGGAGTGTAAACTGCTATTATCAGGTGAACCTACCCAATGAACATCTGCAAGGGCTTCAATTCTCAAATGACCATGGTTTACAAACAGCAACCTCCTTCCAGGAACACACTTCAAATTTCTCAGGATGCAATAAACCATTTCAAACTAGGGTGTGGTAGGACTATCAATTATGCATGAACTAACCACACTAACAACATAAGCTATATTTGGATGAGTGTAGGAGAGAGATATCATCCTACCCACCAAATCTCTGATATCTTTTTGGTGTCTGTCTTTCTCCCTCCCTACATTTTGAGATGATTATTTACATCAATAGGTTATTCTGTAGGTTTACACCCTCACATATTGGATTTTTCTAAAAGATCCAAAACCTACTATATCTATGAAATAAAGATGCCCGTAATCTTACTTCCATCTTAGATCACGAAGTGTTTCCTACCAAATCCTAGGATAGAAAATACTAGACAAAGAAAAAATGTAAAATATATAGGAGGAAGACAAGGAAAAAATATAAAATATATAGGAAGAAGACAAGGAATTATATGAAACAAAGTTGCATATTGGATGTTGAGTTCAAGATTGAACTCCTTTTTTTAAGATCAATATGAATGTTGATATAGGAGATGGAACATGGAACTTACTACAAATTGGAGCTAAAGATTGTGATTGAGCAAGATCCAAGGATGGTTTTGCTTTTGTCTGGAGCATCTTACTAGATCATCTTTCTCTAGTTCATCAAGAGTAACATAATTTGTGCTCTCGTATTCTCGAACAACATAACATGTGCTCTCGTTCTTCATCTTGTACCCCAAAGTGCTTTGCCAACCTTGCCTTGTCTGGGGCTACCATTCCTAGATGCCCTTCTTTTGGACCTCTTCTTTTCCACTATGCTTGTGTCATTCTTCATTGTGTTGCCAATTGCTTTTACCAAACTTGCCTTATATAAGGAAACCAATCTTGGACATCTATGAAGTAGGGATACTTTACTTTGAGTATCATTCCCATTTTCAACATGTATTAAATGCATAATACTCCTTAGACATGCAAGGATGCATGTTAGATATGTCAAATGGTATGTCTTGAATTTTTATTATTACTTTGTCCTCATGCACTTTGAGGACATGCAATTGACCTTGCAAAATAAGGAGCCTCATTATCACACCCCCCTCTACGAGTTGTGTGACCAGCTATGAACCCTAAGCCAAGACTTGAGGTTCATAAAGCCTAGAATCCTTCCATATTTATGTAAAATAAGTGAAAGTTTAAATTGCCCTAAACTGAATCCAATGGTAATCCCCCGATTCAAGTTCACATCTAACCCCACTAATCCTATTCACCTAAAAAATATGTTAGGGAGAGTGGTGAGCTTAAAGCCTGGTGAAGGTTATCCCACATAATAGATCAATATCTAAAGTAAAGATTTTTTTATACCTATACAATGAAAACATATCTCAATTCACCAATATTCCCCATGCACTAGCATATATTACCAATAAAAATCACATCATATCACATGGTGTAACCGACACTTTCCATGAAGTATAAATCACCAATAAATCAAGGACCTAGTAATTTCCTTGGGATCTACCCTTGAGTACCCAATGGAGTGTGACAAAATCATCATTTCATCTCCTCTCATTGAGAAACTAAAGTTCTCATGGCATCGTATAGAGAGCCAAATTTTAATTGTCAAATCAACCCCTTGACTTCCCTAGTGGTTCCACAACAATTTATATCAACATGCTAACACCATCAATAATCTTTTCAAATCGTTCTGAATTTGTTTTTAAATCAACAGTTTTAAGAATATATATCAAGTAATGAAATTGAGAACATATATTTCTCAAAATAATTTTCAACATGCATGAGAATGACTTTTAAAGCATAATAGTGCAAGACTAACCACTCTCCCAACCCCTTTGTAGAGAAAATCCACAAATATCTAGCAACTTTTTTTCTCATTGATTTTCGTAGCCGAAAGCTTCTTAGGGTTCATCCAATTCCTCTTTGGTTTTGGATTCAATTTTCCCTTTTGTTTCTAAGTCTCCAATTAATAATAATCCTTATCAAATCCTATAAAGATAATATATAGGCTTTTCTTCTAATTTATCCTCAAAATCTACATCTTTAATCCTAATCCCTCTTTAGTAAGGAATTAGTTTGCTTCCAAATTTTGGATAAATAATTCTTGTTTAACAAGGAATTGGTTTGTTTCCAATTCTTTAATAAATCCCACTCCTCAAATTTTCTTGCAATAATATATATATATATATATATTGTTGAAATCCAGAATGATTTGAAGAGGATTTGGAGGAGATTGTGGTGATTGAGATCACAATATTTGGAAGGTTTAGGCTGATTATTTGGGGCTGATTTCTTGGGTTAAATCTTATGTTTCCATTTTTGTTCTCTATGTACATGATAAATAGGGACCAAGTATGTAAAGGAAGAGTAGACTAATTGAATATAAGTCTGATTTAATTTTCTCATCGTCTACATGGTATCAGAGCCTAGGTCACTCTAAAAACCCTAGAAGCCATGGCCGCCAGCCATGAATCTATCCAGTCGGTAACTTAGGAGGGAGAATCAGAGATAATCCCCTCCATGGGTTTGACTGGTGGGTTTGAAAATTCTTCAATTTGTCTTACCGTAGAGAAGCTAAATGGGAAGAACTACCGAGAATGGGCCCAATCCATCAAGCTGGTCATCGACGGCAAAGGCAAATTGGGCTTCCTTACCGGCGAGATCAAACAACCATCTTCCAAGGAGGTAGCGGCTTTCCAGAAATGGCGGTCTGAGAATTCCCTCATCACCTCTTACTTGATCAACTCCATGCGACCAGCGATCGGCAAGACATACATGTTCCTGCCGATAGCAAAGGATGTATGGGAAGCAGTTTGCGAGACCTACTCCGACGCCGAGAATGCCTCTCAAATCTTCGAGATAAAGGCTCGATTGTGGCAAATGAAGCAAGGAGAAAGAGAAGTGATGGAATACTGCACGAAGATGCTGGGTTTATGGCAAGAACTGGACCTTAGCTGTGAAGAATCTTGGGAGTGCACGAGTGACAGTGTGCGATTCAAGAAGAAGATGGAGAACGAGAGGGTGTACGAGTTTTTGGCTGGGCTCAACAGAGAGCTCGACGATGTGAGAAGCCGAGTCTTGGGTTGTCGGCCATTACCTTCCATTCGGGAGGTATTCTCTGAAATTCGGCGAGAAGAAAGTAGGCGGAAGGTTATGTTGAGGGAGAAGAGTGCGGCTGGGCCTGAGGCTTCAGCCCTTGTATCGCGTGGGCCTTCATCTCGTGGGCCTTTCACAGCATCTGGGCTGAAACAAAACAAAAGGCTTTTCTGTGACCATTGCAAAAAATCAAGCCATTCCAAAGATACTTGCTGGGTTTTACATGGCAACCCTGCTGATTGGAAGCCCAGGCAGCCCAATAAACCTCATGGGTACCAAGCCTTGACTGAACAGCAAATAGAATCAGCCCATCATACTCAGTTAGCCCCTACTGGGGGTTTTAACTCCGAGCAACTTGAGAAGTTATATGCTTTTTTTCAACCTTTCAAGCCTCGGGTCAGTCTTCCTCGCCTCCTTGATCAAGTTCCTTAGCCCACAAAGGTACTTTTTTGACTGCTCTTAGTACTACTTCGCGTTGTACTCCCTGGATTATTGATTCTGGCGCATCCGATCATATGACTAATTCCCATCATTTATTTTCCACATACTCACCTTGTGCCAGTAACTTGAAATTAAAAATTGCAGATGGTACTGTATCCCCGGTAGCTGGCAAGGGGAGTATCTGTATCTCTGAATTTATTACTTTGGAGTCTGTCCTTCATGTTCCTAATTTGTCTTGCAATCTGTTGTCTATTAGTCAGCTAACCAACCAATCTCATTGCTCAGCTACTTTTTTGTCTTCCCATTGTGTCTTTCAGGAGCTATCATCGGGGAAGACGATTGGCAGTGCTAAGGAATGCGAGGGACTCTGCTACTTTGATGACGCTCACATGAGTAAACAGTGTCATCATTCTTTTTGTAATTCTGCATCTAGTCCTAGGCATAATGACCTATTGTTATGGCATAAACGAATGGGTCATCCAAGTTTTCAATATCTAAAACGTTTGTTTCCTTCACTTTGTTCGAATAAAAATCTTTTGGATTTACAATGTGAAGTCTGTGAACTTGCAAAACATCCTCGCACTACTTTTCCCTCCAGTCCTTATAAACCATCTCTGCCTTTTACTTTGATTCACAGTGACCTTTGGGGGCCTTCACATGTCCCCAATAGGACCCACACAAAATGGTTTATTACCTTTATTGATGACCATTCTCGTCTTTGTTGGGTGTATTTACTACATGATAAATTTGAGGTTAGTTTTGTCTTCATGAACTTCTACACTATGATTTATACCCAATTTCACACAAAAATTCAAATTCTTCGTACTGATAATGGCATTGAGTCTTCAATCATTCTTTGGGCCCCTATCTTCAAGCCAAAGGTATTGTTCACCAGAGTTCTTGTGTTCACACCCCCCAACAAAATGGGGTTGCTAAACGGAAAAACCAGCATATTCTTGAGGTAGCTCGTGCCCTCTTATTCACCTCTCACATGAAAAATAATTTTTGGAGTGATGCCATTTTGACTGCTGCATTCCTCATCAACCGAATGCCTAGTCGAATTCTCTCATTTGCAACCCCTCTCCAAAAATTTCAAGAGATCTTTCCTAATTCTCGACTCAGTTCATCTCTCCCGCTTCATGTTTTTGGGTCCACCGTGTTTGTCCACATTCACGCCTCCCAACGTACCAAGTTGGATCCAAGAGCCCTCAAATGTGTCTTCCTTGGTTACTCTCCTACTCAGAAGGGTTACAAGTGTTATGACCCTCTTTCACATAAATTATATATTAGTCTGGATGTCACATTTTTTGAGCATACTCCCTACTACTCGCCTCAGGGGGAGTCCTTGAGTGAAGCTCGTCCCTCAGACACCGACTTTGATGTTGCGATCTTTGAGTCTGCTCCCTATGATATACCATCTCCATCTCCTTCTTTGTCCAACGCAGAAGGAATCTTAAACTCAGGGGGAGATGTGGAAGAACAAATAGACAAGGAGCCACTTGTCTACTCAAGGAGACCTAAATCAAAACCCATTGAGACTCTCGCATCTGAAGCATCAAAAGAGTTTGAACCGGTGATAGCTCCAAATACTCATGAGCCAAAACCCAATCCTGACCAGGTAAAAAATCTTGATGACTTACCCATTGCTCTTAGAAAACAACCTCGTTCATGTACTCTCCATTCTATCTCCAAATTTGTATCTTACAATGCCCTTTCTGCCAAGTGTCGTGCTTTTACGTCTAACCTTGACAAAACCCAGATTGCTAAGAATATTCAAGAAGCCTTGGAGATTCCAAAATGGAGAGAAGCAGTGATGGAAGAAATAAGGGCATTAGAAAAAAATGGAACTTGGGAGGTGATGACGTTGCCAAGGGGGAAGAAACCAGTGGGCTGCAAGTGGGTATTCACGGTGAAGTATAAGGCGGATGGCACAGTAGAGCGGTACAAAGCCCGCCTAGTTGCAAAGGGGTTCACCCAAACATATGGTATTGACTACACTGAGACATTTGCACCAGTAGCCAAGCTGAATACTATACGAGTTCTCTTGTCCTTGGCAGCAAATCTAGATTGACCACTCCATCAGTTTGACATTAAGAATGCCTTTCTGAATGGTGAGCTAGAGGAAGAAGTATTCATGACATTACCACCAAGATTTTACAAGGAGGAAAAAGAAACCAGAGTATGTAGATTGAAGAAATCTCTATATGGGCTCAAGCAATCACCAAGAGCGTGGTTTGATAGATTTGTGAAGGTAATTAAGAATCAAGGATATCAATAGGGGCAGTCAGATCATACTATGTTCTTCAAACTATCCAATGATGGTAGGAGGACCATTCTGATTGTGTATGTGGATGACATCATACTTACTGGAAATAACATAGGAGAGGTGGAGAGGTTGAAGAAGGTCTTAGCCACAGAGTTTGAAGTAAAAAACCTAGGTTAAATGCGATATTTTTTGGGGAATGGAAGTCGCCAGATCAAAGAAGGGAATTAGTGTCTCTCAAAGAAAGTACGTTCTTGACCTTTTGACTGAGACTAGAGCTGGCAATTTTGGACATGACACGATACGACACGGAGTTAAGCGGGTTAGGGTTGGGGTTAATCGGGTTCGGGTCATAAACGGGTCAACCCGTTTAACCCGTTTAGACACGAAATGACATGTTTAATTAAACGTGTTAACGGGTTGATCCGAACACGTTAACATGATTATATACGAAATGACACGTTTAATTAAAAGGGTTAGTGGGTTGATTTGAACACATTAACATGATTATACACGAAATAACACGTTTAAAACTAAATAACACGTTTAACAGGTGATACAACACGACCCATTTAAATTAAACGGGTTAAACAGGTTAACAGGTGACATGACACGACACGACATGTTTAGTTAAACGGGTTAAACGGGTCGTGTCGTGTTACACGTTTAATAAACGTGTTGTGTTTGGGTTTAAGAAATTTGACACGATTATTAAACGGGTCGTGTTCGGGTTAGCCTGACACGTGTTATACATGTGTCTCGACACGACACGATTACGACCCGCCAACACGAATTGCCACCCCTAACTGAGACTGGTATGCTTGGTTGCAAGCCAAGCAATACCCCGATTGAGGTAGGAAAAAGAATGGAAGACGGTGGAAAGTCTGTGGATAGAGAAAGATATCAGAGGCTAGTAGGTAGATTGATCTACCTATCTCACACTAGACCCGACATTGCTTTCGTCGTAAGTGTTGTCAGTCAGCATATGCATTCACCAAAGGAAAGTCACCTAGAAGCAGTGTATAAGATTCTCAGATATCTGAAAAGCTCACCAGGGCGGGGTCTATTCTTTAAGAAAGGAGATGGTAAGAAGATAGAGATCTATACAGATGCAGATTGGGCAGGCTTAGCAGAAGATAGAAGATCTACTACCGGCTATTGTACTTATGTTTGGGGAAATCTAGTAACATGGAGAAGTAAGAAGCAGAACGTGGTAGCCAAAAGTAGTGCTGAAGCTGAATTTAGAGCTGTTGCTCAAGGGATGTGTGAAGGGCTATGGTTACAAAAGCTTTTGGAGGAACTACATATCACAGTAGAGGTTCCCATCAAACTCTACTGTGACAACAAAGCTGCTATTAGTATTTCCCATAATCCGGTCCAGCACGACAGGACTAAACATATATAAGTTGACAAACATTTCATAAAGGAGAAAATTGAGAAAGGAACAATCTGCATGATCTATATTCCTACTAGAGAACAATTGGCAGATATATTCACTAAGGGGTTACAGAGATCTAGTTTTGAAGAGTTTATCTCCAAGTTGGACATGATCAACATCTATGATCCAACTTGAGGGGGAGTGTTGAAATCCAGAATGATTTGAAGAGGATTTGGAGGAGATTGTGGTGATTGAGATCACAATATTTGGAAGGTTTAGGCTGATTATTTGGGGCTGATTTCTTGGGTTAAATCTTATGTTTCCATTTTTGTTTTCTATGTACATGATAAATAGGGACCAAGTATGTAAAGGAAGAGTAGACTAATTGAATATAAGTCTGATTTAATTTTCTCATCGTCTACATATATCATTCTAATTTTAAAGAGAGAAAAATATTCTATATATTGCAGACTCATTACACTATTATACATACATTCTAGATCCTAGGATCATGCTTAGGATATTCTACTTTCTGTATTTACAGATTTGACTATCCTACACATTCTATTCTTACAATATTGAATGCGTTAGCTGTCTAGTTTCTATATATTTATATAGTTTCTATAAATAACACTAATTTATCCCAAATTATCCAAGACAATTTTTGAAATCAAGTCTATCCTCAATTCAAACTTCCAGCCCAATCTAAATCCCTCCACAACTATGATAATGTCTCTCATCTCAATCTCCAATTAGAATTTGAACTCAATTCCAATTTCTTTGAAACTTTAATTATCCTAATCTACAATGGCTTTAGAAATCCTATTTCATCTTGGATTTTTCTCTCCCTTTTATTTGTCTCTTTATAAAAATTTGGGTGTCACTCACAGACTAGGCACACTCTTCAGTGGGTGTTTATTTCTTTTTTTTTTTTTAATATTTTTATATGTGAGAGTTACTATTAGAGTGGAATGGTATCTACATATGGACTAGTGTACTAGTGCTACTTTTGCAATAATTTTTTTTTACTTTTTGTTTTTTTTTTTAAATTATGTTCACAAATATTATAATTTGGGCAGTAAGTCCCAAGATTTGCAAATATGAGTGTAATTGAGATGAGGATGCCATGGTGGATCTGCTGCCTCACACACACACACACACGATTAAAATGGTATGGATATGTAAGAAAAAGGCTAATAGACATGCCTATGAGGAGTGTATGAAATGACAAAAGTTTGTAGCAAAAGAGGGAGAGGAAGGCCAAAGTAAATATGATGGGTAACTCTTAAAATAAGATATAATGGTCTTAGAGAGAAGCTAGGGATAGAGATGGTTGGAGGTCTAGAATTCATGTAGCTAACCTCACCTAGGGGGATTATGGCTTATGATTGTTGTAATTGTTTTAGTATTTTTATTACTGGACAATATCTTTAAAAGTACCCATCTCCTTATTTTTTCCAAATTACTCCATTCCTTGTCTGTACCCTTATCATTGTCCATTTAATTGCTTCTTAGCTGGACACCCTTCTTTGGACTTCCTGTGTTCATCTTCCATTCATGAGTGAGTTGTGGTTACTTGACTTGAAACTGCTCATGCTTGGATAATCTGTTTTTGTATTTCCCAGTACTGTAAATTAGAGATCCTTATCTAATTTGTACATTTTAGTTTGTTCCTATTTCCTTTCAGAAGCTACTCCCTGATCTACTAGTGGTTTTATTTGCAGTACTCTTTTCCTCCATCATGTGTTGGGGAAGTTGGGCGAATGGGAGCACCCAGTAGAAGAGAAATTGGTCACGGGATGCTTGCAGAGAGAGCCCTCGAACCTATTTTACCTTCTGAAGATGATTTCCCTTATACAATACGTGTTGAGAGTACCATCACTGAGAGCAATGGCTCTTCAAGGTGGGGAGCCTGTATTTAATGAATATAAAGGAAAGGGTTCAATGGATTTTATGTCATGGACACCACACAAAAACATTTTTATTTACGTACTATTAATCTTTGTTCATGTTGTATTTTTTCTTTCTATCATCATCTTTGGATTCAAATTATTTAGATTTTTCTCTTTTGCGCCTTCATATTTACTTAATATTGTGTAGCAGTAATGTTCTTTCAATCTTGCAAGATACTCGTCAATGATGAGTTCAATATATCATATTCAGCAGAATGACAAATATCACTTGCTCACTTTTTTAATAGAAAGGAAGAGATTTATTCATTATTAAACAACTACTTATCCACGAACCTCATGTGGGACTAATAGTTTTCATTTCCCAAGTCATCAAAATCCTTTTTCCTCCACTTAGCCTTATCCCCACTAGGGATATTCTACTGATTGGTTCCCTAGAAACTAGACAATCCTTAATTGGTCAAGAACCTATCAACAAACTCTTATTTCCTTTCTCTTGTTGATTTTTGAAGAAGATATTCTTAAAATGCATTAGGGAACTTTGAAACCATGTTCACGATCAATGTTATCTTTCTGCCCATTCTCTCCAGATCTGATATTTCATTTAGTTTTATTTTAAATCTTAACATCATGTAGTATTATGTGTCAGCATGGCCTCTGTTTGTGGAGGATGCTTAGCGTTGCAAGATGCTGGTGTCCCTGTTAAGTGCCGTATTGCTGGTATTGCGATGGGCATGGTTTTGGATACCGCGGAATTTGGGGGAGATGGAACACCTCTCATTCTTTCTGACATCACTGGATCTGAAGATGCATCGGGAGACATGGATTTCAAGGTATCATCGTTTGAATTTCTTCTATACATACTATTACAGCGTGTTAAGTTAGTTTTTTTAGTCTTTGTTGGTGCAGTTTGTCAAAGTCTTTGTTGGTTCATATAATATCCATTTGGCAGAAATCTTGAAGAATTACATTAGTACTTCTTAATGCAGAATCTGAAAGCATGGGAAGGGAATACTTAACTAGATAGTGTACTCTTGCAGGTTGCTGGAAATGAAGATGGTGTAACGGCATTTCAGATGGACGTAAAGGTTATATAGAACTTAGATTTCAATTCTTTGCTTTACCCACCGAAATAGTAGTAGTTCTTTGGGTTTCTTTAAACTTGGTGTGTACATGCCTATCTTCATTCCTTTCCTTTGCTCCATAATGAATGAAATGTTTTCTCTGAAGACATTTCTACTCTTGTTGATCACTGTCATGCTACTATAATGACTTTCATGTTTTCTCTGAAGACAGCTTGCTCTTTCATTTTGTAATTACTTTTTAGGTACCATACAAATTGCCAGCTAAAACTTCTCTACCACACTGTTTAATGACAGGTTGGAGGAATTACTTTACCGGTCATGAGGCATGCACTCCAACAAGCAAGAGATGGCCGGAAGCATATTCTTGGTAAAGTATATTGGTGACATAATTTATGAGTCTCTGGTTGGCATTCATAGATATAAACCCTTTTCTGTTTAGTTGTGTTTGAAAGAATTAAAGTGGTCTCCAGATTCATAGGAGATGACCTTATTTATCAGACATTCATCAGAGTGTGCCCTGTTAATTCTTAACTTTTGCACAACCTAGAACTTTAGAGACAATTTGGTTGTACTTGTGTTTAAAGTGGGAAAAAAAATGGCATCACTTATATATTAAGCCCACATTTGAAGTTTAAAAAGAATAAGATGAAAATGGATTAGATAGTACAAACTGTATGAGTATCACTTTTATCACCCTTTCCTCTCTAAAATTTTGAACTTCAAGAGTTTGGGGACCTCATAATTTTTAGCCTTTTTAATGAAGTTTGCTTTGTAAAAGAGTCGTTACAAAATCTTTTCTCTCCTGAATAGGTATTTGGACTTTTCTTTCCCCTTTAAACATCTTGTCCGTGTCCCATGTTTGTATCTCTATTTTGTGATCATATCTATGTCAATGCTTCTTATACGTCTATGGTTTAGTGTGGCATATGATATTCTGCACCAAGTCTAACTTATCCCGAAAACCATAAAGAAAAAGGAAGCACTTTATATGATGTGGAGAAAAGTTCGAATTTTGGTGGCTGTAGGACACTATTGTTATGTTGTGGGAGTTTTTCCTTTCACATTGCATCACCCTGTGTTTAACTAATATTCTTTGCATTACAATAGTGTGCTGGTTGATAGGGCTGAAGTCAAGCAGGTTGGAACTTGAACTAGTCAAACCAAACCTTAGCTTATTTTTGACATGGGCAACTTTTTTCAGTTCTTATGTGGGGCTTGGGCATTTTTGTTCTTCTCAGTTAATAGGTTGGCCCTCAATAAAAGCTCAATCGTAAATTCATTTGTTTGGTATTTTATGTGCACTTCATTTATAAAATAATAATGATATTTTCAGCATTTGCCCCTCAATGACAAGAGAACATACTTTAACCAATGTTAACATCATAATGCAACGAGGCAAGAAAACGAACCACTGCATGTAATTTAAATCACTGCCCAAAATCAATCTCCCAAAACATGTGTCCTTCTAAATCAAGACAATCACTAACCTTAGGCTACCATTCCAAGCTAGCAAAAAATGTTTCAACTTCTCATCCTACAGCATAGTTGGCATAAGAATAGACCCTACAAAGTAACATTGTGTGCTTATTTGCTTCAAGGTTGGTGGCCTTTTTGGTTCATAGTCATTTTTAAAGTTGGTTGTTTGGATCCACTTCAATGGCCCATGGGACTGTAGTTTGGAGATAGTATGTTAGTTTGGAGGGTTGTCTGCTGCTCATGGTCATGGAGCTATTTTCATGATTGATAACCTGCAGAAAAGAAGTCATTATTTGACTGACTGCTATTTTATGTGTAAGACCAACTTTGAGTTGACCAAAAAACTGTTTCTTCATTGTTAAGTTGTCAGAGGAGCTTCTGTTTTGCCTATTTGGTTCAGTGGATCATCTAGGCTTCAACAACTGATTGGCAGTTTACTTGGGGCTCAGATTCCTCACTCTTGCCACAAAGATGGTTTTGGCATTTCCTTCCATTGTTAGTGAGACAGCATTTTGTGGTGTGAGAAGAATGATGTTAGGGAACGAATCAAGCGATAAAGAAAAATTGGAACAAAATCACACACACAAGACTGAATTTACGTGGTTCAACAAAGAATGCCTACATCCACTACCAAACTAGGTGTTTTTTTTCACTATTTGAGAATGTTACAATTACAAGAATTATACCCACATATTTATATACGAAGACTAGGGCAAAAATAGAATTCCTAACTGGGGCTTGTTTAGATTTCGGGGACTCTGCCCCCTTGACCCTTGCCCGTTGATCCAGTGGCTGGACCCCCATATTGGCACTGAGTAGGTGTCATAAATTGAATTAGACTCCACATCTCCAACAAATGTTATAGCCTTTGAAAGAGTGGGCTTCATCCATTTCCTTGGGGTTTCATCTATTCTCTTTGCATCTTCTTTTGTTGATTTACTATATGAATTGTTTTAGTTTCAGCTCGTGAGTTTGCTTTACAGGACATGGTTTTCCCATTTATGGCCTTGCTTTGTGATGTTTATCTTACTGATATCTTTAAAAAATATATCCTTACACCATTCCATTCCCAAACGTGAAGATTTGAGTCTACTGAGGCTGTATTTAGATTCTTAGTCACAAGCAAATTTCAGCATTTTCAAGGGTATATTTTTTCCTTTCCAGTAGTATTGAATAAAAAAATTGTGTTGGAATTTTAGAAAGAGAATGCATAGGGGCAGTGCTGTAAATAGTAGTATCAGTTCAGAGTTTAGAAAGTTAAGAGGGTTCAATTAAAAAAGGGAGGAGGGGAAGTGCTACAATAGGGAGTGTGGGCAGAAATGGGAGTTATTTGGCAGTTGTTTCTTCATGAAGTAAAAGTTATCGTTGGGAATGGGCAGGACAATGAGATTAATTGGAGAAGTTCGGAATGAAAGCAGTAAAAAGTATCAGGGGATCATTCTTGAATAATTGCTCATGGACCAGGAAAATGTTTATTCCACTGAAAAGACTGTAATGCCAAGCTCTAACTAAACTGCTGCCTCCTGCCTGTCACGACCCTAGGGGTATAACTGTAATTGAGAGACACTTACCTTGTATGAGCCGTTGGGCTAACTGGAAGGGGTAGGTGGGTAAAAGCTAAATGTACAACAGCTATCTGTTTTGGCTGGCTGTTAGGTGGTTGCATAGTTGATGAATTGTGCTAGAGGCTTTATATAGAGACCCATGGCAGTAAGGAAAGTATCCTTCGAGAATAATACAGAATTCCTTTCTCTCATTTCTGCTTCTCTCTCTCTCGTTCTCTCTTTCTTCCTTCCCTCACTCTATCTGTTCCTTTCTCCCTCCAGTTCTGTTCTTTCTTCTTCTAAATTTCCTATTCATTTCCTATTCAAACCCTAGTAAACCCTAAGGTTGTGACCTATTTTCCTATCAAGCTGCTGGAATCTTTATTATTTGTTATTGAGTGAATTTGGATACTTCCTTTAGGAAAATTTTGCAACTAATCCCTCTTTAGAACCCGCGATCCTTCCAATCTTCTAAAGCTAAAACACTTCTTCAATTCTTAAAGCACTAAAAGCAGAAATTTTATATCTTTTCCTGCCATAAGAACATTAATGAACAGCATTGACTTAAAACTTTTCAAATGTCAACCCCATCCGGAACGGAGGAAACTAACTATGTGGACACAACATAATGCACAATAGATATATAAACATAGCAGACCTAAGAAACAAGAGCACAAACACCAAAAGGACAGACTGTTTTCTTCTTTGGTTTTTTTACAAAAATCATCATGCATTTGTGTTGCAGCTATGTTTCTCCCTTATCATGCTGCTTTACTGGAACCAACTGTATAGCATACTCCTTTTAGAGAAGCTCTCTTCATGCCTCCTGACGTCAGATGTGTTTGCAATATCAAAGTCTTTCCATCATAATAACAATTAGAAAATTAGGGTAAATATGCCATCATACAATGGCAATGCTGGCCTTATGTCTATGCCATTTCAAAAGGCAAGTTTACTGCAAAGAGGTGCATTTAAGATGAGAGTGCCTATGCCGATCTAGTGTACCTGTGTGCTTATTGAATGGAGGCATATCAGGGTTGGAAAGCTGGTAATTAGAACACTCTTATTTATGGTGATGGTGGACTTGCAGCGCATATTGATTTGTATGTTACAAGCCCCTTGGAGGCAAACACACTGAAAGAGTTGGGCAGAAGAAGCAAAAGGCTGCTCCTAAAGAGTGAGATGAGAAAGGATGAGTAAATAATGTTAGGAATAGAGATATCCAATCTCCATCTTTCATTACCAATGACCTCACCTGATTGCCACCTGAGAACTTCTGTTGAACAAATGCTGTTGTGAGTTCTGCTTGCTGCTTCACATGGATCAGAATGCTGAATTGCAAGATAATAAGTGGTTAATAAATGCAGATAAACATATACCTTCCCATTGTAGTTCGAAGTATTTTTTAAATAGAGGGCCTACTCATCTTGTTTGATGACATAGAATTACTTTCCACCCACTATGTAGTGCTTATTTTTATACTTAATATTCTGTTCTTGTTTAAAATTTGCTTGTCAGCACTGGTTCACTTTGTGCTATCGTTTTACACATGTGCATCCATCATTTGTTTATGGTTCAAGATGTCGTGGAATCCTTGATGTATGAGAGATTATTGTCTTGTTTTATGTTGAAAAATCATATTACAATTTATTTTGTCTGCTTAAATTTTGAAGTCAAATTGCTTACTCTTCTCTATCTCATTTTGATCACATTCAGATGAGATGTCAAAATGCTCACCACCTCCTTCAGAAAAGCTTTCAAAATATGCTCCATTGATTCATGTTATGAAGGTTTGTTAAGCTTCCAGATACTGTTTTGTGTGTGACTTGATATAGAGTTGATAATTATGTATTGTTTGCATTTGCACTCGAAATTCATAGGTGAAGCCAGAGAAAATCAACCTTATTATTGGTTCTGGTGGGAAGAAGGTGAAGAGTATTATTGAAGAAACTGGTGTAGAAGCTATTGACACAAGAGATGATGGAATGGTAATCTATATAAGGAGCTCACCTTCAAATACTTCTGATTGATGCTTATTATACTGTGGTTTAACATCTATGTGATTTTGTAGGTGAAAATTACTGCCAAGGATCTGTCCAGTCTAGAGAAATCGAAAGCCATTATCAGCAATCTGACAATGGTTCCCACTGTTGGTGATATCTACAGGTTCCTCTTCCCCCTTATTTTTCTCCATTTTTCTCTTGTTTCTGTATGTAGGAGTGTATGTGTTTGTCTATAGCCCTACTTAAAAAGGATTGGTTGAAATGGTGTTAATTGATGAATGCCTCTTTATCAAAATTGTGTTGAACATTCTTTTCTTAAGCACTTAATTTCTTAATTAGAAATTTGTCCCCATCAGGAGAGCATTTTCTTTGCATGAACTTGACATTTTTTGTTGCCCCCTTGTCTCTTCTTTCAGTATGTATCTATGTGTATGCCAAACTAAAATAGATTGGTCAGAATACCTCTCATAAAATGGATCCCCCTTTCTTACAAATGCATTCCACAATTTTCTCTTGAGCACGCATTTCCTATTTTAGAATACGCTGTCCAACAGAATGATTCTCTCTTGGCCTGTTGAAACTGACCCTTTCTATTGAGCCTGCATAAGTCGTTTTAATTAGATTTAGCAGACTCGTAACTGATGCTTGCTGGCTTCTTTTCTATATGAACTGTATTTAGTTTGCTTTACTAGTTAGAATTTGATCTCCTGTGATGAGATTTGTATATAACTTTTCCTTTTCTTTTCCATTTTTAAATCAGAAACTGTGAGATCAAATCAGTGGCCCCTTATGGAGCTTTTGTTGAGATAGCACCTGGGCTTGAGGTATGTATTGTGTCTCTAGTTTCACTTGCCAAGTTCTTCATTCATTTTTCTATGTTGCTTAGGAAATGGTTGAGAAGTATCACGTGATCGAATTCCATGATTATGCTGTTTAGAATGACAAAACCATAAACACTGAGTGGATAATCGACACATTTGAATATAGGAGCATATGGAAAAAGGATGAGAACTTTGCAATGAAGATACGTAGATCTACCTATCTATTTATATTAGATAATTTAACTTTTACATTTTTATCTTGTAAAGGATTGAACCAAAAGTTCCATTTCATTAAAAGCCTGAAGCAATTAAAAAATAGGAACTTGTCGGGTTTAGTAAGTAGGAAAATTTTAGTTAAAGTATATGATGTATATGAACTTTAGCTTCATCATCAATTAGACTAGAGGAACTTGTTGGGTTTAGAGTTTTGAAAAATAAGTCTCTAAGTAGGAAAATGTTAGCTTAGTCATCTAATATGGTTTTCATCAATTGGCTCGAGTGGGCATTGTCATGTACCTAGGGTTTTCCTAGGGTTTTGATAGGAAATTGAGAGACATCAGAGGAAGAATTAGACGGAGAGGGAGGAAAAGGCAGCAAGAATTGGGGGAGGAATAGAGAGAACAACAAAGAGAGAGAGAGAGAGATCAAAGGGATCGTGAGAGGGAGTTTAGGGACACATACGAGAGAATTCAAGAGGGAAAAATGAGGGAATTCATTCATCAATCAAAACATAATCCTCCTAACCTTAGCTGTGGCTTATATATAGCCTAACAGTCTCCCACATGCACCCATGTGCATTGCAACAAATAGCATAACTACCTATAGTTAAGGACAAAGCCCTGTAACAGAAAAGGGAAAGAGAATTACAATTATTGTGCAATGCAAGTAGGCTAACTACTACTATATTTACTAATCTATCCTTGGGAACCCTTGGGGTCATGGCAGGCATTTGCTTGGATTCATTTTACGATTAGCTTAACTATCTGGAATGGTTGCACCAAGTTGATCTTATAATTTTTGAGATTAGGTTCTGAAATGGTTTTCGTCAACCGGCTCAAGTGGTTTTTTTCTTGGATTCGTGTTACTATCAGCCTAGCTATACGGAATGGTCACGTCAAGTTGCTCTTTTAATCTTTTGAGATAAGCTGGAGTTCAGGAGCTTTCTCTTGGCCAAATTCTCCCCTTGCTTTTTGAGGAATATATCATACATAAATCACAAGCTGGAGAAGCATGTCCGTGCATCTTGCAAGACCTCTGCATCTGAGAGTTGGTTTTGCTTTCTGTCATCTGTTTAGAGTTCCCTTATTGAACCTCAGACCTGTGTCTGGAATTTTCTTATTTTATTGTTGTTTATCTGTATAAGTGTTCTTTCATGGAGGTTGTGAAAAAAAGAAACAAGGGGGGAAATCAAATAAATCACAGTATATTTCAATTTTATTGCAGGGACTTTGTCATATCAGTGAGTTGAGTGCAAATTTCCTGGCAAAAACTGAAGATGTAAGCACACCTTTTATTGTTGAAATAGATATGTAGCTATGATAGTAGATTATCATTTCTTTTGTTATTTGACTGTAGGCTTTCAATGTCGGAGACCGTGTCGATGTGAAGCTTATTGAGGTCAGGAATTTCCTATCCCTTTCATTCATTATTCAAAGATTGAAGTTTTTTCAAATGATAAATAGCTTTCATATTTTCAGCTTTAGATCTTAAACTCGTCTTATCTTACTTATCTTAATATATTTTTGTCTCTGTTTTTAGAGGGTGAGCCTTGGTAGCAATGGTAAAGTTTCTCCTTTATGCCTAGGTCACTGAATAGCCTCTTTGCAAAAACGCAAAGGGGAGGCCACACAGAAATACCTCCTCTCCCAATAAATCCGGTCTGTTTGGGGAGGGTATGAACTTGAAATTTTATTGACCCCGGGGGGCGGGGGGAGGTGGCGTACGACCCAAGAAATAAAAAATCTGTGCGGGCATGGGTAGGGTGCACAGGGAGGTGCCTCCCATCCATACCCGACCTGTATATATTACTAAATAAGTATTTTTACTTAATTGTTAACTAGCCAAGCTCAAGTCAAATTCTCATTTACCCACCAATTAAGCCTAACCCATTGCTCATGGGCCCACTAATCTATGAAATCACTAATCTATGAAATGAAACAAATAACAAAAGCCAAATGAATTGAAATTGAAGATAAAAATTACAGAACTCTGTTATCCTATATATTCATATATTCAATTACTTTGTTTTTGTTGAAAATATTTTATGTTGTATGGATTATATATATATTTTATTGCTTTGTTATATCATGCATGTTAAATTTTGATTGAGAATTTCAGAGAAAATTGAATAAATATATATATTTTTAATTTAAATTGAACCAGTACGAATATCCAACGGATATCCGTTACCCTATGGGGATGGGGATGGAGGACTAAATGCGTTATTCGACAAGTATGGATACAGGTATTAGGCTGGGGATGTGGGTACGAGTAAGGGTGAAGGTATATCTTTTTCGTTGCCATCCCTAACTATATGCTACTGCAGATATTATATATGTACACAAAGTTAGAGGATATGCATAAATTCACACAAACACCTCATACTAGTACAACTATATACTAACACTCTCCTTCAAGTTGGAGCATACATATCATATGTACCAAGCTTGCAACAAATATAATTTGCCCTAGGGCCTCCAAGCGATTTATTTAACATGTCAGCTAACTGGTCATTTGAGTTCACAAAAGCAGTAGCTATATCTCCCGTTACCACATATGAGTTGCATGGGGCCTGTGTCACCAAATTTTAATTCCATAAGGAGTTGCTTTAGCTTTATAAGTTCATAGGTTTCTTACGCCTTAGCTCAGTATTTAGCTTATGCACTCGACCTTGCAACTATACTTTGCTTCTTGCTTTTTCGAAGAGATCATATTACTGTCAATGAGAATATCTTGAAGTTGAACACCATCTGAAGGATCGCGTGCTTAGTCTATATCTGTATAACCAACAATTTAAGAATGTTATCTATCAGTATATAATAAACCTTTACCCGGCACTTGCTTTATATGTATGAGAATTCAAACTACGTCTCAATGATTATCAGATGGTGAATTTAGAAGCTTGTTGACCACACTCACAATGAAGGAAATATTGGGTCGAGTTATTATGAGGTAGTTTCGTTTTCCTTCTAGCCTTTGGTGTCTGCCAGGATCTAATAATAACTCCCCCTATGTTGGTAGAAATTTGACATTGGGATCCATAGGAGTATCAATAGGTTTGGATCCCAACATTTTAATATTTTCAAGTATATCTATAGCATATTTTTGTTGTGAAATACAAACTATCCTTTGATTTATTACTTTCGTGTGCAAGATTCTTAATTCTTTTTTTACCGTTAAATATTTGTAACTGCACAATATTCTTGATTTTTCATTAACTTCCATTCAGAACAATTGAGTTGTAAATACATCATTAATAGCGGGTAATGGCTTGAGTAAAGGCGTAACCTAGGGGGATGTAATATTTATTATTTTTAATTATGCTTCACACTACTCTGAATTACAGAAGCTAATATGTGCATGTTACTGATTAACTGATCTATTTTTATTTTTGTTTTTTTTTTTTTTGGCTAAATATTTATTTTCCTTTCATGATACCTTCAATCTTTTGCCTTTTACATGGTGGAATTTTATTGAAAAATCTGCAGTAATGTAAAGACCTCTCTCTAATAATTGTATGCTTGAAATACAGATGAATGAAAAGGGACAACTTCGCCTAAGCCACCGTGCTCTACTTGCAGACATGCATCCAGAGAAACCCAATTTGAAGCAACGAGCGAGTGGGCTTACCAAGGAAAGCATAGCTTCCGAAAAAGCTCCTGATAAGGTTACACCTAAGAAAGTTGTGAACGTGCAGAAGGATGGTTTAGCAGAAGGGAAAACAGAACAGTCCACTCGTAAAAGTAGCAGTGTCAAACAAACAAGCCCCCTTAAAGGTCATCTGGGTGAGGGCAATCTACTGAAGGAACCTAAAGAGAAGATTGTTAAGAGATTTGTCAAATCTACGAAGGATGGTGCCTCTACCGTCAAAGAGAAGCCAACAACGAGCAGCAGTGAAGCTGTTAGCAGTTTTGGTGAAACCAAAAGTATCTTGGTTGATGGAGATGCCAAAGTCAGATAGTGGGCAACAAAAAGAGATCAGTTTTCAACTTCTTAATTGAGATAGACAGCCTTCCACCTAAAAAAGGAAAAAAGGTACGAATTTGGGCATATTATTTTCAAAGTGTGATACTTTAATATCGTCATAAATAGGTTATACTTTTTTCAGATTGGGTTCTTTAGTTGATTGGGGCATTGAAAACCTCATTT
Source organism: Diospyros lotus (assembly GCF_014633365.1). Lineage (NCBI taxonomy): Eukaryota > Viridiplantae > Streptophyta > Magnoliopsida > Ericales > Ebenaceae > Diospyros > Diospyros lotus. Next base: position 210,460 of record NC_068344.1, read on the forward strand.
ATTAGGGACTCTCTGTTATACAGTAAGATATATATAGTCCTATTCAGCAAAAGAAAATAAAAAAGAAAAGAAAGCAAGAAGTGTCGAGAATCAAGGCTGTTATTAAGTATAGAAAATTCTGGAATTAAGTATAGAGAGTTAAGGTTAGAATTAAGGATGTAATTAGTCTTCTGTACATAGAAGTTTACCTTAATTAGGTGATTAGGAAATCTGCCTCTGTTTCCATATTTGTAAATCATCTACTGTATATATATTTCCATTGATTCAATGAAGAATATACAGAAGTATATTTAGTTGTCCTTAGTAGTTTATAACTTTTTAATAGTCTCTTAATTGGGAGGTATTTGAGTAGCCTACTTTCGTGTGAGGCTTATAGTTCTAAATTCATTATTTGTTAATGTGTTTGTGTAAACAGTGTATGTGAAGGTTATCTTGGAGGAAGAATGATACAAAACAAAGCCCATGAATCAGGTGATGAGATTTAAAAGATGAAAACAAGCTATTTTCAAGGAAAAAGAGTGACTGAAAACATTGGATAGTAGAAGGAAAGCCTAACCAAACATGGCAAAAAATAGTTCTAGGAAAGTCAAAGGGAAAAGCCCCGAATCAAAAAGAGTCTTGGTGGTATAATGAAGAGGTACAAGAACCACTCAAATTTAAGAGACCTTGCTACTAGATCTTACGTAAATGCCATAATTAAAAAAACCCTGAAGAGGGATATTTTGGCTAAAAAAGAAGCCAAGAAAGGAATTAGTTAAGCAAAATCAAAAGCTTATGAAAATTTATACCGACGACTTTACACAAAAGTCAAGGAAATATATATATATATATATATACACGCTCATAAATTAGCTAAGGTGAGACAAAGAAAATGAGGGATTAGGTTCAAGTGAAATGCATAAGAGATGAAAACCAAAAATATTAGTAAATGAGGGGAGATCAAGGAAGGATGGAATGCGTATTTCTTGAAGTTATTTAATGAAGGTGGACAAACAAGTGTTGTGTTGGGGCATTTTAGTAACTCTGATGAAGATAGGAATTACATGTTCTGTAGGTGCATTTTTCCCAAATGAAATAAAGTATACATCGAAAAAGATGAAGAATAGTATAACAATTGAACCAAACAATGTCCCTATAGAAACACGAAAATCTACATGAGAAAAGGACATTGGTTTGGTTAACGAAATTATTTACTATGATCCTTAAATCAAAAAGGATATTGAATGAGTGGAGGAATTGCACTTTAGTGTCTCGTTATAAGAATAAAGGACATGTTCAAAGTTGTCGTCGAAGATGTAGAGGAATCAAGTTAATGAACCAAAATGTGAAACTTTAGGAGAAAGTGTTGAGTAAAGATTAAGAAGAGAAATCAGTGTGTCCGAAAACCAATTTGATTTCATATCTAGTAGGTCAACAATGGAAGCTATATACTTGTTAAGGTGTCTAATAGAAAGATATAAAGCTAAACAAAAGAATTTAAGCATAATGTTTATAGATTTTGAAAAAGCTTATGACAAAGTTCCTAGAAGAAAATAGCATGAATTTGATATGTTATTAGAGACATGTATCGAGGAGTAGAAACGTGTGTTAGAACATGTGGAGGTGATATTAAGACTCTGCCAATTACAATTGGGATTAATCAATTATCTATATTAAGCCATTATGAATTCATTAAACAAATCTAAGCAAATGTGTGTTGGTGTGTGCTATACGCAGATGACATTGTTTTGGTGAGTAAGAAAGCATGAATACTAAAGTTGAGATATGAAAAAACACTTCAAAATCTAGAGGTTCTAAGTTAAGCAGATTTAAAAAATGAATATATAGAATTTAAGGTTAAAAATACAAGTGTGGATGATATTATGGTAAAACTTGATAAAGTCCTACTAAGAAAAGATCAATTCAAATAAGGATGTTATGATAGATGTGCAACCATACAAGAAAATATAGTATTGCAAATAAAGTTTTTTGTAATAAGATAAAAGTAACTCTTATTAAAGATAAAGTGCGTGAAATTCAATTAAGATGGTTTTGCCATGTCAAAAGAAGACTAGTGTAAGGCTCTTGTGAGGAGAGTGGAAGGAATGAAACAAGTCTTTATCGAAAAAGGTGGAGAAACACCAAGAAAAACTTGGTGCAAGAGACTATTAGATGTGATATGAGTTATAAACGCCTTAAAAAAAATGAGGTCATCAAAAGAAATGGTTGGCAAGGTATAATTCATGTAACTGACCTCACATTGTGGGGTTAAGGCTTGAGATATTATTGTTACAAATCCATATGAATGACATTGATTTAACATTATATTAAGAATTTATATTATTTTGATTTAATTGATTACTTCTCAATATCATATAATTGCTTAACCTTTTCCTCTCTATCTCCCATAATCGATCTCCTAAGATAATTAATTATCTTTGTGAGTGAAAATGTTTATGTAGTCCCTTCTTTGGAGCTCTTTTTTCATACCTACCGAAAGTTACTTTTCTTTTTCCTTTAAATTAACTGATAGGCACCACTATCAACTGGATTGGCTGCCCTGCTTGTGGGGTATTCATGATTGACTGCATACAACCTCACAACATATATTCTAATATCAGTATTTATAATGATTTCTGCTGTTGTTTGCTTTGAGTGATTGCATACAACCTTACAACTTCATAATCTAATGTGAGTATTTATGATTCTCACATCCCCCTCTACAGATTGTGTGACCGGTCATGAATCGTATACCAAGAATTAAAGTTCATGAAACCTAAAAACTTGTCCAACAATATTCATAACTAAACAATAATCCATGAAAATCCTCAAAATTTACGTGACTGAATTAACCAAAAATAACTAAAAGTTTAAACTTTTCCAAACTAAGTCCACTGGTAATCCCCCAATCCAAGTCCATGTTTAGCCCCATTCATCCTACTCACCTAAAAATATGTTAGGGAGAGTGGTGAGTTTAAAGCCTAGTGAAGGTTGCTCCACATAATAGATCAATATTCAAAATACATATTTTGATAGATATTAAGAAACAAAATTTCAGTTTCAAAGTTCATCAAGATTTCCCATGCAACAAAATAATCAACGTGTATAGTATCACGTAGCCTATCTATTCAATTTCCATGATGTAAATAAATTATCATCTCAACAAATATTTCCATGGCAATATAGCAAGAGGGGACCTAGTACTCTTCCCAAATTTAGTCAATAACTAGTTGGTACCCCTATCTTCCTGAAGTCCAACCATACAAGTTAATGCAATACTCTTCCCAGATATAGCCAATACTCATTTCTTCCTAGATCCCATCAACACGCAACCCTTTTTCCTGTGATGGGTCTATTAAACTGACTCTCTCCTGGGGGGGAACACCTTCAATCGCCTAAACTGTTGTTGTCTTTGATTTGATTGAACAAGGCTGCTCCATCATTTTCCTTTTTCTTTTTCTTCTTCTTCAATGAATGCCCTTCCTAAAAAATGGAATGAAAACGCACTGCCCATTAACAGGAGCCTGGAAGACATTTTCTTTTTTATAATAATGGCCGATAACTATATGTGGTTGGCAGGAAGTTGTTCAATTCATAGAGAGCTTGGAACGCATTGGAGAGTTAAAATTGTTGCAATGAGCGAAAGAAGCCAATGAAGCATGGGCCCTCATAGGGTTACTTTTTGTGGAGGGGATTCGCACCTGCTGGCAGCTGGAATCGTTTAGTCTGGGAAGCTCGATCTTTGATTGGTAATATCGCTTAAAAAAATTGCCCTGGTGGAGGCCATTCTTAACTGCTGCAACTACAACAATTTCTGGTGTTTTGTAACGAGATAAAGATATTTTATTTGATTGTATTCTTTGGGTAAATTATTTGTTTGAGATTATAAGTTTATAGATTGCTTATTGCCCAATTTATAAGGATATGGATCGTATTTTCCTCTTTATTCTTGTTTTCCTAAATGTATGTTACTTTTCCTGAAGGTGCCGATCCCAAAATTCATTTCATTTGTTATGGACGAACTATTAACGGAATGAAGAGTAATCAAACGATTAGCATTTATTTAAATTCAGTCCCTCCCTCCTGCTGTCCCTGCTAGCTATTGGTCTGTTCAATACATGAGAATCAGTTTAGATATGGACTGAGGACTGTACCGTCTGCTCACTGGATGCCCGGGCCATGCTAAGGCTACCATTGTGCCGGGGAGGGAATGGAAAACAAAGCATGTGAAAGAAACATAGAACCCAAATTCCTTTTAAGTGTGCTCTAAATATGCAAACATCGGATTTGGTGTATGGAGTCCTATAAAATTGCGACCATACAATTGCTTGCAGAATAAACAATTGTGTGAGGCCTACAAAAGCAAAGCAATTTTTGAAGAAAACGGAAAGAAACTGTTGCATTCTGTATGGGGAAGTAGTTACCTAAAAAAAAAATTTGTTGCATGGAGAATTCTTTTTTTAAGAAAATAAAAAAGAGAAAAGAAAATAGTACTTATTTTTCCTTTCCTCAAGAAAATAATACTTACCCCCAAGCTATCTATGCTCCTTTTCGTTGTTGTGTATATTTTCTCTCATTTATTTTATCTCTTCTCAAGCAAAGTATGAGAAAATCATCTTTCAAGCTCCCAAGGCATATGCTGAGTAGTTGAATAAACAATATCTTGATATTAATTTAGTAAGTTATAAGTTAAATTCTTGTTCAATGCAGGGGTTAAATGTCCAACTTGTAATTTACTTTTTTTAGCATAATCGAGGGTGCAAACATCAGAAATTGGATAAATGTGGTTATCTCAAGAAAATCATCTCTGGATGGTAAAATAATATCTTATTAAGATTTATGTTATTTGATACATAAAATATAAGTTTGGTAAAATAAATTAATACCAAGGAGTGGTATATTTATAGGGACGTCATTCTAGTTCGAGTAATTATAAAGACTTTTATTATTATTAAATATGAAATAAATTATTTATTTTTTCTTACATTATTTTTATATATTTTTTTATTTTTGTTATTTTATGTCTCATCTCTCACTAGAAAATTTGAAAAAATTAAAATTAATAAAAAATATTGATGATAATTGTCAAATAATCTATTGTAGTCAATGGGTAGGATCAAATAGAATCCAAATGGTTTGTTGGGTTCTTTTAACAAATTAAAAAAAATTAGATTTGAAATGATGTTTATAAGTTATTTGAAAAATAAAAATTTAACACAGGTGGTTGTTGGTTCTTTATTATCAAAGAATCAAAACTTTGGTTGACTTGCAAAAATTATTTAATTTCAAATATCATAAATCTTACAATATGTTGATAGTAACAATAGATAGAGAGATAAAAAGAAATATGATAGAGATATATCATCATTCTAATTAAAGAAAATTTAAAAATAATTCATCAATAAAAAAAATAATGAGAGAAGAAAGAGATAGATAAATGGAGAGAATTGTTTACCAAAACTTTTACTAATTTTAAAATTGGAAGAATACTTGTGCGTATTGAAATTAGAAAGTTAGTCTTAGTCCGTGAATTAGACTTTACCTCAGGGTTCAGTAGTGTGTTTTACCCAATTTAGTATCTGAAGAGTAAATTTGTATAATTAAGAGGAGCAAGCTGCAATTTCACACATTTACTGCCTTCTTTTCCATTGATGCCTCCTGCATACAAGACCCGCCCTCGAGTCCAATTATCATCTCTGTCTTGTGCCGATACTTTCCCGCCAGAATACTTTGCCATCTTTCACTTCCCCGTCTTCCCTCACTCTCTCTCTGTCTTTTTGCGGAAGTCTTGAAGATATGTTGTGGGTAGACAAGTACCGGCCGAAAACCCTAGACAAAATGACGATGGTACACGAAGATGTCGCCCAAAATCTCAGGAAACTGGTATCTTTGGTTTCCGCTGTGCAATATGCGCACAAGCTGTCAAGTCTTGTTAAACTTTCAGACACTATAGTGGGTTTTTGGTTTAATTGGATTGTTCTTGTGTAGGTAACAGAGCAAGATTGCCCTCATTTGCTGTTTTATGGTCCTTCTGGTTCCGGCAAGAAAACCCTAATCATGGCCCTACTCCGGCAGATGTTCGGACCCAGTGCCGAGAAGGTAAGCTCTTTCATCACTCATTCTTTTCTTATTTCAGTTATCATCAGCTTGTGATATTTTGTGCGATTTATTTTGTTTTTATGGATTTTGTTTCTGTCAGAAGTCTTTATGAATTTTATTTTCAAATGGTTATGTGCAGGTGAAGGTAGAGAACAAGACCTGGAAAGTTGACGTGAGTTTTTCTTATTGTTCCTACTCATTATTTTTTGGTACAAGTCATTATACAAGGTAACAAGGCGATGCGCCTGCATCACATAGGTAACTACCAAATTGAACTAAATTTGTAAGTTCTGAAATTTTGTGCAATTGAAGCTAGGAGGGCCAAAATGAAACCTAAAGAAAATTATAGGGACTGCGAGTATAGTAGACCTATAAATTGGATGTATAGATTCTCAAACATACAAATAAATAAACAAGCTTTGGTCACATGCCTATTGATGTCTGCTGCCTAGTACATGTACTTTACATTTTGAACTAGAGCAATGGCACGATCTTTCATGTGTGATAAAATGAATCTGGTCATATCAACCTGCAAAAGGGGCACTTACAAGACATCCATCATGACACATGTTCAACGGTTTTGCCGTAGCACTTGTAACATCCCGTTCGAGCGATAGGAAGGATCGGAACAACTTATCTTGATGGGCCTACGCGAACTTCCCAGGGGGGTCACCCATCTCTGAATTACCTCAGGTCAAGCACGCTTAACTTGGGAGTTCTTTGCCAACATTCAGCCTAAAAGGTATCCAGCTGGTGTTTTTTCTTTCTTACACTATCCTCAATATATACTAACTTTTCTGGGCTCTCGAGGTATTACAGCATTACCAACTTAAACAGGTGTGGATTGCCTCTAGGATAGTTTGAGAAGGAGACACATACTCCATCATTATTTGGATGGATCTTCAAAAGACACCACTATGATCCCGCAGTTAAGGACACACAAATGCTTCACAACAAAGCCCAAATGGTCGTCCACTTATGTAATCGTTGGTAGATGGAACCCTTTCCTTTCCCCAACTTGCAAGTTTTGCTCAACCATGCTTAGTTTAATCGAGTTGAATCTAAAACAAGAAAAAACATAATGCTTAATTAATTAATTCTCGAGGAATAGGGGAAGAATATATACACAAAGGTCCCTTATCTTATCTTCTACATTTTAGGAGAAGATTTAGGATTCTTTATCTCTTGAAAACTAGGAACAAACCAAACTTAAAATACAAATTTGAAATACGAATTTACAACAACTACTCTACAAGGATAATGACTTATCCTTATCTTATCAATCTCCTATTTTGACTTTCGAATCTTCTTGATCTCGCCCAACACTTCCCCTCAAGCTTAGGAATAGTTGCAAGTTATTCCTAGCTTGACTGTTAGAGATTCGAACCCTGGTTTCATCATAGCTTTTGTGAACACATCTGCAATTTGATCAGTGGTTGGAACATAGGACATAATTATTTCCCCCTTCCTCAATTTCACGCTTTGTAAAATTCTTGTCTATCCTTATATGTTTCATACGATCATGTTGGACAGGATTCCTCACAATACTAATAACAGACTTACTATCATTGTATACCCTTGTAGGTTGAGTCAAAGGTATCCTTAGGTCCTCCATTAACATTTCTAACCAAATTACCTCTTAAATGCCTTGAGCTATTACTCGAAATTCTACCTCAACACTGTTGCGAGCCACCACTAATTGCTTCTTACTTCTCCAAGTCACAACATTTTCCCATACCTTAGTGCAATAACCAGTTGCTGACTTGCTATCCTCTATAGAGTCTGCCCAATCTGCATCAACAAACCCTTTGATTCCTCGTTCTTTGGTTTTTTTAAACATCAACCCTTTCCCAAGTGTCCCTTTTAGGTATCTAAGCACATGAAACACAACATTCATGTACTTCTTTGTAGGAACATGCATGTATTGACTAATCTTGCTTACTGCATAGGTTATGTTGGTCTTGGTAAGAGACAAATAGATCAACCTGCCCACTAGCTTTTGGTATCTCTTTTTTCAACTGGGATATCATTATCCTTCTCTTCAAATTTTCAGCCTTTGTCTAATGGGGTACTAGCTGGTCTGCATGTTAGCATTCCTGTGTCTTTGAGTAAATCCACTATGTATTTTCTGTGAGAGATAAATAAGCCTTCCTTGCTTCTAGCCACCTCCATTCCTAGGAAGTACCTCATGAGTCCTAGGTCCTTCACCTCAAACTCGGCTCTCAGTTGCTCTTTTAGTATCTTGATACCCTGCTCATCATCACCTGTTACAATGATATCATCAACATAGACAATTAGTATAGACTTTCTTCCAATTTCTGTGGTTTTGATAAACAAAGTATGGTCAAGTTGTCCTTGGTTTAAGGCTAAATTTCTTAAACCAAGTCCGAGGTGATTGCTTCAAACCATAGGGATTTCTTTAGTTTACAAACCTTTCCTCCGTAGCCCATTTCATCTTCAAAACCTGGTGGAATTTTCATATAAATCTCCTCATCTAAGTCCCCATTAAGAAATGTTTTTTTTATATCAAATTGAAACAAAGGCCAATCCAAATTTACAACAATTGAGATTATTACCCGAATAGAGTTGAGTTTAGCTACAGGGGCAAAGGTCTCTTCATAGTCTATCCCATATGTTTGAGTAAACCCTTGTGCTACTAACCCTGCCTTATACCTTTTAATACTACCATATGCATTTTGCTTGATGATAAACACCCATTTGCATCCCACGGTTCTCTTATCTAGGGGTAATTCAACTATATCCCAAGTGTGGTTTCCAACCAAGGCCTTCATTTCTTCCATCACAGTTGCTTTCCACTTAGGATCTCCCATAGCTCCTTGAATATTTTAGGAATTTCAACATTGTCAAGCCTTGCAATAAATGCTCTAAGTTGAGGAGACACTTTTGCATAAGTTAAATAATTGGACAGAGGATATTTAGAATGTTTAACACAAGATCTTACACCCTTTTGGAGAGCTATAGGTACTGCCTAGTCTAGCCCATCATCTTGAATAGCACCACTATTAGTTCTGGGTTGATTGATCCTCAGTTTCTTCCATTAATTTAGTCTCATCCTCTGTTAAATCAGCACCTACTTTATTGCCTTTTGATAGACCATCATCGAGGGAGGATGATTGACCCTGCTGGACTTCAAATGGACCTTTAGGTCTTCGGGAATATGCAAACCAGGGAGGACTGGTACGTTGTTGAGTTTAAGATTGAGGAGATAAGGGCTGCATAGGTTTAGAGATGGGTGACTGAATAGGAGTTGAAGAAATTGAAAGTAAACTGGAAGGCTTAGGGTTTGTTGCTGCTAGCATCTTATTAGGGATGGATATTAATTCTCCCCCTTGAGAAGATGCTGGCAGGAGGGGAGGAAAAAATGAAGGAACAAGAAGGGAATCGGTAAGATTGGTTTGAGAATTAGTGTGCGAATAATAGGCAAGATTCTCATAGAAAGTGACATCGGTGAAGGTATAAAACCGTCGATTGATGGGACAATAACACTTGTAGCCCTTTTGTGAAGGAGATGTGCCAATAAAAACACATTTTAGGGCTTTTGGATCTAACTTGGTTCGAGACACATTGTGATTGTGAACATACACAACACAACCAAAAATTTTAGGCTCAATGGAAGGAAAGAAGGGTGTATTAGGATAGAATTCACAAAGAGTTTCAAGAGGGGTTTTGAATTTGAGGGTTTTAGAAGGGAGACGATTCATCAAATATCCGGCTGTAAGAACGTCCTCCCCCCAAAATGAATGAGGCACATGAGTGGTGAACATCATAGCCCTTGCCACTTCTAAGAGATGCCGATTTTTTTTTTTCAGCCACATCATTTTGTTGTAGTGTGTAGGGACAAGAACTTTGATGCAAAATACCATGCTCAAGTCATGAGAAAAATATTCTTGACTATTGTCGGTTCGAAAGATTCGGATAGAGGTTTGAAACATATTCAAAACATACTTGTGAAATCTTTTGAGTATGCTACTTGCTTTTGATTTATCTTTCATAAGATACACCCAGCATGTCCTAGAATGGTCATCAATAAAAGTTATAAACCATCTTGAACCAGAAAGATTAGGATGTTTAGAGAGGCCCCAAATGTCACTATGGATTAAATGAAATGATTTAGAAGGCTTATAAGATTGAATGGGGTGATGGACTCTTGATTGTTTTGCAAGAGTACATTGTTCACAAGAAAGAATTTGGTCTTTATTGATAAAAAATTAAGGATACAAGAATCTAAGATAGGGAAAGCTAGGGTGTCTTAACCGTTTATGCCATAATATAATCTTGGCATTGGAGGTAATAGTTAGGATTGTTTTATTCGTATGACATGAGGCTGAAGTATTCTTCGTCAACTAGTAGAGTCCATCTCTTGCTTCAGCATTGCCAATCATCATCCCTGATGCTTGGTCCTGAAACACACAACATGAGGGAAGAAATATCACTCTACAATTTATATCTTTGGTAATCCTACTCACTGATAAGAGATTATAACTCAACCCAGGTACATATAAAACTGATTCTAACTTTAGATTTGAAAGACAAACAGTCCCATGACCCACGATAGGAGAGATAGTACCATCATCCATTTAAATATCAATTGAATCTTTACAGGGAGTGTATTCGGTCATATCCTTAGTAGAACTAGACATATGGTCTGATGCCTCTATGTCTATTATCCAAGCGTCCTTCGGCAGTCTATGTGTTGTCAATGAGAGATAGGGTGTTAGAGATTAGGAGCACAATAGGATTAGTTCTTGCCAATTCTCACACCCTCAACACACCCGATTGCAATGCAATTGGACATAAATATAACTAGAAATAAAACAGACGAAACAACAAAAAATATAAAACTGTAAAGGAACAAACACACCGCACAAGAAGACCAAGAATTATACTGGTTCAGGCCAATTTTTGGCCCTACATCCAATCGCCCAAGGCACACAACAATCCTTTAGAAACTGGCTAAATCAGATGTAGTACACAATCCCAACAATCCCTATTTCCAGCGCTCTCAAGTACAAACTTCCCAAGAGATTACAAAAGATCGCTCCAAGAACAATTCTCACAATCTCTCTCTTTTACACTGCACTCAAGCGCTCAAGGGATTCCCAATAATCAGAATGTTTGGATGCCCGAGACTGGTGCCTTCCACCTCTGTTTATAGAGGTTTGGGGCACCGACAATGAGGGATTATTTTAAACCTATACAAAAGTCTAAAATGCCCCTTATAATACATAGGAAAAACATCCTACACTACTTAGTCTCTCGGGCGAACTCCTCTTTCACGGGACTGTATGCATCCTCTCTTCTAGATACAATTGACTCTATGCAAAACTCTAACATAGGGATTACTTTGCAGAGCCATAGATGCAGTAGGCTGATGTGTAGAGGGGCTGGTACCTTAATTTAGCAATCGATAAAGGGCTTGAATTTGTTTTTCTGATAGATTTAAATCTATCCTACTTCTGCCCTCACTAGGTGCCTCGATAATATAGGTTGATCAGGTATTTTCTCTCTTGTTTTTAGGCTTCTAGTTTGCCGGTTTACCATAGATCTTCCAACATGTATCCTTTGTATGATACGACCTTTTACAATGGGCACACCACAGTTTTTCCCTTCCAACTCCTTTTGAGAAATTTTCCCTTGGTTTAACATGTGGAAGCACCTAATGTCTTGTTATGATTGTTATGGTTGTTGTATTGCTGTATTACATATGTTTAGTTGTTATTGTTAGTTGGTAGTTGATAGTCTTGCATTTGTTCTTAAGTTGTGAGGCAGTTCTTTTCTATTAGATTTGAGCAGTATGTATATCAGCTCATTGCTCATGTAATCTTTATCTTTTCATTCTTGATTCTTAATACATTTCGCTCGAGGTATTCTTCTTCGTTTCCTGTTTGTTTCTTTACCTAGGGTTTCATTACATAACAGTTGCAAGAGCAGAATTTTGTTGGTTTATACTTAGATCATTGAGTTGATGAAGCATTACCTTTCGTCGACTTTCTTCTCTTTTCACCTTGACAAAGACCTCCCTGAGAGATAGTAGGGGTTTTGTTCCTAAAATCCTGTCTCTTACTTCACCTAAATCAGTATTAAGTACATGAAGGAAATCAAATATCCTATTTTTTTCAATCATCTTGTAATACCTCTTGTAGTCAGCAATAGTATGGAATAAATCCATTTCATGCTATAACTCAGCCAATATATTAAAGTAATATGTAACACTCATGTTACCTTGTCGTGTTGTCCTAATGGCTGATCGTATTTCAAAGCTTTGAGAGGAGTTTTCCAAGTCGGAATACATCTCCTGGACAGAATCCCAAATCTCCTTGGCGGTTTTGTGAAATAGGTAAGTCCGCCCTAGTCTTGGCTCAATCGAGTTGATCAACCATGCCATTATGGTTGAATTTTTCACTTCCCAAGTGCCATAGGTGGCAAAGTCGATCGGAGGAGTAGGAATATCCCCCATTAGATAGCTGGATTTTTCTTTCCCTTTGATCACCAATAAAACAGATTGAAACTATTCCCTAAAATTACTACCATTTAACTTGTGGTGAGTAATTTGTATGGGATGGTTGTCGATAGAGTTAGTTGGTAGATTTTGAGAAGAAGGGGTTGAAACAGAAGGAGGAAGAGGGTAAGGGGAGCTTGTAGCGGAGGCTTGGGTTAGGGTAGGATTCTGGTGAATATCGGCCATGATCTTTGAGAAAGAGAAAAAGAACAACGAAGAGCTTTAATGCTATTTGTCGAGCCTTAGCTCTAATACCATGGAACAAGCAAAAATAGAATGCTTAATTAATTAATTCTCGAGGAATAGGGAAAAATATGTAGACAAGGGTCCCTTATCTTATCTCCTACATTTTAGGAGAAGATTTAGGATTCTTTCTCTCCTAAAAACTAGGAACAAACCAAACTTAAAATACAAACTTGAAATAGAAATTTACAACTACTACTCTACAAGGATAATGACTTATCTTATCAATCTCCTATTTTGACTTTCGAATCTTCTTGATCTTGTCCAACATAATGAAATAAGTAAAGCGAGAAGATGTAAATATGTCAATTGTGTCAGCAAATCAATATGAGGTGCTCCACAAACTGACTTTCCTAAGCATTTATTCTCTCATTTGCCTCTTGTTCTCAATCTTTTTTCAACTAAAAATTGACTAGGTGTTAAACAAATGAATTCTCAATTATTCATTACATCCTAAAGTATATCTCTTGCCATGTTGGAGAACATGAAGCACCAACAATATTGACTACTCAACATTAATTGAATGATCACACATTTGATTTTTGTTGCAACCTTGCCAATCTGTTTGAGAGAATGATCTCAGTGTAATAATATCTTTTTCATGTGATAATGTTCATTGATATACAAAGACAAAATCGTGAGTAACAGATCCAATTGGGTACATTCTTCTATCAATGTATGCTCCATTAATTTTTCATATTGAATTTGTGCTTTTATCTTGATATCACAGCTAGTGGATTTTAGCCAATCTGAGAGAGGGAAAGGCGTGTTGGACACACGCTGTCCTTCCTCTAGCTCACGACTAAAGCCATTACAAAAAACGACAAGAGATTGTGCCAAACTTGACCCTTGCTGTAAGAAACTGTTGACCGGTTTCAAGGAAGCAATCGATTGGTTTGCACCAATCAGCAAGGTCCGATCAATTGGTTCCCAACCTGTTGATTGGTTCGGCCAAGGTTGGTTGACCAGCTTTGTCCCTTTGTTCCAATTTTTCGCAAATTGCATCTAGACTTGCCATTAACTCTTAATAGCCCGTTCATTATCTTATAATGAAACCAAGGCCCCCGTTAACTCTTAATGGCATGCTTGTCAACTCTTGACAATTGCTTCGATTAATTTAAACACGATTTGTTAACTTTTAACGGTGTCATCATTAACTCTTAATGATGAACAACATTAATTACAATTTTATATCACTAGTTAACCATTACACTCGAATATACGTGTGACCTTCTAGGTTTACCACAAAGAAGCAATCGGAACACGTCAAATCCTTTGACGCCGACCAAACACTTTGATCTACAACGAGGATCTCTTCATCTCCTCGATATACCCCGGAAGACTCTAAGTGACAACTAGCATTATATTAGGGCGATCTTACCAGTAATGAAGTCATACTTCAAGAGAACCTGTTAGGGCTTTCGATTACCATGTATTATAATCCCTCAATCGACTAACTTTCCAATCAAGTGAGAGTTATGGACTGATCAAACTCACTAACTCGATAGCTATGCCAAGATCTAGTGTGATGTGATTGAGATGACACATCGGAACTCCTTCACACATTGGAAACACTTTTCCAATCAAGTGCACCCTAGCTAGGGGTTTATACAATCACAATCACCACTAATTGCATAGGATGTTCACCTCACGCTGGAGGTCAATGGATCTCATTAACAATCACATGCCTCCATACGTCACTGCACAGAGACCAAACAGTGCATCTCCCATCTCGGTAATTGGGTGGTTCTTAGCAACGACAAATCTCTGGCACTAATATACAAAACAACTGTATTGCCTCCAGTCTAAGGACCAGTAATACAATCAAAATCAGTGACAGATCATAGATCTTCTCAGACATGTGATCTGTCACTTGCGTCACATTTCACAAATGTTCAACTAACATCCACCCACATGTCTACTATATCAATTTCATAAATTATGGCATGTGACTCACCATCATTTAATCATTAGTATCTCATACTAATCATTAGTCTATGTGCCTGTCCATAATTGATTAATCATAGTCCCCTTCTGATAAATTTAAGGACTATGAATCACTTCAAGAAATCCTTAATTCAAAGGTCTTTGTCACATATTCTTAACACTTAAGAATAAGACCTTCTTATTAGGAAATTTAGGGAGTCATTTAGACAAATAATTGGAGAGTTATGAATCAAGATATCACCTTAAAATATGAAAACATATTTTATCACATTTGCAAGATTTACATCATTAGTCCCATAATACATGTCAGCACCGATTGGTCTGACAAGGGGGTGAGACGGAATTCAAGGAAATTCCGGCCTGAACAGAAGAGAGTAGAGAGAGAGAGAGAGAGAATAGAAAGGAAGAATAACAGAAAGGAGAGAGAAAACAATTGAGATTCTTTGTAATAATAATGCCCAACGGCTTCAGTACAATCCGTATATATAGGTTGTTAGCGGCCATTCTAGAAGGTCACTCAGATTCCTAATATGCCGAGGCTCACTCATTAGTGAATTACAAAATATGGATGGTCCTAAATACCCCTATCTCATATCAGCTACGTGACAATACATTTGCTAGATGTCATCTAAATCCAGCATTAAGGGTACTAACACTAACATTCTATATGTATATATATAAATGTTTGTTTATACAAGCACTTGTATGTAGTTTGACGAGGCATATAGATTTGTAGATAGGCCTTTACCATAGTTGTCAAAGGCTCAAGGAGCTCTGAGACACAAGAGTGTTTGGAGCCTGGACACAAGGCATGGGTATGAGCCTTTTGCATGTGAGGCACACATTTATTAGATAGTTAATAGGGTGTTTTTATTGTTATCTCAAATTTCTTTTAATTTTTTTCCTAGTTATTATTGGTTAGATTTTAACAAGTTCATCAAAAAATAAACTGACAAAAAAAAGGACATAGGCACAAAAGGTGTGTGCCTTACTCCTCAGGGTGAGGCACACACATTCGATCCTAGGTGCACGCCTCATAGAGCAAGACACCCTCAGCTGAGCCTTTAGCCTAGGCATGTGCCTGAGGTGCGCTTTTGACAACTATGCTTGCTACACTTCTTAGCCATATAAAATATTTGTTTGATATGGCAAATAATGGTGATAGTGTCCTTTTTTTTCACATGGTCCCTAAGGATCTGTTCAATTTGTTTTGAATTCCAATTCTCCATGTTTCAGGTTGTAAATGCCATCTTAGCCAATGTAAACCACTCTAATCAGATAATAAACTGGCTTCAATTTAAAGCAATTTAACAATTTTGGATGTACAAGTTTTCAGCGTCATTGCATACATCAGAACCACCTGTCATCATTCAATCTATCATTGTCCAGTTATTGTTCCTGGGTATTTTATATTTGTTCTTTCTACTCTTTCAATGCCTAAAAATCAATTCTCTTTTATTTGTCTCTGTTTGTACATCCACCAGTCATCAAAGTCGGTGTTCAGGATCAATTAAGCAACTATTATGTAATGAATCCATGGGCTGGGCTGCTTATGTAGCTTGCACGAGCATGATACAAAATTTGCATTTCTTCAAAATAATTGTCACTCCTAATTAGTTGGCATGTTGGTCAATCCACGATCTCTTAATTCTAAGGCTTGAATCTACAACAACTACCTCATCATACTATTTAATTGAATATTAGTGACTTATTTAGAGTATAATTTTATGTAAATTTAGTGTATAATTTTACTTAGTGTTATATTGCTTATTTGTGTTAAATAATGAATATGTTGTGTTGAATGATCGTCCCCTAAAATGGGTGTCAGGGGCCTAAGAGAGAATTTAAGGAAAGTAACAAGATGTTGAATGTTGCTTGACCTTATTAGCAGGCTGCTTGCTAATATGTAAGTGATGGAGGGGTGGCCTTAACAGCCTTCTTGTAAAAGCCAGAGTCCATTATTGAGGATTCTAAGTGACCATGTAACCTTGATTATTTGCTTGATCGATCAAAAGGGACATAGTCTTCAAGGATGAAAGGTCTGAATAACCTTGGACCCAACAGAGAGGGCCTGTTAACCCTTGCCTGATGTGTAAAATGGTAAATTTTTCAATCACCTTTATCTTTCTTCTTAGATCCACCACCATAGTTTCCCAACTTACCACTAGACTTGTTGTTTTCACCTCCACCTGTCCTCTCCCTCTACGTCTGGATTCTTTTCACCAACACACCACCATGTTTCTCTTTCTCATTACTAACTCACAATCACATCTTCATTTCCTTCACCAACAAAGCACATCACCTCTACCTATTTTTCTCTTCATCTAATGTTATAATTGGGAGCACTGGCAGCCTTTGTTCCTCTCAATAAACCAATCAAACACCTCCTGATCACACTCTCAATCACTCTCAACACACCAGTCAATAAACCACAAAGCAAACAGATAATAAAGAACAGAAATTAATCAAAGAACATAACAGGAAATGAAACACGCAAACCACATAAGAAGACATAATTTTATCTTGGTTCATGCCAATTGAATTGTCACTACATCCAACCTTGAAACCGCCACCGAGCAGCCATCTTCATTGATGAAAATAGTACAAGACTTCCATCTTCACTCTCTCACGATACAAGTCTTCCTAAAAGTGTACAAGACTACAACTTTTTCACTCTCTAGGCTCTTGCGAAATCAGGAGAGAACATGCGGTATTAGTCCCTCAGCCCCCCCCCCCCCCTATTTATAGAAAATAGGGTGATATTTCCTAGGGCTGGTTATGATATTTTTGGTTTTGCTCTCCACTAATAACTAATATTACAAGAGAACCACCCACCTATCAACTAATTCCATAAGCGCATATGAATCTGTATATTAACCTATCACTAACTCTAGATAATTTTTAACAAATCTCCACCATTGTCTTGAGTGTGATACCTTCCATCTTCGTCCATCAAAACCTTTGGCTTGCTCTTCCTTTGGTTTCCCGCATGATAACCTGACCATCAAATCAATCAACAAACATTAAGAACATAAAAAACAATGTTGTATATTTCACAAATGGATCACCTTTGGACAATATTTCCAACTGCACATCCTACACATGCAACTCTAATTAGGATTTATCCTCCTCAAGGGGCTTTCCTAATGAATATATTCTTAACATCAATATGATTGGTCTCTCCATGGTGGGACTGAATCTAAGCCAAGTGGACTGCCCATTGGCTATTTCAACTCCTCCTACCCAGACTTTTCTTTAGGGTTCCTGCTGCATACAAATGCAACATATATGCCCTAAATTCATAACTATTCATCTAGGCACAGTCCACCATAAACCAAATCCATACTTGGTGTTATTCCTTAATCCCAAAAGGTTCCAACCTTTTACAAAGCATCACAACACAGTGTACTTCACCCGGATTGGCCTTTCCACTGCTAGACTTACTCCTAGCTTCCCAAAAAACCAGTTGTTAGGCTTTGCCGCTGTCTTTTCTCTAATGTTTGTTTCAAACTTAAAGGCTGCTCGAGTTTTTCTTTTATCTACCTACCAGTCTACCAAAATATGTTTAAGATTAGGGTAACCTAGGCTGCCATAAGCTGTCCAATTCCTATTCCAACCTCTATGCCTTAGAATTTCCAGCTTCTCCTCTATCCTATACTCTCAAACACTGACCTAAGTTCCCAGCTACACCTTGAGAGCATGGACAAATTTCCAAAGAAGTTCCTTACATTTCACTAGGCATATCATTGGAATACTCACAGCTACACCTTGAGAGTCCTCATGCACTCAATTTTAACCCTTTTGGACTCTTCCAATCTTATATCTTACCTAAAGAATTACTATCATACCTAGAGAGACCTTCTAAGTAATCAATCCTTGCTTACCTTTCCCTCTAGCCTCTTATCCCTCGTCTACACTATAAGATCACTTTTCCCTTAGTTTCCACGTGGATAATTAGCTGTTTGAGATACCTATTTGATCCAAAGTTAAGCCTTCATGTGCTGCTTTAACCAATGGCCATTTGTCTAGCCTTTTTTCTAGACTTTTCCCATTTCCAGCACCTTCCTTAATTCTCAAATAGACACTTACACAGCACTCCAACCATTTAACCTAAGGGATCTTCCACCTAAGTCCAAGATTCTCCCCAAATTTACATGGCTCCATGCCATTCATTTAGACAAGAGTGTATCACCTCTTCTTATACAAGAGGTTCCATTTTCCAACCTGTTCCTTAGCACTCAAAAACAGTGCATAAGTATCTTAAACCCAACTCTTTCCATATCTCACTGGTACTTTCTTGTGGTTCTATCTATTCCCATCCTAGGCAACACTAGACCTTCTATTCCCTTGCTCATTACCTACAAGATGATTCTCCTTCCTTTTCCTTGCTTAATCTGGACTTTTGATCAACATGGGCTACACCATACAAGACAAAACTTGCACACACCCTTTTCCCCCTCACTGTTCACAAGGACCCTCAATGCAAGAGCCAAAGCTATCTTAAACACTAGCTTCCTCCTCTCACAATCCAGCCCAAGTTTACACAATGAGAATGATAAATTTTTTTCTAGATTTTCCTATTGCTATACCCTGGTTCATGGGTTAGTTTAGGACATTCCCAAAGGATTATACATGCTGTTTTATTTTCCAGCATCCTAGATTCCATCCCTTGCCCTTAGCATCAGCTAATTTTATGTCCTATTGGTAGAGTTTTTCCACACAGGTAAGAACCCTAGCTTTTAGAAGACCTAGGCATACCTATTCCACAACTCTACTCCACCTAACCTTCCATGCTAGAAGCAATTTCCAGCAAGCTCATATACGCTTGGGAATTCCTTAGGGACACACCATCTCCACTAGGTTCACCTCACCTAGCTCCACCATGAGACAAGGCCTAGATAGGTCCCCCTAGATCCTAGGAACTGATCTCTAATGGGCTTTTGACATATACAAGGTCTGTTTTGGAGACTTTTACATTTGGTAATCTTACCAAACTACATGGTTCCTATTCCCTTATACCTGTAAACTTTTCCCTCCCCTCATATCCCTAGCCTTAGATACCTTTTTTAGTCCTTGCTCACCATTGTGAGTTGTAGATCGGAAGCTGATGGAAGGCTGAGTTGTCGAGCTAATGGCCGAGCTGATGGAGGGTCGAGCTGTCGAGCTAATGGTCGAGCTATCGAGTTGCTGAACTCGTTATCTGTTGATTTATCTTCTGTAATTTATCTTGATTTATATTGCTATTACATCTTATCTTTCTTAGTTATTTTTGGTTAGATTTGTTTGTATTTAAGGTTGTTGTAATTTAGTCCTACAAAGTAGGAATCTAATCTCTAAATTCTAAGAGAATTCTTAGGATCCATTGTGTATATATTTGTGGCATTATCAAGGGAATAAACACAACGTATTATTCTCCCAAAAAGAGGATGCCCTATCTTATGGCCACCTATCTTATAAATAGAATGCTCTCATGAATTCTCAAACATCACACTCCAAGTCAGCTTCTCCTTGCTTCTTTTTCCCACACCCAAGTTTTTTCTCAACTTTCTCTCAAGATTTTTGGCTGCACCTCTTTTGTTCACATTCACCCTCAATTTCAGAGAAAACTTGACCCAAAGTCCATCAAATGTATATTTCTTGGCTACTCTCCCCACCAAAGAGGTTACAAATGTTACTCTCCAAGTCTTAAGAGATTCTTCACCTCAATGGATGTAACCTTTTTTGAAGACCAGCCATATTATCCCAAATCTGATATTTAGGGGGAGAATAGACCAAACAATCCTCAAGAATATCAGTTTTGGGAATACCAATAGCAACCTGAACATCAACAGCCTGGAATTTAGCCACCTGCAAACCCTACAAATCTGTCTTCTCCTCCCAGCCTTCAGTTTGAGGAGTCAAAAGTAGACCAGTCTTCTTCCAGTTCACCTCCTATTGGTCATAATCCTTCTTATCCTCATGAACTTCAAGTTTATTCTAGAAAAAAGTCTAAACAAAAGGAAAGTGGGGAACCGACATGTCCTAGGACTAATCAAGAGTCTGATTCGAACCCGAATCTGGAATTGTTACAAAAGGAGAATACCATGATTGCTAGTGAGAATTCTGAAATTTCAGCTATGGATGAAGATTTACATTGGCCTATAGCATTGAGAAAGGGAGGATGATCATGCACTCAACATCTCATTCACAATTACATTTCTTACAAAGGTCTGTCACCTAATTTCAGAACAATTGTATCAAATATCAGTAAGGTGCAGGTTCCTAGAATTATTTTCGAGGCCTTTCAACATCCTAAGTGGAAGGAGGCGATTCTCGAGGAAATGAAGGCCTTGAAAAAGAATGAGTGATGAGAATCATGGAGGGCCGACTAACAATGATGCAATCGGACAAGTCAACCTCGTCAACCATGCCGGAATTGGATGATTGACAAGATTTGCACATAAAAAGGAATAGTTATTGATTGATTGGTTGATTGCAAGATTTGGGCGCATGATTGATTGATTGATTAGTTAATTGATTGACAAGATTTGAGAGCATAAAAAGGAATGGATGATTGATTGATTACCTGATTGATTGATTGATTACCTGATTGATTGATTAAAAAGATCTTGGAATATAAAAGGAATGATTGATTGATTGACCAGATCTAGTTATTTATTTTCTATGTAATTTAGGATTTTTATTAATTTCCATGTAGAATTAGGATTTAATTATTTGCCTATTTAAAGGCTTTTCCATTGTAAACATTAGACAGAAATTATTATGAATTTTTGAATTTGAGAGATTTATCTCTTTTATCTTGTTCTTCAATGAACAAAACTTCGAACTTATCAATGGAGTGATTCCTTTGTGGCGTTCAAAACCCGAACTTATCAAAGATCTGGGCAGTCTTTGTGGCGTTCAACAATTCTTGGTTCTTGCTTCCGTATAATCAACGGGTCTAGATTTTAATATAGTCTAGGTTCTTGGTTCGTGAATCAGCGGGTCGAGAATTCTTTGCCTTCTATTTGATTTTGGCTTTTCTGGGGTTCGTTTCAATCTTTTGTGGGTTCCTTTGGTCTTGTCCCATCGCGGGTTCACATCAGTTGGTATCAGAGCTTTGGCTCTAAAATCGAGTATTTATCTATCCTTTTTTTTTTTCATTCTTATATCATTTAAAAATACAAAAAAATATTCACATCCTAAGGTTTTATTCCTTCTTTTGATTCTACGTCACATTATCTTGAGTCTTGT
The DNA here is from genome assembly GCF_014633365.1 of Diospyros lotus. Lineage (NCBI taxonomy): Eukaryota > Viridiplantae > Streptophyta > Magnoliopsida > Ericales > Ebenaceae > Diospyros > Diospyros lotus. Next base: position 232,481 of record NC_068344.1, read on the forward strand.
TATTCGAAATTCCTAGAGTCATCCGTATTAGAAAGTTAAAATAAAGAGTTTTTTTTTTTTTTTTCTTTTGGTATCTTGTTCTGTTCTTTTCGTTATTCCTCACATTTCGTTCTTGAGTCATTTTGTTTGATATTTCTTAGAGTCATACAAAAAAAAAAAAAATGCTTGAAAGTTTGCAGACTTTCGGGGATGTGACTATTTGTGAGATTGCCTAGAAGTTGATCCTTCCAGTTCACGATTCGAGGACGAATCGTCTTGAAGAGAGAGGGAATGATGAGAATCATGGAGGGCCGACTAACAATGATGCAATCGGACAAGTCAACCTCGTCAACCATGTCGGAATTGGATGATTGACAAGATTTGCGCATAAAAATGAATGGTTATTGATTGATTGGTTGATTGCAAGATTTGGGCGCATGATTGATTGATTGATTAGTTAATTGATTGACAAGATTTGAGAGCATAAAAAGGAATGGATGATTGATTGATTGAAAAGATCTGGGAATATAAAAGGAATGATTGATTGATTGACCAGATCTAGTTATTTATTTATTTTCTATGTAATTTAGGATTTTTATTAATTTCCATGTAGAATTAGGATTTAATTATTTGCCTATTTAAAGGCTTTTCCATTGTAAACATTAGATAGAAATTATTATGAATTTTTGAATTTGAGAGATTTATCTCTTTTATCTTGTTCTTTAATGAACAAAACTTCGAACTTATCAATAGAGTGATTCATTTGTGGCGTTCAAAACCCGAACTTATCAAAGATCTGGGTAGTCTTTGTGGCGTTCAACAATTCTTGGTTCTTGCTTCCGTATAATCAACGGGTCTAGATTTTAATATAGTCTAGGTTCTTGGTTCGTGAATCAACGGGTCAGGAATTCTTTGCCTTCTACCCGATTTTGGCTTTTCTGGGGTTCGTTTCAATCTTTTGTGGGTTCCTTTGGTCTTGTCCCATCGCGGGTTCACATCAGTTGGTATCAGAGCTTTGGCTCTAAAATCGGGTATTTATCTATCCCTTTTTTTTTTTTCATTCTTATATCATTTAAAAACACAAAAAAAATATTCACATCCTAAGGTTTTGTTCCGTCTTTTCATTCTACGTCACATTATCTTGAGTCTTGTTATTCAAAATTCCTAGAGTCATTTGTATTAGAACGTTAAAAAAAAAAAAGATTTTTTTTCTTCTGGTATCTGGTTCCGTTCTTTTCGTTATTCCTCACATTTCGTTCTTGAGTCATTTTGTTTGATATTTATTAGAGTTAAACAAAAAAAAAAAAAAATGCTTGAAAGTTTGCAGGCTTTCAAGGATGTGACTATTTGTGAGATTGCCTACAAGCTAATCCTTCCAGTTCACGATTCGAGGACGAATCATCTTGAAGAGAGAGGGAATGATGAGAATCATGGAGGGCCGACTAACAATGATGCAATCGGACAAGTCAACCTCGTCAACCATGTCGGAATTGGATGATTGACAAGATTTGCGCATAAAAAGGAATGGTTATTGATTGATTGGTTGATTGCAAGATTTGGGCGCATGATTGATTGATTGATTAGTTAATTGATTGACAAGATTTGAGAGCATAAAAAGGAATGGATGATTGATTGATTGACCAGATCTAGTTATTTATTTTCTATGTAATTTAGGATTTTTATTAATTTCTATGTAGAATTAGGATTTAATTATTTGCCTATTTAAAGGCTTTTCCATTGTAAACATTAGACAGAAATTATTATGAATTTTTGAATTTGAGAGATTTATCTCTTTTATCTTGTTCTTCAATGAACAAAACTTCGAACTTATCAATGGAGTGATTCCTTTGTGGCATTCAAAACCCGAACTTATCAAAGATCTGGGCAGTCTTTGTGGCGTTCAACAATTCTTGGTTCTTGCTTCCGTATAATCAACGGGTCTAGATTTTAATATAGTCTAGGTTCTTGGTTCGTGAATCAGCGGGTCGAGAATTCTTTGCCTTCTATTTGATTTTGGCTTTTTTGGGGTTCGTTTCAATCTTTTGTGGGTTCCTTTGGTCTTGTCCCATCGCGGGTTCACATCCATGAGACTTGGGAGATTACAGAATTATCCCCTAGAAAACATCATGTAGGTTGCAAATGGGTATTTACGGTCAAATACAAAGATGGAAGAATTGACAGATTTAAGGCCCGCCCAGTTGCAATAGGGTTCACTCAATCTTATGGTATAGATTACCAAGAAATTTTGCTCTGATGGAAAAATTGAATACTATCAGAGTCTTGCTATCCCTAGCTGTAAACTTGGATTGGCCATTTTACCAATTGGATGTGAAGAATGCTTTTCTAAATGGAGATCTCGAAGAAGAAGAATATATGGAAATTCCTCACAGATTTGAAACTATCCTGACAAGAAACAAGGTATGCAAACTAAGGAGATCTCTTTATGGGCTCGAATAGTCTCCTAGAGCCTGGTTCGAGAAATTTACTAAGGCAGTCAAGAAGTATGGGTATAGCCAATGTCAGACAGACCATACCTTATTCATCAAGCATTCTTTGGAAGGTAAAATATCCATTCTTATTGTGTATGTTGATGATATAATTGTTACAGGAGATAATATTTCTGAAATCAAGGATCTTAAAGAAGTCCTGGTGAAAGAATTTGAAATCAAAGATCTAGGAAACATAAGATACTTCCTAGGCATGGAAGTAGGAAGTAGCAAGGTCCAAGGAAGGAATTTCAGTTTCTCAACGAAAATATACCCTAGATCTTCTTACTAAAGAAGGCATGTTGGGATGCAAATCAGCTGATAAACCAATAGAAACCACTTCAAAACTGGATGTTAGCAAAGAAAGTGCTCCAGTAGATAAAAGGAGATATCAAAGATTAGTGGGAAAACTCATATACTTGTCACATACTAGACCAAATATAGGTTTTCCTGTAAGTGTGGTAAGCCAATTTATGAATGATCATAGAGAAAGACACTGAGAGGCTGTATATCAAATTCTGAGATATCTATAGTTGACTCCAGGCAAGGGGCTAATGTTCAGGAAAACAGCGAACCAAGGGGTGAAAATCTACAGTGATGCTGATTGGGCAGGTTCAATTTTTGATAGAAGGTCAATCTCGGGATATTGCTCATTTGTTTGGGGAAATTTAGTTACTTGGCGCAGTAATAAGTAATCAGTGGTTTCTAGGAGTAGCGCAGAAACTGAGTTTAGAGTAATGGCTCATGGGTTTTGTGAGGGTATGTGGCTAAAAAGGTTGCTACAAGAGTTATAGGTGACTATGGCACAACCAATACTAGTATTATGTGACAACCAATCGGTTATCAATATTGTCAAAAATCCTGTTCACCATGATCGGACAAAACATGTAGAAATTGACAGACACTTAATCAAATAGAAATTAGAAGAAGGAATTTTTCAACTAAGCTACAGTTCTACAAACAACCAGGTCGCAGATATTCTGACTAAGCTATTACAAAGAAGAGTATTTGATGAGTTAAGTACCAAGTTTGGCTTGAATAATATATTTTGCCCAACTTGAGGGGGAGTGTAGATTGGAAGCTGATGGAAGGTCGAGCTGCCAAGTTAATGGCCGAGCTGATGGAGGGCTAAGCTGCTGAGCTAATGGTCGAGCTGCTGAGTTGCTGAACTCGTTATCTGTTGATTTATCTTCCTTAATTTATCTTGATTTGTATTTTGTTACATCTTATCTTTCTTAGTTATTTTTTGTTAGATTTGTTTGTATTTAAGGTTGTTGTAATCTAGTCCTACAAAGTAGGAATCTAATATCTAAAATTTAAGAGAATTCTTAGGATCCATTGCGTATATATTTGTGGCATTACCAAGGGAATAAACACAGCGTATTGTTCTCCTAAAAAGAGGATTTCTGCATGAGCCATCCTCAACAAATGAATGACACAGCCTGACCTTATCATAGGATATCCTTTAGTGGTTGTAGCTATCCACATATAAATGCAAGCATGCACCATATAACCTCCATTCTTGAGGGTTGCTACCATCTCTCTAAGAGATCCTTGCAACTTCTTAAGACTCCAATTCTCCTTTGTAGGAGAAATCCTTTCTATTTAATTCTTCCTAAGGACATTAGGCTTTCTTTTTTAAAACATGGACATATTTTTACAACTTCTAATATTCTAGAATAGCTCCACCATGCTTCCTATTCTCTACCATCTCCAATTCCCTTGACCTTAATTTATTGCCTCGACAAACCATTTCCTCCTCCACCATGTCTCAATGGGTAAATACCCTTTTCCTATGAGAAGTACACCCTAACCCTAGAACCTATGCTATTTTTATTTCATACTTAGAAAAAACTATAGGACATCTGTGTCACAACTCAAGGGTAGTTAGAAGGGCATTATTGTAATAAGGTTGTAGTAGTAGGAGGAGGTATTTTGTGAGTTGTTAGGAGCACATGGGTGCTATTTTTCAGATTTCATTTACTATTGAATAGCCTATAAATAGGCCCTAATATGTAGAAAAAGGTATGTTGATGAATGAAGTGGATTCTTATCTCCCTAATTCTCTCTCCCTCTCGTTTTCTCTCTAATCTCTCCCACTCTCTTTCTTTGATTTCTGTCTCCCTAATTCCAATCACAACCCTAGGTAACCCTAGGAATGTGACAAATGGTATCAGAGTTGGCCCTTCCTCGGCTGTGATTTTTGATAAATTCGTATTAGCTTGGTTCGAAATCGAGAAGGCGCAAGCAAATCTTGGCTCGAACTTGTAGGTGGAGTCCATTGCGAGAAGTAGATTCCTTTGCTCATTGATTTTCGAACCTTAGGCGGTATAAATCGATAAATTGTTAGGCAATCCTTAGTGGCAATGGAATTAATTGAACTTTTAAGAGGCGATTCCAGAAATAGCAAAGAGTTGACGTAGCAAGGATCTGACTTTGTTATTGATCTCCGACGATGACAAATGTTGGCGATTAGGTGAAGCAATTCCAATAAATTATGAAACCGAGCTAGTGGTCGCAAATCGGGTCGGCGATTGGGTGAGGAGTCGTCAGGGGAAGCGATTGTTGAATTTGCAGCAATTGCGAGCAGAGCCGATTTCGGCCAACGGCAACAGAGACGATGGTGTTGATAGCGCTTTCGGAGACGCCTAGAGCAGCTCCAGTTGATCGGAACTTGCAGGTGAATTAAACCTCCTTGATTCCAACGGGCCTGGTGATTGTCGGTGCTTCAGGCGAGTAAAATTTAGTGGATAATTGAAGTAGAGGTGATTGAGGCGAGAAGGAACAACATCGACGATTCCTGGCGAATTGTGAAGACTGTCGGTGATTGGGCAAGAAGAGCGAATTGAAGCAGATCCAAATCTGAGTTTGAACGGAACCAAGATGATTCCAAATTTTAGGTGAATTTTGACAAATCAAGGTCGGTGATTGGGCACGAAGTGGACGTAGGCCTGGGCGAACTGAAGCGGAGTGATCAACTTCAGGAAGTGATTGGAGTTGATCAATTTTAGGAGAATCTTTCAGAACATTGATTCTGTAGACCTAGACAATTTTAGCAGGCGATATTAGGGGGCTGATTCAGATCTATCGCCCAACAGTAGTTTCAATTTGAATTTGAAGTCAAATCAGAGTGGCACAGCGGGTTTGGGATCTGAAACGGATCTTGAAGGTGGAGTTAGGAGTTGATTCCGACTGTGAATTCTGCTAAATTGAGTGCGAAACTCAAAAGGCGATTCTGACGGTGACTGCGAACCAATGCGGTCATGTATAGTTGATTAAGGCGAGCTTAGTACTGTTGAATTTGGATTTTGCAAAAGGTGACTGCAGGAAACAATCTCATGTGATTGTTGAACATCAATGAATTGTTGATCAGAAATGATCCTAGCGAAGTGGATTTGATTGGTTCTCTAGAAGCTGAGAGAGGCGAGTTCCAGGTTATTTCTGACTAGATTCCAGCAGATTTTATTAGCTGCATCGGAATCGATCAACAGAGAAGGTGGATCCAAAGCAGTCAATTGCGATTGGGAAGTGGTGAGAAGTGAAACGAAGCAATTAGAGCCATTGTAATCACTATTGGATTTTGGAAAATTTGGTTTGGAGCCTATTCAGCATCAAGAATTAAGGTTGCTGAACTGAAAGCAACCATTGCAGGGCTGAATTAGATGTCCAGGATTAAGGATTGCTGAATTTTAATATGAGGAGGAGTTACCAAAGGGATCCTTAGAGGTTGATCAAGAGGCCGTTACAGGGTGCAATTTCAAGGAATTGAACCGAGGAGATGGCTGAAGGACTAATTGTTGCAACAAAGGAAATTAAGGACCTCCATAGGCAGGTGGACCATTTTTTGATCTTGTGTTCACATAAATTTCAGACTGCTAATCGGACTTTATCGACCTCAATTTCAAGTGTCAATTTTCCCACTCTTGCTCCATTGGCTATTCCGGTGTTTGACAGGGATAGGCCAACATGATGGATCTAACAATGTGAACGAGTGTTCTACCAACATTGAGTAGCTGAAAAGGAGAAGGTAAAAATGGTTGCAACTAATCTAAGTGGAATTCCATACGTTTGGTTCCGGAATTGGAGCTGGGGAAAGGTGGAATTGAGCTGGCCGCAGTTTGTAATTGACTTGTGTAACCGGTTTGGAGAAAGGACCAAAACCTATATTATCAAGGGAGCTTCTACAGCTGTTGAGGATGAAGCTGAGATGTTCGCTAGCAATCTGGGAGCCAAAGATCTTGGAATGGAAACGACCACAACAACTTTAGATTATGGAGATCTTAAATTTATTTTTCTTGAAAGAATAGGAATGGAAGGAGTTGCTAAACTACCCACTATGGATCAGGTAACTCTAACTGAGAAATCAGTCAATTGGGAGGAAACTTGTGCCTTAATTGAAGTGGATAATCAATGGAGGGCAGTTCAAGATTGGTTAAAGGTTAAGGGAGGATGCTTGCATGAAATTGATTGCACTAAAACCTTCCAACAGTATGTTTCTAATCTGGAGTAATGAAGGGAGCAAAAGGATAAAGCAAAGCAAGATGAAAGGAAGAAAGGGAAGGAATTCTTTGTTGAAGGGATTGAGACCCTTGTTGTTTTGCTTAGTCATGTTTCCATTAGTGTGGCAACAAGACATAATGTTGTTGCTGCTGAGGAGAAAGAAAAAAGAAAGCAAAAGAGAAGAGAAAAACAAGATAAGAAAAAGAAAAAGCGAAGAAGAAACCAATGGGTGAAGATGGGCATTGGATGAAGAAACAATGGCTTGGTTGTATTAAGTTTCTTGGGGAATGTCACAACTCAAGGGTAGTTAGAAGGGCATTATTGTAATAAGGTTGTAGTAGTAGTAGGAGGTATTTTGTGAGTTGTTAGGATCACGTGGGTGCTATTTTTCAGATTTCATTTACTATTGAATAGTTTATAAATAGGCCATAATATGTAGAGAAAGGTATGTTGATGAATGAAGTGGATTCTTATCTCCCTAATTCTCTCTCCCTTTTGTTTTCTCTCTAATCTCTCCCACTCTCTTTCTTTGATTTCTCTCTCCCTCCTTTAATTCTATCATTCAGTTTGTGAAGTCATTTGAGCTAGATTAATTTCTGTACTTAGTTTTTCCTTATGTAAATCTGTTGGCATATTTCTCTATTGTAATGGGAGGATTTGTTAGTTAGCATAGGCTGACCGGAAGTTGTTATAAATTCGGTCAGTCGGGTCAGTCGGTTATAACTAACCTGGCCGCCCTTATGGTTTATAAATAGGGGCTAGGAGGGCATGGCTATAACATGAAAACAGTTGGGGTATCTTGAGACGGTAAGCGAGTATGTGCTAGGCTGAGAGAAGGGTTATCTTTGTATGTTCTCTTGGGGTTTTCATCTCTGTATAGTCTAGGGTTTTACACTATGGGAAAGAGAGGTAGTTCTAGTGCATGTAATCGTCAAAAGCATTCAAGATAGTGGAGTTTTCATGGTGCCCAAGGCAATCTGGATGTAGGTCTCATTTATGAGACTGAACTAGGATAAAATCCCTGATTCTTGTGTGGTTGTGTTGCTGTTTGTGTTCCCATTCTTGTTGTTTCTGTCGTGTGCTGTGTGGTGTGTATTTGAGGGTGTAATCGGTGAGTTCTTGAGTGATATTTAGACTGTATATGTGGCGGTCCTAAGTACAACACAATTCTCTCCCTAATTCCAATCACAACCCTAGGAATGTGACAATCCGCACTCTCATAGCCAAAACCACACATGGTGTTTGAACATTCAAGGCTGGTTCTTTCTTGGGATTCTTTCTTCCTATTTGGGCAGTTCTTCTTCATATGCCCTTCTTCATGGCAATGACCACTTTCTTGCCACTCCTAGACTTAGACTGAGACCTACTTTTGAACCTAGGGTCTCCTTTTTCTGTTCTAGAGTTCACTGCCAAAGCTTCTATGGCAAATTTATGGGACTCTACTTTGTGCTACAAATCCTTGGAATTCAAAGCTCCTATCACATCATCTAGGGTTAGCTTATCTCTTCCATGTTTCAAGATATCCACAAAGGTCTCATAGGACTTAGGAAGAGAGTGTAGTAAGACCAAAGCCTTATCCTCATCTTCATACTTAATATTTATATTCTCAAGATCCAAACACAATTTATTAAAACTGTCCATATGATCTTGCAACCTTTGATTCTCACTCATCTTGAAAGAAAAGAATTTTGATTTCAAGAACAACCGGTTGGAGAGGGTTTTAGTCATATAAAGTGCAGCTAACCTATTCCAAAGCTTCTCCGCAGTTGTCATTTTTGACACCTCTCGCAAGGCTTTGTCTCCTAGGCTTAGAATAAGGGTGTTAAAGGCTCTTTTGTTGGTTTCTTTCCTTCTATCCCTGATTTCATTTTTCTAGACTTCGGTTAGGGTTTCAGGCATAGGCTTTTCAACCTCTAGGGCATCCTCCAGTCCAAGATTTCCCGAAAGGGCTCTCATCTTCATCTTCCATAGGCCAAAATCATTTTGGCCATCAAATTTCTCAACATCATATCGTGTGGTAGAGGCTATAGAAACCATTCCCGCAGGTATGTGATGAAATTCTAAGTTCTTGATGGTTCTTGATGAGAAGACTCGGCTCTGATACCAATTTGTTATAATTGGGAGCACTGGTAGCGTTTGTTCCTCTCAAGAAATCAATCAAACACCTCCCGATCACACTCTCAATCACTCTCAACACACCGGCCAATAAACCACAAAGCAAATAGATATTAAAGAACATAAATTAATCAAAGAACATAACAGGAAATAAAACACGCAAACCACATAAGAAAACAAAATTTTATCTTGGTTCATGCCAATTGAATTGGCACTACATCCAACCTTGAAACCACCATCTAGCAGCCTTCTTTATTGATGAAAATAGTACAAGACTTCCTCTTCACTCACTCACGATACAAGCCTTCCCAAAAGTGTACAAGACTACAACTTTCTCATTCTCTAGGCTCTCGCAAAATCAAAAGAGAACATCCAGTATTAGTCCCTCAGCCCCCCCTCCCCCCCTTATTTATAAAAAATAGGGTGATATTTCCTAGGGCCGGTTATGATATTTTTTGTTTTGCCCTTCACTAATAACTAATATTACAAGAGAGCCACCCACCTATCAACTAATCCCATAACCGCATTCAAATCTATATATTAACCTATCACTAACTCTAGACAATCTTTAACATCTAACTAAACCACCTCTCTCTCTCTCTCCCCCCACCGTCATCATCTCCTGCTTATCTTTCTCTTCATTGAATCTCATTCCCTCTCTTTGTTTTTTTACACTAGTCCACTATGAACACCAATACCACATCCCCCTGCCCTTCCTCCTTAACAACCAATCTTTCCACCCATATTGGTGTCTTGCATGGGGTATAAATATTTTTATCTTCAACCCACCACTATAGTTGTCTTGCATGGGGTATAAATATTTTTATCTTCTTCCTTTAGTTATGTGGCATTTGTTGCAGCAGAGAAACAGTTAAGAGCTTTTGAAAGAGTAGGAGCATTCCATTTATTTCCACAAGGGCCAGCTACCTCTGTCGTTACTTTCCTTGTTATCTTGTCCAGTTCATTTGTCAGTTTTATCTTCTGCTTATTATCTAGATGAGCTGTTGTAATTGTGTTTTTTTCTGTTCATTAGTTTGATCACTTTTTTATGGTCCCCCCCCCCCCCCCCCCCCCCTTCTCTTAATGGTAGTTTTTTTTATCCATATAGCAGTTATCATGAAAAAAACAATCATCTACTGTCTTGATGACTTCTTTTTCTTTTTTGGGCTATAATTCCATTCAGGCTGGAACTCGAACTATTGATCTGGAGCTTACAACATTAGCTAGTACGTACCATGTGGAACTCAATCCCAGTGATGCAGGGTTTCAAGACAGATATATTGTTCAAGAGATTATCAAAGAAATGGCAAAAAACAGACCTATTGATACGAAAGGGAAGAAAGGATTTAAAGGTAACCCATCACTTGCCTTTAATTATAGCTTTTGTTTCGTGTGGTTTTGTTTCTAGATTCATGTAAGTCGCATCAGTATGTGCACAACTATGTGGCAACTGATTTTATTATTAATTTGTATAGATAGTCATATGAAGTCATATATATGTTTGATAAAATGGCCTGCTACACCAACAGGGATAGGCTATTGTACTGTGCATGCAATAAGTCCTAGGAGGCCATGTACTTGAGTATGCCATTTTTTGTGGTAATGGAATGTGATATTCTGCAATACAGTATTGGTGCTTAATGAGGTAGATAAACTATCAAGAGAAGCTCAGCATTCTCTTCGACGAACAATGGAGAAATACAGTACGTCATGCCGGCTAATTCTGTGTTGCAATAGCTCTTCAAAGGTCACTGAAGCAGTCCGTTCTCGTTGTCTGAATGTGCGGATAAGTGCACCGACAGAGGACCAGGTTTGAAAATCTATACCGTGCTTGAGTTCTTTGCATAGAGGATGTCTCTTGATGAGCTTATTGTTAACACCACATGCTGCAAACTAAACATTAAAAAGTAACTTGGTTGACACTAGTTCCGTTTATTTTATTTTTTTTCATTTCCTGTTCTTATGTCTAGCAGCTTAATTTTATTTATTTATTTTTGATAAGGAAATATGTATTAACGCTAAGAATCCCAACCTTCAATAAGAAACAGGTAGGGAACCAGAAGTCATTCTATCACTAATGAAGAACTAAAATATAAAGCAAAATAGAGGACAAATACACTCAAATATGTCAGGCCTTTAACTCACTATTTGGGGTCAGCTACATGAATTGTAGCTCGTCCTAATTCACTCAAAAAAGAAAAAGGGAAAAAAAAGAAGAGAAGAAATAATGTTTCCCTGAAAAAAAGAAAAGAAAAAACCCTCTCTAGGTTTTCAAAAGCTCATTCTGATTCTCTCACACCTTATACACGACATAACAGAAAAGGAAATGAAGCCCAACTTTATTAGTGCATGAAGATAATTGAGCATTGTTGTTCATTTCTTTGAAGTTGAATTGTGATCATGTACTCTTGAGGTCTTTTGGGGCTACTTGCATCATGGCCTATATATGCATATATTCGAAAAGGGTTTTGTTTTGTTTTGTTTTGTTTTTTTTTTTTTTTGATAGATAGAACATTTTGATGCACCTTAATCTAAAATTTGATAAATTGGATTCACACTCCTGTGGTTTAGGTCATTTGCACAAAGATCCCTTATGGTTTAAAAATGGCTCTAGAGGTCCTTGTGGTTTAGTTTTTTTTTTCTTGGATACCCCCTCCGTCGCAAACACCATTAATTAAATCTTAATTAAGCTAAATTAAGTTAATTTAGCCTTAATTAGCTAAAATTAAACTAATTAAATAATTATTATTTTTAAAATTAACCAAAACAAAACCTGAACAGATTCGACGATACTAGCCCATTTTTCATTATACTTGGGCAATATAAAACATCACCACAAGTGTTACTACCAATTGAAATGATTTTTTGGTCAAAGTCCATGATAAGTAGATTTTGACAATTTTTATGCTGGTTGTTGGCTATAAGACCAGTTTTTTTGTATGGCATAAAATGTTGGCCAATAAAGTGCCAAAATTTGCAAATATAAATCTAGATAACATGAGGATTTACTGTGTATGTGCAGTCCAAGATGGGACAGAATTAAAAATGAGGTTGTCCATTATAAAGATGAACTTCAAAGTTATTAAGATGGTTTGGTTATATGAGAAAAAGATAACCATAGGAAAAATACCAATATATGCTCATGTGAAGAGAATGTATGGGATGGAAGAAGGTTGTAGTAATAGAGGTAGAGGAATACCAATACAAACTTGGTAGGAAACTCTTAGGCATGATATGGCCACAGATTGAGATGATTTTACATTTTTTTTTGGGTGCCAGATTGTCAAAGTGTTGGAGTTTATTGGCAGGAAAGAAGGACTGCAACTTCCTCCCGGATTTGTTGCCCGTATTGCGGAAAAGTCAAATCGGAGTTTAAGGAGGTCTATTTTGGCATTTGAGACTTGCCGGGTCCAACAGTTAAAGCTCCATTTGCTTTTCTCATCTCTTTTTCTTCTGTTAACTATTCAGCGTTTTATTTTTATACTGTTCCTAATACCATTGCTATTTTCTATGTTATTAATATGGCTATAGGTATCCATTTACAAGTAACCAAGCTTTACCTCCAATGGACTGGGAGGAATATGTTTCTGAGATAGCATCAGATATAATGAAGGAGCAGAGCCCTAAAAGGTGTGTTGCCAGTGGAAATCCTTGCAAAAAAGTGTTGCACTAATTGTTTTAGACTGTGTATATGTGCACAGCCTATCCTTGACATGGCAGTGCCCAACTCTTAGGAAGGAGCTTGGGTGTTTAGCCAAGTCCATTATTCTAATGAGATAAAAATACTTATTATGGTGTTACTGAGATCTCCCCATCATTGTCATGTTTTGTGGAAGATTGATGCATAGGCAATTTTGTGATTTAAGTAAATAATGGAAGATTGTTCCATCAATTCATCTAATTGATATTATGAAAAATAAGTTCCTTTTAAATATTTTTGGAAATGTAAATTCTATTAAGAATACATATTTTATTAGTAGTGATAAGAAAAATTGTTGATTTACACATGTATGTTATTTAATGAATCAAGTGACTTGGAAGATTAGAATATAGTTGCTTGTAACTATGGGATGCAATGTTCTAAATGAATTTTGTCAAGTTCAACATAGCCTGAACTGGTGAAATGAAGAGGTATAAAAAAAAAAAACCCAAGAAAGTTTGCTACAAGACTTTTCACACATGCTATGACAAAAAAAAAAAACCTGAACAGATATGCTTCAGCAAAACAAAGTCAAAATCTCATGAGAATTTGTGTCACTGACTTGACAAAAAACTGATATATTTTTCTTGTAAAATTATCCATTTAGCATCACTGGTATGTGTTAATGACATGGGACACTAAAATATTTCTTCATTTAATTGATCACATCTGATTCTGTGGATCATATCAATATTAATGTCTCTATTTTGTGCAAAAGAGAGGGATACTTCTTGGCCTTTGTTAATAAATACCTTCCAGTTTTTGTTGTCTGTAAATCAAAAAGTGTACATATTCTTGATTGATTTTGCCGCTGACTTTATGATAAAGAATCGGTGTCATGATGCAGGCTCTTTCAGGTTCGTGGAAAGTTGTACGAGCTACTTCTGAATTGCATTCCGCCAGAGATAGTATTGAAGGTCAGCAAAACACTATTTTCTTTGTCATCCTTTTCAATTGTATTCTTGACTTAATTTGTCTCTTTTTGTTTTGTTCTAGAGGCTGCTGTTTGAGCTGTTGAAGAAACTGGATGCTGAATTAAAGCATGAAGTATGTCATTGGGCTGCATATTATGTGAGTTCATTGCAATATTTTACTTTTCTGCATCCTCTTGTACTTAGCTGTCTTTGTAATTATATTGTGGTCGCTTGAAGCTATTTGAATTTCACATCTGTTATCTCTAATAACTCAATATCTTCTTTGTTCTGTTCATTTCAGACAATACTAACATTTTATTCCAGATATTTATGCATTGTATATCACATTTAACTACTCACCAATGTGTCCACATTGTTATATTCAACTTCTAAACAAAAATACTAGAATCCTAAGAGTAAGGATTTAAAAATGTCCAACTCATGAACACACACCCATACTCAATAATTATACTCAGGCTCATATAGTATGGTTAATGTCCATGCCCAATAGGAGACAAAGAGGCTTTTGGAGCATTTTCCTTTATATGTGACACATCCCATAATTGGTGTGAAAAGTAGGATGGTTTTTTTTTGACTTGGTAAATAAGATGGCATTGAAGTCTAGAATTCATGCAACTGATCCCACAAAGTGAGATAAAGGCTGGATGTGTTGTTGTGGTAAATAAGATGGTATTTTGAGTGGTGATCTGTTTTTAGGCAACTGTTCAACAACTACATAACAAGCCTTTCTGTCCATTATATGAATTCTAGATTTCCCTTTCATTTTTGTCCATTGTGTTGTCTTCTGGAAGGTTATATTTAACTTCAAACCTAAATGTCACCAACCAAATCTTTTTATATCTTCCTCTACCTCTTCTTCTAACTACATGTTTATATTTCATCAACTCTTCTCATAGGGGTTGTAAAGCTTAGGAAGAAAACCCTAGCTTTTAATATGTATTTACCACCTTATTAAACTCATAGATTATACACCTATATATACAAATACAATAGGCCATGGGCCATGGGCTCTAATATAAGATTAACCTTAGATTATAACCATATAACTCAACACTCCCCCTCAAGTTGGAGCATATATATCATATGCACCGAGCTTGCTACAAATATGCTCAATTCGAGGATCCCTGAGAGATTTAGTGAAGACATCTGCTAACTAGTCATTGGAATTGACAAAATATGTGGTAATACAGCCAGATAAAATCTTCTCTCGAATGAAGTGACAATCTATCTCGATATGTTTGGTCCTCTCAAGAAAGATTGGATTGGAAGCAATATGTAATGCAGCTTGATTGTCACAAATTAATCTCATTTGTGATATCTTCCCAAACTTTAGCTCCTGAAGCAATTGTTTTAACTAGAAAAATTCACACGTTGTCAATGTCATAGCACGATATTCTGCTTCTGCACTCGATCTAGCAACAACCTCCTGCTTTTTACTTTTCCAAGACATTAGGTTTCCTCCAACTAGAACACAATATCCTGAAGTAGACCGTCTATTAGAGGGAGAATCTGCCCAATCAGCATCAGAATATCCAACTACTTGAGGATGACCCCTGTCCTCATACAATAGTCCTCTCCCTAGAGCTCCCTTAATATACCTGAGAATTCGGACTACCGCATCCCAATGACTATCGCAAGGAGATTGCAAAAACTGACTGACAACACTAACTGAGAAAGAAATATTTGAGTGAGTGATAGTGAGATAATTAAGTTTTTTGACTAGCCTGCGGTATCTTTCAGGATCAACAGGAGGCTCCCCTTGTCCTGGTAAGAGCTTTACATTAGGGTCCATAGAAGAATCTATAGGTTTACAATTAAGCATCCCAGTTTCTTCCAAAATGTCTAACACATACTTTTGTTGAGAGATAACAATACCAGAACTGGATTGAGTAACTTCTATGCCAAGAAAGTATTTAAGTAACCCCAAGTCCTTAGTCTGAAAATGATGGAAAAGATGTTTCTTCAACTGAATAATACCATCATGATCATCACCTGTAATAACAATATCATCCACATAGACAACCAAGTATATATACCTCCCCTGTGATGTGTACAACAACAACAACATATCCAGCCTTTATCCCATTATGTGGGGTCGGCTACATGAATTCTAGACTTCCATGTATTTCTGTCTTTTGTCATATCCTCATTTAGATCCATATATTTCATATCAAATTTTAATGTCTCTCCCAAAGTCTTCTTGGGTCTACCTCTACCTCTTTTTGTGACTAATTGTTCCATTTCATCAACTCTCCTCACAGGAGCGTCTCTTAGTCTCCTTCTCACATGACCAAACCATCTTAGTCTAGTCTCTCTCATCTTCTCCTCGATTGGCACTACTCCTACCTTATTACGAATAACTTCATTTCTAATTTTATCCTTTCTTGTATGTCCGCACATCCATCTTAACATCCTCATCTCTGCTACACTCGTCTTTTGCTCATACTGGTATTTGACTGCCCAACATTCTAAGCCATACAGCAAGACAGGTCTTATAGCTGTCCTATAAAATTTTCCTTTCAATTTTAATGGGATTTTACCATCATATAACACCCCCGATGCATTTCTCCATTTTAGCCAACTTGCCTTAATTCTATGTGCGACATCCTCGTGGATTTTTCCATCTTTTTGAATCACTGATCCCAAATATCAAAAATGGTCTTTTCTTTGTAAGATTTGGTCTTCTAATTTTATTATAACATCATCCACTCTTGCATTTTTACTAAATTTGCATTCCATATATTCTGTTTTCTTTCTACTTAATTTAAATCCCTTAGATTCTAAATTGTTTCTCCACAACTCAAGCTTAGTGTTCACTCCTTCTTTTGTTTCATCCACCAACACTATGTCGTTTGCAAATAGCATACACCATGGCACATCTGTCTGAATATCTTTAGTGAGTTCATCCATTACTAGGGCAAATAAATATGGACTTAGTGCAGAACCTTGATGCAGTCTTATTGTAGTTGTAAATGGTTCAGTATTCCTTTCGCATGTTCTGACCCTTGTCTCTACACCATGATACATGTCCTTAAGGGCTTGTATATAGGCTATTTTGACTCATTTCTTCTCTAAAACCCTCCATAATACTTCTCTAGGGACCCTATCATAGGCCTTTTTCTAGATCTATAAACACCATATGTAGGTCCTTCTGATGATCTCGATATCTTTCCATTAGATGCCTCAGTAAATATATAGTGTTGACCTACCAGGCATGAAACCAAACTGATTTTCTGACACATTTGTTTCCTTTCTGAGCTTCTGTTGTATTACTCTCTCCCAGAGTTTCATGGTATGACTCATTAACTTAATTCCTCTATAATTTTCACAGTTTTGAACATCTCCTTTGTTCTTGTATATAGGAACCAAAGTACTCTTCCTCCACTCATCTGGCATCTTTTTTGATTTAAGGATGGCGTTAAATAGTTGCGTTAGCCAGGAGATGCCCTCTTCTCCCATGCATTTCCATGCTTCTATTGGTATATTATCTGGTCCCACTGCCTTATGATTTTTCATCTTTTTTAATGCTTGCCTTATTTCATTTGAACTTATGCGTCAATAGAATGTGTAGCTCACGTTCCCTTCGGAGTTACTAAGATGTCCCAACCTAACTCTTGTGTCACCACCATCATTGAATAATTTTGTGAAATACTCCTTCCATCTCTCCTTAATCGCTCCCTCATTTACTAAAACATTTTGATTGTCATCTTTTATGCATTTCACTTGATTTAAATCCCGTGTTTTTCTTTCTCTTGCTTTAGCTAATTTATATATATCCCTTTCTCCATCTTTTGTATCCAGTCGTTTATATAGATTCTCATATGCTTTTGACTTTACTTCACTAACAGCTCTTTTTGCTGCCTTTTTTGCTTCTTTATAATTTTTTTGATTTTCTTCATTGTTGCATTGATATACCGACTTATAGCAAGTTTTCTTATTTTTAATTTTCAATTGTACCTCTTTATTCCTCCACCAAGACTCCTTAAGGTTAGGGGTTCTACCATTTGTCTCTCCAAGGACTACCTTTGCCGTGCTTCTCAGAGCATTAGCCATTTCTTTCCACATTTGGTTTGTCTGTCTTTCTCCATTCCATTCCCTTCTACCCCTTAATTTTTCTTTGAAGATTAGTTGTTTCTCCCCTTTTAAATTCCACTATCTGATTCTTGGATTTTGTTTTATGTGATTTTTTCTCTTCCAATTTCTTACTTGGACGTCAAGTACTAGAAGTCTATGTTAAGTAGTCAAACACTCTCCCGGTATCACCTTACAATTCCTACAACATAACCGATCCTCTTGCCTCGTGAGGAAGTAATCTATTTGGGTGCTTGAGGTGATATTTTTATATGTGATTAAATGTTCGTCCCATTTTTTGAACCTAGTATTGGTTATAATGAGCCCATATGCCATAGCAAAATCTAGGATAAATTTACCTTCATTATTAATTTCCCCGAATCCATACCCTCCATGTACCTCTCTATATCCGTTTCCGTTTCTACCCACGTGCCCATTTAAGTCACCTCCTATAATCACTCTCTCTCCTTTTGGTATCATTTGTATGAGTCCCTCTAGGTCCTCCCAGAATTTTGCTTTTATCTCATCACCTAACCCCGCTTGTGGTGCATATGTACTAAAGATATTCATAGTCATTCTTCCTAGACTAATCTTCACCATAATAATCCTATCCCCTATTCTCTTTACATCTACTACCTCATCTATTAAGCTTTTATCTATAATAATCCCCACTCCATTTTTCGCTCGATCAATTCCTGTGTATCATATTTTATATCCAGCTTCTGATAAAGTTTTTGCTTTTTTCCCTACCCATCTCGTCTCTTGAAGGCACATAATATTAATTTTTCTCCTAATCATCACATCCACCACTTCCATAGCTTTGCCTGTTAATGTTCCTATGTTCCATGACCCAATTCTTAATCTATGATTTTGTTTTTGGCTTTGACTTTGGATTTGATTTTGTTTTTGGCCTTGACTTTGAATTTGATTTTGTTTTTGATTTTGATTTTGGTTTTGGTTTTGATTTTGATGTTGGTTTTGATTTTGATTTTGATTTTGGTTTTGATTTTGGACTAGCTTCTTTACCCACATTCGTCCAAGCAAATGCGGGAACCCCTGCTCATTTATCACTACATCCGGGCGCCGATGCAGCGACTCTAGCTCACTTGTCACTACATGGGGGCAGTGTAGCGCGTCGCTATGAAGGGTTACGCCCACACCCAAACGATTTTTCATAATTTGTCTAGAGTTCATGTTTTGGATCCGACTAAATTTTATGTGTGTTTATAAAAAATCGAATGATTAGACTCACTACGAGTCATACTAAAGTCTTGAATGACAGCACTGAAACGACCAAACCAAACTTGAGAAGACTGCTTCAACCCATATAGTGAGCGACAGAGTTTACAAACCTGCCCAGACTCCCCCTGAGCAACAAACCCAGGAGGTTGCTCCATATAAATCTCCTCTTGAAGCTCACCATGTAAGAAGGCATTCTTAATGTCTAGCTGATACAACGGCTAGTAGCGCATAGCTGTTATAGAGAGAAACAAACGCACATAAGACATCTTAGCAACAGGGGAAAAAGTGTCACCATAGTCAAGACCATAAACTTGAGTATATCCCTTGGCAACCAAACTGGCCTTAAGGCAATCAATCTGCCGATCACGACCCACCTTGACAGAATATATCCATCGACAGCCAACAAGAGATTTTCTTGGGGGTAAAGGGACCAAATCCCAAGTACCATTGGAATGCAAAGCAGTCATCTCATCCACCATTGCTTGTCGCCACCCCGGATCAGAAAATGCCTCACTAACAGTCTTAAGTACTGAAACACAGGATAAGGAAGACACAAAAGCACAAAAAGGAGATGAGAAACGGTGATAGCTAAGAAAATTATAAATGGGGTGAGGATTGCGAGAAAAACGGGTACCTTTCCGAAGAGCAATAGGAAGCAGATCCTCAAAAGGCAAGACTGCAGCAGGTGGAGAGACTAGAGCAAGATGTGAGGCAGTAGGAGTCACAGAAGTAGTAGGAGACACGGGAGAAGGCGCAGGAACAACATCTCCACTGGGAGGAGACCGAGGCTGATGACGCTGATGATACACC
This sequence comes from Diospyros lotus, assembly GCF_014633365.1. NCBI lineage: Eukaryota > Viridiplantae > Streptophyta > Magnoliopsida > Ericales > Ebenaceae > Diospyros > Diospyros lotus. The sequence continues at coordinate 252,319 of NC_068344.1, forward strand.
TACAATGGGGTAGAAGAAGGAACATGGAGAATAGAAGCGAGAGGACTCACGGAAAGAGGGATTGCCTCAAAAATGGGTTGACACTCGGAAGGAGGTGAAGAGTAGAAAGGAGACGACTCAAAGAAGGTAACATCCGCCGAAAGAAAATGGCGGCGGGTGTCAGGAGAGTAACACCGATAACCCTTCTGAAGGCGAGAGTAACCAAGAAAAATGCACTTGATGGACTGAGCAGACTATTTATCTTGATCGGGAGACAAGTTATGGACAAAGCAGGTGTAACCAAAGACACGGGGAGGAAGAATATATAATGGTTGATCAAGAAACAAAAGAGAGTGAGGAATATGGTGCTGAATAATTGAGGAGGGCATCCTATTAATGAGATAGCAAGCAGCAAGAACAGCTTCAACCCAAAAGCGAAAAGGGACATGATGATGTAGAAGAAGAGTGCGAGCAGTTTCAATCAAATGTTTATTTTTATGCTCAACAACCCCATTCTATTGTGGTGTACATGCACAAGATGACTAATGCAAAATCCCCTGAGAAGACATAAAAGTAATAAAGGGAATAGAAAAATACTCGGGGGCATTGTTACTGCGCAATACTTGGACAGATGTATGAAATTGCATTTTGATTTTAGCACAAAAGGATTCAAAAATTGAGAATAATTTAGAACGATTTTTCATTAAATATAACCATGTGCAACGAGAATAATTGTCGATGAACGTTACAAAATATTGAAAACCTAAAACAGACGTGACACGACTAGGACCCCAGACATCAGAATGAATTGAAGCAAACGGGGACACAGCCCGATTATTGACACGCTTTGGAAAAGAAGTGCGAGACTGTTTTCCAAGTTGACAAGATTCACAATGAAAAGACGGCAAACTAGACAAATTGGGGACCATCTTTTGAAATTTAGCCAAACTGGGATGTCCCAAACGATTGTGGAGAAGAGCAGGAGACTCAATTACCGAGCAAGCAACAGGGGATGCAAGAAGGTTGAGATGATAGAGACCCTGCGACTCACATCCGACGCCAATCATCTATCCCGTACCGCGATCCTGGATAGTAACAGAATGATCATCAAAAGTGATGGAGCAATTTAAGGCACGCGTAAGTTTACTAACAGATACAAGATTAAAGGGACAATGAGGAAGATAAAGGACAGAATCTAAAGGCAGAGAAGGTAAGGGTTAGGCATTGCTAACAGCCTTAGTAACCGCTTTGGACGCATTAGCTAATGTCACAGAAGATAAAGAAATAGAATTAGTAAAATGAGAGAACAAATGGGGATTACCAGAGATATGGTTAGAAGCACCTGAGTCTAGGACCCATGGTCTTAAAGAGGACGACTAAGCGAGACAGGCAGTGGAATCACCAGAGTGGGCGACAGAAGCAACTGTGGATGAGGATTGTTGAGACGTCTTATACTTGAGATACTCATCATAGTCAGCCCCAGTGAGAAGGACGGATTGCGGTGGATGACCATCAAAGGACTCAGATCGAGAACCATCCGCATGAGCAACATTAACACGAGGAGGGCGGCCATGTAACTTATAACATTGTTCCTTAGTATGTCCCCACTTGTGACAGTAGTTACACTTGGGGCGTTTGCCCCGATTACCACGATATCCTCCCTGTTCGCCATTACTTTGAACCTGTGAAGCCATAACTGAATGATCACCTGCAGAAGATGAAGCTACTGTAGGAACAGATGAAACCCGTAGAAGACGAGAATACACTTCATCCATAGTAGGTACAGTAGGACTAGCAAGAATCTGATTACGAACAGGAGCAAGTTCAGGACCAGTAGTAGTAAGAGTACACACCATGAAGAATTTATCTCGCTGAGCGAGATCCTCTGCAGCAGTCTTACCAGCAGGTAATAAGGAGTTAAATTCAGCTTTAATAAAGGCCATCCGACCAAGAAAATCAGGAAGACTCAGACCCTGTTGTCGTAAACTAAGCAAATTAAACACCACTGAATACAGACGTTGAATGTTATTAGTGTATAGCGCCTTGGCCTGAGCCCACAACTCACAGCACGTGGTGTAGTTAGTATAGATCGAATGAAGAGAATGATCAATTGACCGCCATAAGAGACTGCACAATAGAGCATTAGCTCTCTGCCACTCAGTTTTAGCTATGGTCACATTCTCGGCCTTAGTTAGATGATCCTGTAAACCTTGGACCAAGAGATATAATTGGAACTGCCCATCAACTTCTCAGTAGCAATAGCTGAAGAGGGAGACAAAATACCAGAGAATGAGCCAGATTTACTAGTACCAGCCATGTTGGACAGAAGGGAGCTCTACAAGATCAACAGATCTAAAACAAAATGGGGGTTAAAAAATAGCCAAATAGAGAGGCTGGATGATCCAGCACAGAGAATGAGGTGCGTTGGAGACGGGAGATAGCGGATGGCGACGAAATCACCTGGACTGCGATGAACTAAAGGAGGCGAGTCCAATGGTGAAGACGGCATCGCGATCGAAGTACTGGAGAGAGAGATCGGAGCCAAAACAAGTCTCTGAATAGTGCGAGAGAGGCGGCACGTGGCGGACGACGATCCTCCGGGGGTCGACAGATTGGAGGCCGGCGAACGCAACGGTGGTGGCGGTGTGCGTGATCGGCCATTGGACAATGAAGACCCGCTGCAGACCAGTAGCGTGAGCACGGTGGTGGCGGTGTGCGTGAGCGGCGACAACAGTGGCAAGGCAGGCTGCGACGGTTAGAGGCGACACGATCGACAGTGGTCGTCGATGATGTGGGCAGCGGCAACGGCGGCTAGGGTTTGTATTTTGGCTCTGATACCATGTAAAGCTTAGGAAGAAAACCCTAGCTTTTAATATGTATTTACCACCTTATTAAACTCATAGATTATACACCTATATATACAAATACAATGGGCCATGGGCTCTAATATAAGATTAACCTTAGATTATAACCATATAACTCAACAGGGGTCTTATTGGTCTTCTTCTCACATGACCAAACCATTTTAATCGTGTCTCTTATATCTTATCTTCAATAAAATCCATTGTGACCTTATTACAAATAACCTCATTTCTAATTTTATCTTTTGTTGTATGGCCATGCATCTGTCTTGGCATCTTTTTGCAACATGTTGGTATTTTATTGCCTGACATTCCATGCCATATATTTGGTTTTACTCTACTTAATTTAAAACCTTTAGATTCTAAGCTGTTTCTCCATATCTTGAACTTAGTATTCCCATCTTCTTTTGTCTCATCTACCAACAGCCATCCTTTCCCATTATAATTTCAAATAAAGATTTAGAGGGAACTTAGCATGTAAACAAATGACTGTTAGCTAATCTCTCATTTTTTTTATGGATAATTCATGCTGTTATTGCTGCTAGAGGACAAGGGAAGATGAGAAAATTGAAAGAGAAGTGGGGGAGGGGGGAATAAACAATTATCCTTGTTTGGATTGCCAGAGCCAGAAAATGGAGGAAGGTAAAGGTCCAAAGATGGTGTTGTAATGTACTTTTAGTGATTTTTTGTTACACTTGGGTTTAAATAAACTTCCCCTCCAAACTTCATTTATAATCTGAAGCAAGAGCTTCTATGAAGGAGAAAGAAAGAAAATAAACGGGAGAGAGAGAGAGAGAGAGCTGAAACTTTGCTGAAAATTATTTCTCAACGACCAAATCAGAAGAGCAGTTGAGTGTATATATTTGTACTACTCAACTAACTCTGTTAGAGACAAAACTGTACTTGACGGCTGTACAAAAATGATAGGACAAGCCTTAACTGACTAGCAAACTCAACCATGACTGGACGAGCCCTAACTGACTAACAAACTTAACTGATTGGATAGTAACTCACATAATATGCAGGTGTTTGAAATATTTCCTTCCTCCCCCCCCCTCCTGTTCTTTCCTACAAAGTAACTGAACCCAGGAAAAAATATTTTTAACCAGTCCCCCTTCTTTCCTTCTTACATACCAAGAATGTCATGAAGTTGACCTTTTAGATCAAAAGCAGTCTATATCCTACTTGTATGCTTTATGTGTGATCCAATATGTGAGATCTGTTTTTCTATATTTGTCATTGATACTTGAATAAAAGGCAATTATTCTTTCTGTGTGGAAATAAAACATTTATAATCCATATGCAACCAGCTGCAACTTAGCAAGTGGTAAATAAGCATTTTACTTATTTTTATGATAGTGAGTTCTAGTTGAAATAGCAATTATTTATTAGGAATTTGATAATTTGATGGATGAAATAGTCTCTTGTAACCCTGCTTTTTCTTGTTATTTTCCCAGGAACATAGGATGCGCCTTGGACAGAAAGCTATCTTTCACTTGGAAGGTACTTTTGAAAATTCTCATCTAATCTTGCAGACTAAATGAACCACATGCATGCTTCCCCATCAATTGTTTTGTGACTTAAGTTTTCTTCTCTTTATGCTATCTTCTTCAGGTCACTACAATTCAATTCATAGTAAAGCAGTTGGATTGGATAATATACAGATCCATGCATGGAAATGCATGGGGAAGACATTTTCCTGTTAATGAAATTATTTAATATGATCCTGGAATCAAAAAGCATGTTGGACGAGTGGAGGAAGAGCATTTTAGTTCCTAAAGAAGAATTAATGATATGTTCAAAGTTGTGGAAATTATGGAGAAATCAAGTTAATGAGCCACACTATTGAACTTTGGGAGAGTGATTAAGCAAAGATTAAGAAGAGCAACTAAGGTGTTTAAAACCAATTTGGTTTTATTCTTGATAGATTAACAATGGAAGCAATATACTTGGGCGGCTAATCGAAAGGTATAGAGAAACAAAAGGATTTGCATATGCTGTTTATATATTAAAAAAATTATGAGAAAGTTCCTAGAGAAGTCTTATGGACGGTTTTAGAGAAGAAAGGAGTTCGATTTTGTTTATGTACAGGTTAGGTTTTTAAAGAGATGTATCATGGAGCAAAAACACATTATGAGAAGTCTTTTCCAATTATATTTAGATTACATCAAGGATATTCTTTAAGCCCTTAGTTATTTGTCGTAGCAATGGATGGACTCACTAAAAATATACAAACAGAGGGGCCTTGGTGTATGTTCTTTGTAGATGACATTGTATTGGTGGATAAGCCAAATAAACGGTATAATAAGCTCAAGATATGGAGGAACACTTAGGAATCTAGAGGTTTTAAGTTAAGCAAATTGAAAATCTAGAATGTAAGTAAAAATATGCACGAATGATGTTTTGCTAAAACTAGAGGATCAAGTTATATCAAGAAAAGATTAATCCAAATATATTGGATTAATCATCCAAAAAGTTGGAGAGATTGGCGAGGATGTTACCAATAGAACTAAGGATCGTTAGAATGGAAAAGTGCACCCTACATTTATGTGATACTAAGATTCCATTAAAGCTAAAAGAAAAATTTTATAAGACTGCTATACGATTAGCTTGGTTGTGTGACATAGAATGTTTGGCAATAATGCATCAACATGTGCAAAGTATGAGCATAATAGAGATAAGGATGTTAATATGGATGCACAAACATACAAGAAGAGATAATTAGAAATGAAGTTATTTGTAATAAGATCGGAATGGCCCTACTAAAAGATAAGATATGTGAGACACAATTAAGACGGTTTTGTCATGTGGGAAGAAGAGTAATAGAGACTTTTGTGAGAAGAGTGCATGGAATGGAACAAGTATCTAACAAAAGTGCTAGAGGAAGACTAAAAAAAACTTGGTGGGAGACTTAGTTATGAAGGCCTCTTGGAAGATAAGAGATAGAAATGACTAGCGAATTAGAATTCATGTAGTCTACCCTACATAGTGGATAAAGGCTTGATGCAACGTTTATTGTTACCCAGAGCTATTTGGTTGTTTATCCTTATCTAGTTTCCAAGTGTTTTAACAATTTTATTAAAGATGTTATTTACAGAATCAGCATAAGATGGTCAAACTCTAGAAGTCTGTTGCTGTCCACATTTTATGTAATTGTAAATTTCTTTAAATTTAAAAAGAAAGTTTTATTGAATGGCTATAAGACTATTTTTGTTCTATAGTTAAGTACCAAATTGTGTAGAATATGAACAAAATTGAGACGATGATGTTATATTAAATACATGTGGCCATACAATAAAAGATGGACCTAGAAACAGATTATTCATAATGTGGTTAGAGTAATGTCTATTAAAGATAAGATGCATAAGGTGCAATTAAGATGGTCTAGGCATGAGAGAAAAAGACCAATAAACAAACTAGTGAAAGAGTGGATGGAATGGGATGGAAGAAGTAGCAAAAGAGGTAGAGAAAGATTAAAGAAAATTTAGTAAAAAAATCCTTGGACATAACAATGGGATATAATAGATTTACAGAAGATATGGCCATGGTTAGAAATAATTGGAGACGTAGAATTCATGTGATGACCTTATCTAGTGGGTTAAGGCTTCACGGTGATGATGAATTGGAATGTTTGGCTGTGCCTGGCTTCTCATTAAATACAATTAAGGCATTTCATATATTTTCCCAAAAAGAGCCATTATGACTTTTATTTAGTGTTTTTTCACAGCACTTTATAACGGCTGAAAATTCTATTAGGAGAGGTTTATTCAACTTCTCTTTCGGACCAAATTGTTCTACTCTCTTGCTTCCTGTACAAAATGTGACGCATTCCAGTGAAGCGAAGATCTCATGTATTAGTTTGTTTTCATGTTGTTTATTTCCTATATCGACACTACTTGTTTGCTACATGAACTTGGGGAGCTTAAAGTGCTGGGCAGGAGGCTTACCAGCCACATAATGATAATGCATTGCCTTTGTGGCATATGGCTTTCCAAAATCCTTCTCACTCATCATGCACTTGCACATGCATACAATAGTTGATAAACTAAAAAAGATCGTCTTTCATGCTCAAATTGTGATGTCAGGTGAAATTTTTACTATGAATTGCTATTCTAATCTGTATTGGCAGAGCTTTTTTGGCTGCATTTTAATCTCTTAATCATCTTTGCAGCATTTGTAGCCAAGTTCATGAGCATTTATAAGAGTTTCTTGATTGCAACATTTGGTTGAAGTGAGATCTCTTCTAGTTCGCCTTTTGGGTTTTTTGCCTCGGCAGCTATGCAGCATCTCATCGGGAAGGGTCTTCAGGATTTGTGGTTTTGCCCAACTTGGTTATCTTACTGAAATTTCATGCTACAGAAGATCCGATGATACTTGTTTTATGTAATCTAAGACTCTGCACTTACCGCAGTGACTTTGAGCCAGATCTCGTGTTTTTTTATAGTGTTCGAACACCTGAAGCCCAAACAAGGATATGAAGCCATTGTTGTTGGATTGATGTCGATCACTGTAAACAAATTGAAACTAATCATGTAAACTTGCTGGCGGGAAGCAGCAGGTCATTCAAGGCTGGTTTGACTAATAATTTGGTCTTTTTGTTTGTTAGTCATGAGATGAGATGTACACACAAGCTTGTATATGCACAATGAGATTAAAGCCATGCGGTATGAACAAATCAATTGATGGTACGTAGTTATATGACCCTAAACGATATACCACCCAAAAAATAAATAAAGAGATATTTATAAATGAAAAGAGAAGCACAAATAAATAGAGTAACTGCAGAAGTAATTTCGTCTATTTTCAAAATAAATTAATGTAATATTGTTGCTGATCTTTAATTTACTATAATATAAAATCAGACTTCTTTGACATTAACTATATTGATTCATATAAAGTAATATCCATAAAATGCATATGACCAAGGCGAGCTTACTTTAGAGGGCACGAGAGGTAGGCTAATTTTAATTTAGCTCTAAGGTGAGCTTAGTATCGTGTTTATACATATAATATATGGTTTCACATACCAATAAGAAAATTAATGACACATGAGTTCAACACCAACAGTACCATGAAATATTGATGCATATAAAATAATATCCATAAAATGTTATAATTGAATTATCTCAATCTAAACAACAATTTAGTTCCTTATTATACACTTTTATACTACTTTTTTGTTTTTTGAGAAACTGTCAAGAACAAATTGTATTTATAATAATATTTATTGATTTAATTAAAATTTATTCGAGTTTAGATTGTTATATTGATATTTAGCATGAAAAACACTAAATTATAAACATTAATCATATTGTGTAAGGTGAAAAAGAAATAAGAGATTTTATTTATTTTTTTAAAAAAGAGAGAGAATAGATATTTTAGGGAGCTATAAAAAGAAGAGCGAGCGAGAATGAATATTAGATAGATATTATTCATTAGAGGATATGCTGCTGATGCTGCCACATCCAAAGGAAACAAGGCAAGCACGCAACGCAGAGACAGGCATCGTCGCTACTCCTGCTCCGTGTTTGCTTCAGCCACCGTATCTACCCCATGCGGGCCGCCGCTGCTTGAAGTTCTCTCGGGGCACGAAGAAGACACCCACCCTATCCCGTGGGATTGCGCATTGAACTTCTCTTTTTTCTATGGCAACGCTCACGAGCTGCAGTTTCTGCATTGTGAACCTGAAGTTCATTCGCTGGACTCAAAATGGCAACCCCAGCAGAAAAAGAATTCTACTCTTGGAACGTAAGAGCAAGTGCTTTTTGTGGGGCAGGCAGGACGATCAGGTACCCAAGAAGAGGCATCGAGCTACTTTTGTTAGGCCTAATTTTTATAGGTTTAGGTGTTTTGGAGCGAATGACCGTGGTGATAACGTCGGGGAGGGTGGCAACAATTCGTCCAAGGATTCGAATTTGGCTACTGCGACATCATCGATGGATGAGTCGGAAGAAGACAGAAGAATGAGCACTACCGATGAATTTGATTCCGATAAGTCGCCTCCTTCCGTTTCATCAAGGGTGTGGTCTCTCTCTCTCTCTCTCTCTCTATATATATATATATATATATTTGGTCAATCATTGTGTTTGAAATGAAATATACATCTATTCAGGAAAGAATTATTCAAATAGATCTCTTTGGTGGCTGAAAATGCGAAGAAAAGGACAGCTAATGTCTGTTTGGAATTAGGACTGTGTTGTTGGAAACAAGAGATAGATTTTTTATATTAAAACCAATTTTGACAGAGAACCCAGTATTGGGGCACCCTAGAAAACTTTATTGATAAATTCCTTATATTCAACAAGATATCTAACATAGGAGTATTGAAGACCGACGTCCATTAAAATTGACATTTGCTTTGGTAATGACCATGAGAACAAAATAAACTCCTAGATACTAGGATGCAACTCAAATGCTTAGAGACGTAAAAGGTTTGTATGCGTGGTTCTGACGAGGTATGGACTTTTACATCTTGTATATTAGAATATGAGTTGTGATCTGGTAATGAGGAAACTTGCATAATCCACCTTGCGCATACAGTGGTTCACATTGAAAATCACACAATGCAGCTCAAATTTAGGCGATCTTATACCTATAATAAGAACGACCTTTATGCATTTTTCTTAATGTCCCAGCTTGGTGAGTTTTCTTTTCTTTTCTTTTTTTATTCTATCATATATTGTGTACTTGGATTTAGATAATTATATTATTGGTTATGGATCATGTCATTCATTTTATTGTATACTAACTAAAATTATTATTTCAGGAGTGCCATACTTTCCCGCTGCCTTATTATTATTACCTTTATGCATGCATTCTTACTTATATTTCCCTTTGGATCCCAATAGATTCTCAGTTGTATATTCATCTATTATTTGCCAACGATTATGTTAATTAAGTCATTATAAAATATGATGTTTTATTTTATTAGGACTAGATAGTCGTTTGGTCCATTCTGTCCAATATTAGACACAAAAGAGTTCAACTTGGCAATGAAAAGTAAACTTCTGAACTATTGACTGACTGCATAACATTCTATTTGTCTTGTTAGGGTCATGCAATGGTAACCTGTATCTACTATCCTTCCAACTTGAATTTTAGAAGGAGCACTATTATTAAGTTGTTTCACTTAATTTAAGGTATTTTGCATGAACTTTTTAACTTTTTCAAAGAAAAAGAAGCTTTTTTTTTTCTAATAAAAGAAGCTATTTTTTCATTAATAAGATATCATGCTTATTTTTAAATTTTGAATTTTTCTTATGAATTTAACATAGAATCTTTAGCCACTCAGTGAATTATGTGTAATTCCTTCATAAATTTAATCCTAAACTCCACTATTTGCAATACCACTGATTCTACATACAAAATAGTATAACCATTATTTTATATATGAAAACCTAAAATTGGATGAGCAATGTCCTATGATACTATTGGTACCCATTCACTTAGATAGCCCACACACTCAGGTTCAAAACCCTGGGGTCTTCTCCTCTTGATTGACAGAGGGATTCCCTTGATCAAGTGAATGAGCAACTCTAAGGTACTTTAGCACTTAGAATCCCTGTGAAGGGGTTCCAAAGTGCCTCCTCTAGGGATACTAGGATCTCATAGTTTAGTGGCAAGAGATTGGAAGCTTGTCACTTGCATGGTTCCTTTGCCCAAAGCAATTTTTGACATGACCAGTTTGAGAGAAAGATTGGGGTTATCCATCTCTAACAAGGGGACTAGTTTTGCCAACGAGATCCTTCTATAACCGCATCTCAAACTTAATGTATAATTTAACAATTTGGGCCCAACCTTTACAACAAGGTTGTAGAACTCCTCTCCCATGCCACCTATAAATGGACAAATGGATCAATGGAGAGGTTGACACACATTCAACCTTCACTATGTATAAATTATCCCGCCAACCTCCTCCAAACTACTTCTACATTGCCCCTGCTGATTAATAGTATCCTGATATCTAACTTTGCCTCTGGGTATCAACCATCCAATGTATACAAATCAAATTATTGTGGAGGAATTTTTGTTGCTAGAAATTCCAAGAAACAAAATTACCAAAACAATTTATGTTATATGTTTATAAAGAGTAACTCAATGAAACTATGTCACGACCCATTGGGGGGCCCACGACCACCACCTAACCCTTAATGAACCATAGGCCCATTAGGATTAGGGAAGCCTCTCTATGCATCATTTCATGACAATAACATTAATATTTAACTGAATTGAAACAAAATCCATTCCACAAAATAAACTGAACAATTCTCTAAACAATCCTGCCTATAACAAAATCTTGTAGCAAACTACTAAGAATAATAAAAACTACTAAGACAACACTAATGCCCGCAAGAACAAAAGGGACCATACCAAAGTGAAATAAGTAAGCTAAACTTGACTGGATTTCTTCAAAAGATTTGATGGTTCCACAGCTGAACCTTGACCTAAAAATTTAAAAATATCTATAATGAGTCGAAACCAGTGAATAGAACAATATATACCTTCAAGAATAATGACAAGTAACACACTTGAGCTTCTATTCAAAAAATATTTTCCTTATTATCTTTTTTCCTAAAATTTTGGGTTCTTACAAAATGTCTTAAAAGTAACAATCCCATTTTTGGATATTATTTTTTATCATTAAAATTTGTTTATTCTGTTTCTAAGAAACTATTGATTAAAATATTCGCAAAAATAATATTTTCATAACTCCATATAGGGGTTTTCAGGATGGATCAATAGCAATTTATTATAAATTGATATTTTCCAAGATGGTTTAAAGAAAATATTATTGATTGCCATTAGTTAGTTGTCAGTTTCAACTAAAACACCAGTACAATCTAAAAAAAAAAAAATGCAATGCTGCTTATGCTAAACCCTAATATATAATTACCAATATAATTATTAATTCTTTATTTTAGTTTTTATTAGTTGAGTATACACATTCTTTTTCCCTATTAAACCTTTAGTGATTAATGTTAAGTGAAAATTACTAAAGGAGTGTTTCAATTGGATCAATATATATTACCAGCTAATGTCATTTACAGATATAGCTGCATGCATGCCATTATATCTTTAGGTATGATATAGAAAGAGAGACGAGCGCATAGGGCGAGAGATTTGAGGGACAAACTAAAATGGTTAAATGTATTTATATGCCTCTGCCTAAAGTGGCAATGACAATGCTGATTCAGATATATTTGTTTTGCTTGTTCAGCCACCAACAATTTCACCTGTTGAACCAGCTTATAATAATTTCCAAGTTGACTCTTTCAAACTGATGGAACTCCTCGGACCAGAGAAGGTTGATCCTGGGGATGTAAAGCTTATAAAGGAAAAGCTTTTTGGCTATTCCACCTTTTGGGTGACCAAAGAAGAGCCATTTGGAGACTTAGGAGAGGGTATTCTTTTTCTTGGCAACTTGAGGGGCAAGAGAGAGGAGGTTTTTTCCAAACTTCAGAGTCAGCTGACTGACCTTATGGGTGACAAGTACAACCTATTTATGGTGGAGGAACCCAATTCAGAAGGACCAGATCCCCGTGGGGGTCCTCGTGTTAGTTTTGGCATGCTGCGTAAAGAGGTCTCAGAACCACAGTCAACAACATTATGGCAATATGTGATTGCTCTTTTGTTGTTCCTTCTCACCATTGGTTCCTCTGTGGAGCTAGGAATTGCATCTCAGGTATTCCTACTTTCTTTTATTCTTGACATTATTGTATTGATTGATTACTTGCCTTTTATTTTCATATCTTTTTTATCATTATGATAGCAAAAAGTGCATTACTTAATGTATATACATTCATTCCATTTCTTAATTAAGCAGATAAATAGGCTTCCACCAGAAGTAGTAAAATACTTCACAGACCCAAATGCAATTGAACCACCAGATATGCAGCTTCTATTCCCATTTGTGGAGTCTGCTCTGCCCCTGGCATATGGTGTCCTGGGAGTTCAGCTATTTCATGTAAGAACAGTTGCTATTTTATTATTGATTCAACTAATTGACCACATTTTCTTGAGGAAAAAACAAAATGCTTTTTCTTGTACCAACGTATATACTGTCTCCATGCAGAAAAATGTTTCCATTAAGCTTCTTTCTCTATCATTTCCTGTAACTGTATTGTAAGGCCTCAAAGTTCATAAACTAAAACAGCCTGTTATCATCCTTATCTACTGTAGTAAGTAGCCCTCATTAGTTAATGCACTTCTCTCTCTTTTCGACCTCCTCCTCCTCTCCCTTTTTTTTGTTTTCTCATTTTTTCTTGTAATCATCATTGGGGAGCTTGCAATAAAATTTCTGTTTGGAATTTTTCTCTTCTTTTTTTTATTTGTGGTGCCTTTTCTTATTTACTCAAGCTGGCATTTTAGTTATGTAAACCACTTTAAGCCTCTTTGGTATTGTTATGCTTTTAAAGCGCAGTAGCTTTTTAGCAAAAATTTTAAAAAGTAGCTTTTTGGTTGAGAGCAACTTCGCTTTTAAGGCACAGCTGCTTCTTTGAAAAAAAAAAAGAAAAAGAAAAAGGTTAAGCTGTTTTTAAGCAAAAACAAGGACTCCTTTCTTTTTACAAAAGAGCAACAGCTTTTACTGCGAGCCATAAGCATGCCACTTTTCATAATTTCTATCTCATATACTAGTGTCTTTTTTAGTCATTTATACATTTACAACCAGAGATGGCAAACGGGCCCGCCACCAAGTGGCCCGCGGGCCGGGCCAAATCAGCCCGCTTAAAAACGGGCCAGCAGATTGCTGGCCCTAGCCCGGCCCTACACAGGCCCGCGGGCCAAACGGGCCAGCCCAGCCCGCCCAGAGGCAGGTGGCGTGAGAGCAAGGGCGAGCAGCAGCAGGCAGTGAGCGAGAGAGGGCGAGGGGCGAGACTGAGAGCGAGGGGCGCGGGCAGAGGGCGAGACAAGGGCGACTGAGGGGCGAGGGCGAGACGAGGGCGAGGGCGAGAGGCGAGGCTGAGAGCAAGGGGCGCGGGCTGTTTGGGAGTGGGCTATTTGGGGGGGGGGGGGGTGGCCGATTAGCGGGCCGAGCCAAATCGGCCCGGCCTTAAATGGGCCAGCAAAATGCTGGCCCTAGCCCGGTGCAGGGCCGGGCCCCAACAGGCCAGCCCGTCGGGCCAAGCCCATTTTGCCATCTCTATTTACAACACAACAGTAAAATATTAACCAAACACTTATCCCTTGCATTTAGCATTAATAAGCTAAAGCTTAGCACCACACTTAGTTACCAAAAACCACTTTTGTCAACATTGCTTTCGCAGAACAACATAATAAAGCGCAACACAGCATAATGGCCACAACACAACAATACCAAACAGGTTCATCTGGTGAAAATCCAACTTTTTTACCTGAATCCTTACAAAATCATTTTTGTCCAATGTTATGTGCTTCTTTTCACCATTTGCTTCTCATTTGAAAATCAGTTGGTCAGAGAACAATTTTCAGTCAAAATAATTGATTATTAGTGGATGGAATTGTTAGAAGCAGCCTGTGCATCGAATCACTAACAATGCATGCAAAAACAGAGGGTGTTGTCACTTGCACTTTTTATAGTTCATTCATTGAATGCTCCATTGGTTGCATTATATATTTCCTTTTTTATTTGAGTAAACCCAGAAATATGTTCTTATTTCTGTTCAAGAGAATTTGAAGTGGGAATTGGCTTCCATTAACTGTTAAAATTTACTTGTTGCTGGACCAGTAAAAACCCTTTCTTGTGTTCTCTTTGGATCTCTGTTCTGAGAAATAGTTTCCAAAAAACATGATTGTATTTTATGTTCTGTAAAAATTTAAAACAAGAGCATAACAACATGAATCTTGGTGCAGACCAGAAAGGACTCTACGTTTCCTGTTACGGGAATAATATTCATTTCAAATCTTTCAATCATGTAATTTGTTATAATCTGAATCTGTAAATAATAAGGCAATCCATTTTATGCAGGAAGTAGGGCATTTTTTGGCTGCTTTCCCAAAGAAAGTAAAACTAAGCATTCCATACTTCATTCCTAACATTACTCTTGGCAGCTTTGGCGCAATCACTCAGGTAAGTATCTTTATTATCTCCCAACGGATGTTAATTCAATGGAGATATATACATATCTTTATTGTTTTCCATGTGAAAATGCCTCGTAAGATGGTGTTGTTGCTCGTGCATGGTGAAATGTTGGGCAATCAACTGTGAGAATAAGGAGTCAAAAATAGGGAAGAGTAAAAGTTCAGTTTACCTAAACTAATCGAACTGCACCGACCGAACTTGTTAGTTCGGTTCGGTTTTTTTCTTGCATTGGTTTGGTTCGGTTAATTTTTCTCAAAAGTTTGGTTTTTAATTTTCGGTTTTCAATTCAATTTTTTGGTTGGAAGGACCCAACTAACTATACCAAACTAACTTTAAAACGATGTTTTGATGTTTATAAAACGATGTCGTTTTCTTCAGTTTTGTGTGTTTTCTATTGGTTACTTCGGTTTTCTTTAGGTTTTTTTTTTGCGTTTCTTCGTTTTAATCAGTTCGGTTCGGTTTTTTTGGTTATCGGTTAGTTCGGTTTTTTGGGTTAATCGGTTAAAAAATAAATCTGTTGGGTTTATGCCCAGTCCACCCCTCCTAGTCTAGTAGCAATGGACTAATAATCTTCTGGTCCTTTCTTGGGGAACTTTCGTTGGAAAATGAAGTAGGTTTAAATTGAATGGTTCATTGAATAAAAAGAATATAGAAGAAAGTTATGCATGATCAAATGTGCTGCTATATTATGGATATTTTGGTTACCAACACTGGCTTATCATTAATAAAATAGACTTACGTGCCATGTCAACTAATCCATTCACTATATGTTAAGTTTCTGTCCTATTCTCTTTTCTTATTCAGTTTCTTCACTTTCTTGATAATCATACATGACATTTAGGCTAATTGAACTTTATGCATTAAAATAAATTAATGCAACTTCTGTCCATGTATGACTTGCTTCTAGTCTTTTAACCATTCATATGCCAAGTCTTCAGAATTTAGCTATTGGTAAAATTGTGTCATGAACCTAGGGTTCATAACAGGGTTGAATTGGCAATCGGAAGGATCCGATTGAATAGAACTGAGACAAAATGATTCAAGAGGGAAATGGGACATAAATGGGGAAAGAAATTAGAGGGAAAAGAGGGAGAATTGCAAAATGGAACAAGAGGGAGAATGGGGAGAGAATTCTAGATAGAAAAATGAGAGATTCAATATCAATTCAAGCCTAAGGCTTCCGGCCAAACTCCTCATGTCTGAGGCTTCTAGCCAAACTCCTCAAAATTCAAGCCTAAGGAGAGAATCCCTTCTCAAAATTCTTTTCCCATGCCTGAGGCTTCTGGCCAAACTCCTCATGTTTCCAGCTGAAAATGCAACCTTCTTCTACTGCCATTGAGACTCCATTTGTTTCATGCATGAACTGCTCCCCATGGTCGACTTCTCACTAACAGAACACTGCTTCACCTTCCCTATTCAAACTCGTGTTTGCTTGCTTGTTGGAAATTAACGACGTCGGCAGCAATATCCAAAAACCAATCGGAATTCTCTTAGCTCAATCGCCATCAAAGTCCTTCTCTCGAACTCCAAGCCTAATTGCCCCCTACCAGACACCTTCCAATTCAGATTGGAAACCCAACCAATCGCGGTCAATCCCAATTTGCGACAGCCGCAACCCACCCAATCATCGTCCATTGGTCGCGACCACTGGCTTAGTCTCGTAATTTATCAGAATTGCTTCACCTAATCGCTAACATCAATCACCGTCAGAGATCAATAACAAAGTCGGTTCCTCGCTCCATCAACTCTTTGCTATTTCTAGAATCGCCTCCTAAAAGTTCAATTAATTCCATTGCAGCTAAGGATCGCTTAACAATTGATCGATTTCTGCTGCCTAGGGTTTGGAAATCAATTCCGAGATTCAACCGGAAATTTTTGGTTGCTTCTCTGTCTAGAATGCCAAATTCACCGGAATAGTTGGAATTGCACCAGAAGAAGAAACCGGAGGCTAAGGATCTGCTCTAGGAGTCACCCCTGCCTCGTCTTCTCTCTTGCGCACTCTGATTATCGCCTAAACCTCCTTTCGCTGGAAATCACTACAATTGATCGCTATGGATCAGCAACCTCCAAATCTGATCTCAATCATTGATCATCAGTTCTACTGCAGTTGTTGGCTCCTATGACGTAGCTTCCTATGATTCGTCTACTCTGTTGAATTCGCCGGACTCGCCGAACCGCTGTTAAATCACCTTACCGGAGTCTTTGGAAACACTGTCGGAACTGTTTGATATACCTCCTAAGATTACAGCCTACCTTGTTGTTGAGAGCTAAACGATCTTACGGAAGACATAGCCAATGATGATTACTCTGATACTATTTGTCATGAACCCAGGGTTCATAACAAGGTTGAATTGGCAATCGGAAGGATCCGATTGAATAGAATTGAGACATAATGATTCAAGAGGGAATTGGGACAGAAATGGGGGAAGAAATTAGAGGGAAAAGAGGGAGAATTGCAGAAGGGAGAATGGGGAGAGAATTGTAGAAAGAAAAATGAGAGATTCAATATCAATTCAAGCCTAAAATCTTTCATCCTCAGTTGTGGCTTATATATAGCCTAACAGCCCCCTCCTCACCCAACTTGCACCCATGTGCAATGTAACAAATAGCATAACTACCTAGTAGCTAAAGACAAAGGCCTATAACAGAAAATACAAAGGAAATGTAAACTCCTACTATTATATTTACTAATCTATCCTTGAGAAATCCTTAGGGTCATGACAAATTGTTCCTTCAGTCATAGTTCCATGGCTCATAACTAAAGGGTGTTAGAGGGCTTGATACGCACTATTAAACTCTTCCCTAAAAGTTTGGGATCTTTGAAATATTAGAACATGGTATTGGGATGGTTCCAGCAAAAGAGGTAGAGGAATAGGAGGGAGACATTTTGGTATGATATCCGTTATAAGGGTCTTACAAAAGATAAGGCCCTCCAATTAATGTAGCTGACCCCACGTATTGGGATAAAGTTTGGTATGTTGTTAGTTTTGGTATGTTGTTAGTATCAGGATGGTTCCTTGAGGCGATGACTTTATTATGGCCTCTGTCTGTTTACCATTATTATTGTGCATGCCTTTGTGTGTTTACCATTATTATTTTGCACAATGCATGTGCATTTGACGCAGCGTGTAGCGCGTGTGTGAAAAAAAACACACCAAAATAAACCCTTGAAAGAGCAAACTCCAATGGCCGAAGCTTGGCTTTCAAGAAGACGCAAAAACAAGACCGTTTTGCTAAGAAAACCCAAATAGATTGCTGAAATTTGATTGATTAAAACTTGATTACAAACTCTAGATCCTAGGCATATTTATAGTATTTGGCTAATTCAAATCCATCTAATATTTGTAAACAAAATCTAACTAAAATTCTAATAGAAATAAATCATAATCCAACATGAAGTAGGAATCCTAAATCAAGTAGAAACATGAAATTGAATCTTAAATCAAGTAGAATTCTAAAAACTTAAGAAGTATTAAAATATTGTTCCGGCGTGGTCGGGTCGGCTTTGGGCCGGGTCTTGATTGGTGATCGCATCATTCACCTCCACTTGAGAAGAATTCGTCCTCGAATTATGATCTGGGTATGACAACTCAACGTTTGGCAAATACAAAGAAAGATCAGCAACATTGAATGTTTTGGAAATACCCATATGATTTGGCAAATCCACAACATAAGCATTATCATTGATCTTCTTTGTAATCTTGTAAGGACCATATTTCTTTGGCTTGAGCTTGTTCTGTTATCCTGTAGGAATCCGTTCCTTCTTCAAGAATATCATGACTTCATCTCCAACCGCAAATACCTTGTGCTTCCTATGCTTGTCAGCTGCTGCCTTGTACTTCTTATTCGCCTCGTGCAACTTTTGCTTGACATCTTCCTGAACTACTTGAACGTGTTCAGCTAAGTCACTAGCTGCAACACTGAAACCTGGTACCTTTGGCAATTTTACCAAATCCAATGCATGATTAGGAACTTTCATGTATACGATAGAGAATGGTGATCTTCCTGTTGAGCTATGCACGGCGTTGTTGTAGGCAAATTCCGCTTGAGCTATGACTAGGTCCCATTGTCTTAGCTTGTCTTTGCAAACACTGCGAATCAGATTTCCTAAGGTACGATTCACCACCTCTGTCTGTCCATCAGTCTAGGGATGTGCTGTGCTACTGAAATTCAAAGATGAATCAAACATTCTCCACAAGGTAATCCAAAAGTGACTCAAAAACCTTGTGTCACGATCCGAAGTAATAGTTTTAGGGACTCCATGTAGTCTAACAATCTCTTTGAAAAACAATTTGGTTGTAGCTACTGCATCTGTCGTCTTCTTGCATGGGAGAAAGTGCGTCATCTTGGAAAACCTATCAACCACTACAAAAACAGAATCCATACCTCGTTGGGTTCGCGGTAGACCCAACACGAAGTCCATAGACAAATCTTCCCAAATAGCATTGGGAACAGGCAATGGCATGTAGAGACCGGCATTAGAAGAGTGCCCCTTAGCTATTTGACATATATAACACCTCGCCACAATAATAGAAACATCTCTCCTTGCTCTTGGCCAATAATACCGTCCCATAACAGCTTCAATAGTCTTGTCTCTGCCAAGATGCCCTACTAAGCCACCACCATGCAAATCCTAAATAATTTTCTCACGAAGAGATGTGCAAGGGATGCACAACTGATTTCCCTTCATGAGAAACCCATCATGCACATAGAAATCTCCTGATGGTTGCTGAGACATGCATTGTTCCCACACATGTTTGAAATCCTCGTCTACCGCATATAATTCTTTCAAGCACTCAAACCCAACAATCTCAACACTAAGGGTCTTGATCAAATCCACACGCCTACTCAAAGCGTCCGCCACTCGATTATGCTGTCCCGACTTATGTACAATTTTATATGAAAATTTATCAATAAAAGCAAACCATCTAGCATGCATATTCACTCCTCAATTGCCTTTGGCTACTCAAGTACTTAAGAGCTTGGTGATCCATGTAAAGAACAAATTCTTTGGCAATCAAGTAATGTTTCCATGTCTTAAGAGCCCTCACTACTGCATAAAACTCCTTATCATAAGTAGACCACTTTCTTCTGGCTTCACACAACTTCTCACTGAAAAATGCAATTGGTCTCTTCTCTTGGGACAACACAGCACCTATACCCACTCCATTCACATCACACTCAACCTCAAACAATTTGGCAAAGCTAAGACAGGAGCGGTACATAATTTCTCTTTTATCAAGGTGAAACTTTGCTCTTGTTCTTCACCCCAATGGAACTTTCCTTTCTTTAAACACTCAGTAATTGGAGCCACAATACTACTAAAGTGTTTGATAAACCGCCTATAGAAAGTTGCTAACCCATGGAAACTTCGCACATCACTGACATTTTTAGGGGTTGGCCACTCTCTAATAGCTCGCACTTTTTCCTCATCTACCTTTACGCCCTCTTTGCTTATAACAAAGCCCAAAAACAACAAGCTCTCACTCATAAAAGTACACTTTTTCAAATTAGCATAAAGTTTGTTTTCCCTCAACACACTCAACACCTCCTGAATATGCCCCTCATGCTCATTAATAGACTTACTGTATATCAAAATATCATCAAAATACACCACAACGAATTTACCAATGAAATGGCATAATACTTGGTTCATTAGTCTCATGAAAGTGCTTGGTGCATTGGTTAGTCCAAAAGGCATGACTAACCACTCAAACAACCCATCTCTCGTCTTGAAAGCTGTCTTCCACTCATCTCCAAGTCGAATTCTGTTTTAATGATAACCACTTCTAAGATCAATTTTGGTAAAAATCACAACCCCATCAAGTTGATCAAGCATGTCGTCTAGCCTAAGAATTGGAAATTTGTACCCAATAGTAATTTTGTTGATGGCTCTACTGTCAGCACACATCCTCCAACTCCCATCTTTCTTTGGTGTCAATAATGCTGGCACTGCACATGGACTCATGCTAGTCTGAATGTGCCATTTTCTCAACAATTCCTCTACCTGCCCATGCAAAATCTCATTCTCCCTAGGACTCATCCTGTAGTGTGGTAGGTTAGGCAAGCTAGCACCAGGAACCAAGTCAATGTGGTGTTGAATATCTCTCATAAGAGGTAGCTCATTAGGTAACTCCTCAGGAACCACATCATGAAATTCCTCCAACAATCCCTGCACCTCCACTGGAATTTGATTCACCTTCAGTGGCTTACTCACACTCTTTCCCTTGATAACCAATAAGTGAACCTCTCAAGTATCCTTACACTCCCTCACAAACTCAGTGTGTTTATGTGTAATGGTAAGAAAATTTCGCCCCTCCACTTTAGAAGCTTTGGTTTGATTCTTTTCCACTATGGGTAACAAAGTATAACGCACACCTTCTTTCTCAAGTTGATATGTGTTCTTCCTACCCGAGTGCTTAGCATCCACATCAAATTGCCAAGGCCTCCCAAATAAAATATGGCAAGCATCCATATCAACAATATCACAATAGACTTCGTCGAAGTACTTACCAATAGAGAAAGGCACCCTGCAACGTTCATCCACATGTATGCCACCAACTTCTTTGATCCATCCAATCATGTAAGGGCTTGGATGTTTTTCAGGAGTTAACTACATCTTTGCCACCACATCTCTTCCTATGATGTTCTCCTGACTTCCACTATCAATAATCAACTCAAAGATTTTTCCTTTCACCGTACACCTCGTGCGAAAA
Source organism: Diospyros lotus (assembly GCF_014633365.1). NCBI lineage: Eukaryota > Viridiplantae > Streptophyta > Magnoliopsida > Ericales > Ebenaceae > Diospyros > Diospyros lotus. The sequence continues at coordinate 273,933 of NC_068344.1, forward strand.
AGCTTATGCCGTTGAGTAGTATCTTCATTCTTTTGAGATAGCATTAACTTCCTCACTACATAGGTATATTGCCCATGTCCATAATCTTCTTCGTCATCCTCCCCATCAAGCCCACAATATACTTCCTCTTCCTTTTCTACAATGTTAACTGTTTTCCTCCTTGGACAATCACTAGATCGATGCCCAACCTCATTGCACTTGAAACATTTTAAAAGAATAGGCTTTGCATAAGGATTAGGGGATTTTGGAAGATTAGAAGTAGTACCTCGAATGTTTCCCCCCGTTGTAGCCTTATTAGGGTTGACTGTATGGGGTGGATTGGAGGGTTGCGCTCCTTGAACCGACTTGCCTTTATCAAAAGCTGGTTGTTTATTTTCATTCCCACTATACCGACGATAGTTGTCATTACGAGATCTCTCACTCAACATTAACTTAGCATTTAAAGCTAAGTTCCTTGCTTCTTGCACACTCAGAACCATCTGAACCCCAATTTTATCACGAATAGCAGGCTTCAATCCATTCAAGTAACGAGCTGCTTGTTGATTGTCACTTTCTAACAATTGGTTTCTCCCGCCAATTGCAGAAACTCAAAGGTATATTCATTCACACTCTTCATTCCTTGTGCACATCTTTGATAAGCTTCAAACATATATTGTTCATAGTCAGGGTGCAAAAACCTATCTCTTAACAGCTGCTTCATTCGTCTCCATGTCTGTACTAGCTGTCGGCCTTCCCTCAATCTCGTTTCTCTTAATCGCTCCCACCAAACAGATGCACCGCCCTTCAACCTGTAAGCCACTAACTTTACTTGTCATTCATCTGGGATCTCCATGTATTCGAAAAAACGATCAACCTCAGTGATCCAATCTAGGAACCCCTCAAAATCAAGATCTCCACTAAAGGTAGGAATATCAACTTTTAGTTTATACTCATCGTTGCTATCATCCATCATTGGTCTTCTAGGATTAATGAGGACAGGATTAATGGCTAGTCTTTCCGGTTTGACATAGCCGGCTTGATTCACGCCATTAGTCCGGTTCCGATTATCCTTAACTCGTTGTAAAATGCCCAATTGGTTGCAGATTTGCTCCAATTGCTGCTCCATTGTACGAGTTATTTCCTGTTGTTCTTCAATTGCTCTCCAAACCGCGGGCAGCCCCCGGTCACCGTCACGAGGCTGGTTGCTACCGTTACCTTCAAGATTGGCCATCTGATTGGTTGATGAACCGCTCTGATACCACCTGACGCAGCGTGTAGCGCGTGTGTGAAAAAAAAACACCAAAATAAACCCTTAAAAGAGCAAACTTCAATGGCCGAAACTTGGCTTTCAAGAAGACGCAAAAACAAGACTGTTTTGCTAAGAAAACCCAAATAGATTGCTGAAATTTGATTAATTAAAACTTGATTACAAACTCTAGATTCTAGGCATATTTATAGTATTTGGCTAATCCAAATCCGTCTAATATTTGTAAACAAAATCCAACTAAAATGCTAATAGAAATAAATCATAATCCAACATGAAGTAGGAATCATAAATCAAGTAGAAACATGAAATTGAATTCTAAATCAAGTAGAATTCTAAAAACTTAAGAAGTATTAAAATATTGTTCCGGCGTGGTCGGGTCGGCTTTGGGCCGGGTCTTGATTGGTGACCGCATTAGCATTAGTACATTTTTTACAATGACTTTACACCCATGATCATTACACAGTTAAGTATGGTCTTCAAGAGGACTTATTTATTAATATGTTTCTTCTCAAACACCTGGGCTTATACAGGTATGAGTTCTCTGCTTTAGGTATCAGCACATGCCACGGTCATGAGCACCTACAATCCCACAATTTAATTTTCTTCTTTTCTTTATTTCTGGTGATAATTATCAATATTATCCTTTTCTGGTGATATCTTCATAATCATCTCATGACACCTTATTTTAGTGAAAATAATTCTTTTCTCTTTTCTTTTCTTTTTCTATTTACAGTAAATCATATGATTCCGCCCCCCATCCCACCCTTCTCATGGTATCTAAATTACGACAACTTCTCATGTCAGATTTAGTTAGGAAATGAAGTATACTTCTTTTCTCTTTGTTCCTCTCTTATAACTAACACTAACAGGGTTAGGAAAATTAGTAAACAAATGTACACTTAATAAAAAGGCCTTGTGGACCCAATTGGAAATAACTTCTTGTCAAATTTTAGTCTGTTATGATAAATATATCTTTATGGATCGTTGAATTTGTTAGCCTTGCTACTGTGTGCCTAAAATTTTCTCTACCCTTATATGCAACAAAGCTTCTTCGATTCTTCTTTCTTTGTACAACACCTCCATCAAGCACACCCTGCACAACCCCTCTTTGTTTCTGCTACTATCACCACCTTCTTGTTCTCCTCATTCTCAACAACTGCTACCTGAAGCATCACCTTTCAGTATCCCCTCCATCCAGACATTCGCTCCACCATTATCAGCCCCACTCCATTTCCCTTCTTTATTGACCCAACCTAAATCATAATAATGCCTCCAGTACTTCCTGTTGCCACCTTTGATTTATCCCTCATCGTTGTCATCGTCATCGTCTCTCTCTCTCTCCCCCCCCTCCCCCCGCCCCCCTCTTTGCCCCTCCTCCCAACTGAAATCAAAATTATTTTGTTTCCTCTCTTTCTTTAACTAGCCATTGCCCTACCACTTCTAACAGAAAACCAAAAGCCCCAAAGCATTGTTTGACAAAGATGAAGATGATGACATGACAATTGAGGTAGTATAGCATTTAAAACTAGCAAAGACTAACCCATCACTAGATGATGACAGGGCCATTGTTCTTGACAATTTTTTAGGTGTAATCTTCATGATTGGGATTTGAATTACTTGATGACCAACCCATCACTAGGTAGGGGGAGGACTGTTGGACACTTAAAGTTGGACAGGAGAGTACTTTGCCTTGAGAGGCTATTTAGAAAGTGGGAACTTATCCTAAAGGGCCTTGTTTTCTTGGGCAGCATCACATGATTCCATCTTTACTGTTGACAACTTGAGAAAGAGAAGGCATGTTGTACCAGGTTGGTGCTTCTTGTCTAAGGAGGGCAAGAACCCATGGGCTACCTTCTCCTGCATTGTTTTGGTGACTTGCCAATCACGAATTGAAGATGTTTGAATTTCCATGATGATATTTTAGTTTTTCATCACATTTGGTATTGCTTACCACATTGAAGAAATTAACACTAAGATTATGTTGTTTTAATATCAAAATGATGTAGGCTGGACTGGAAGCTGACCTGAATAAACTTGGATCAAAGGACAAATGATGCAGAATTTGCAAATCCTTGTGTAATGGCTTCAGTACCATGAATTATGACCTCCAATAAACCGTAAAGAAGCAAACAATTATGGAACTACTACAACAACAAAATCACAAGCCTTGATCCAACTAGGTGGGGCAGTTGGTTAAGCAAACATTAAGGAACTAAAATATATGATTTGAATTGTACCTGTTGATGTTTTGCCCGAGTTAATGTGCTGGAAGTTTAGAGGAAGTCGGGAGAGATTATGAGGATGATTGGATGGCAGTTAGAGTGCAGGACTTATCTGTAATTAACTATAATTAGTAGGGGTAATTTAGACTTTGTAATAGTCGGTTATTTCCCTTAGGAAGGTCTGCCCTTTTAGTTTATAAATAGGAGGGCAAGGGGACCTGTTATGATCATCAATCATTTTATCATTCCATTCTCTTGTTCAAGTGCAATGAGAAAAGAGAGAGAGCTGTGATATAGACTAGTTCTTGGAGTCTTTTTGTGAGTATTGTACTCGAGAGATAAGAGAAGGCGAGTGAGTGATTCTTGTATTGATTTCTGAAGTTCTTAGTGGATTTTTCTCTTCGTTGGAGTGCTGGATGTAGTGTCACTTCTATGGCATGAACCAGGGTAAATTGGTGTGCATCATCTTGTGGTTTGAATTTCTGTTCTCTTTCAGTTCTGTCAATTACTTACTTTCTGTTTTATGTTTGTGTTGTGATTGATTCGGTGAGGATTGAGTGAGTATATTGGGCAATATCAAGTGTTCGGTTTCAACAGTACCCTCTCCAGAACTCTCCTAGAACTTCTATAACAGTAGATTTATATAATATTCCCTCACACTTGGCCTCTAACAGTACTAATATGGAAATTACTTTTAAGTCAAAGACAACTCAACCCCTGAATCATGTTTAATCAAGTCTAAACAGTCAATATTTATATTAGAATCAAATTAAATCATATCAATCTCTATATTAGGCCCTTATCAAATGCAATTTTCTAGATAAACAGGATCCTTCGATATTGCCCTATTTCCTGACTTGAAATGGCTTTATGACCATGGATAAATGAGGGCAATTTTAGGCAGTCTGCTATTCTGATCCAAATATACACTTTTTTCACCTATATTTTAGTCCCTTTTCTTTTCCTTTTCCTTTTCCTTTTCCCCCTGTTGGAAGTTTGATATGTGCTGTTTCTTTTTCATATTTTGCAAACCAACTTGCCAACAACAAGAAAGGCTGCCATTGACAGTGGGACTTATTCTTTTCTTTGGTATATGCATTATCCCTTAGTTATTGCTTAAAAATTACCAAATCTTGATTCCTGCAGTTCAAATCTATTCTTCCTGATCGGAAGACAAAGGTTGATATTTCTCTTGCTGGTCCATTTGCTGGGGCTGCACTATCCTTTTCTATGTTTTCTGTTGGATTACTGCTTTCATCAAACCCAGATGCTGCAGGGGATTTGGTGCAGGTTCCTAGCATGCTATTTCAAGGTTCTTTGCTACTTGGGTTAATCAGCAGAGCCATTTTGGGTTATGCGTAAGTCTCTTTTGCTAATGATCACACAAATTGATAAAACTTGAGATCTCATTGGAACAAACCTTTTTGGATTATATATTGTAGCAAATATCCTGCATTGGATCCCTCACACGCTCAGTCTTATGACAAGGGGAAAAAAAATGTTTCATCATCATAAGTCTTAATCCCACTAGGTGGGATCGGCTGTATGAATTATAGCTTTGCAATTTTGTGTAGAATTCAAGTTCAAAATTCTAATGAATTTATGTTGGCTATTCATTACCATGGCCACCCTCCTCCTTTATCAGAATCTAGACTTGGAATCAGCTGTGATGAAGAGGAATACCTTCAACATTGTAACTGTTGAGGAGATTACTCAAAATGAATATGCTCTTCTTGTGAAACTAATGCATTGAATATTATCTCAATTGTCTTCTTAAACTAGTTGAAGTGTCTTTTCGATATATAGTTTTTTTTTTATCTTGACGATGTTATTGACAGTTAATAAGTCTTTGCAGAGCGATGCATGCCGGGACAGTTTCGGTCCATCCTCTTGTAATTGCAGGCTGGTGAGGCACCACTTTTTTGAACATCATTTCTTTGACGATGTATCCATGATTAATCACTCAGGTTCTTGTAGGTGTGGGTTAACTACATCAGCTTTTAATATGCTCCCGGTGGGATGTCTTGATGGTGGAAGAGCAGTGCAGGTAAAACTTTCTCCTATCATTGATTGATAAAATGGTTTGGGGTAATTTGATGTAAGGACGCACCATGTGCTTGGATGAGGCTTAAAGGCTATCTCCTTTCATTGTTTGATAAACTGTTGAAGCTAATTTTAGATCAGGAAACACCTTGGAGCTTGGAAATAGCTTGAAGGCTACGCTTTTGCTATGATAAATTGTGAAAACTTATCCAAGTTAACAAGAAGATTAATTTCTCCTAGGAGCTTCTTATTAGTAATTGATGAGAGTGGAAATGATAATATAAAAGATAAAGTTAGTTCTCTGTCTACAACTTAAGTTTTTAGATGAGATGGTGGTTAACAATCAATATGGTATCAAAGGTGGCAAAGGTTTTGAGTTCAAACCTCATCTCTGATCCAATATTTAAATTGTTACATTTGTTTGGATCAATTATGTAGTGAAGTCTGACTACATATGAGGGGTGTGATGAGAGCGAAAATGATAAAATAAAAGATAAAGTTAGCTTTCTATCTTATATCTTAAGCTGTTAGATGTGATGGTGGTTAACAATTCACTAGTAATGATACCAAATATAAAGGGGAAGAGCCACAGTGATGTAGGTCGTGGAGAGGTTGCATATGGAATGTCCACGAACTTCAGTTTCAGTTATTTTTGAAAATTTATTTCAAAACAAAACCAGAAATCAAAATTTAAAATATGCATATAGAAACCAGAATGAATTAAATTAACCAAATTATGTCAATTCAGTTCAAATGTCTTTTTTATCCTACCTGACAAATGCAACATACTTGTACATTTTTATAATATTTGGTGCCCTATCACTTTTATGACCAAGGTTACCTGAAAACTGGGACATGCTTGGGTAGAATACATCCTACACATTTGCTCAAGCTGGTCTGACCTCAAGGCACCAGATGGCTTGATATTTTCTGCCGGCATTCTCTTGTGACTTCTTTTCCTGTTACAAAGTATTAGAGCACTATTGAGAGCATAGTTGGATAAGAAGGTGAATGCCTGATATCCTTCCACGGAGGTATTTCACATCACTTGATTGAAACAATATCCAGGACATATTATAAGAAGATGAAGGTGCCAAACGTCTAAATTGCCAAAGAATACTGGAGTATCAAGGAAGTGTTTTATTTGTGTCACCTCAGTTTGGTTTGCACCTAAGACCTGATTCAATCACCTCTGGCTGCAAGGAGCAAAAGCATTAATGGAATGAAATATTAAAAGAATCTCCGGTAGAATGATGGCTCCTGCCTATTTTTCCCTTCACAATCAATCTAGTCCTAGATCTTTATAACCACTTTAAAGAGGAGAGAATGCAGTAGTTCAGTTTGTTTGATACCACGAATCTCTTGAGAAAGGATGTTTCTTTTAGTAGAACTGGTAAGAAGGTGATTGCATGTCACTTTGTTCTGTCCAATCCCAAACTTCTTTTACAAACATGCCCAATGGAAAGGCCTCACTAATGTCACTCAAGGGGAATGGCCTATATTCACCTTGGGAGCAGCATTGGATTCCTTGTTCTAAATTTTGAGTTTTGTACCAATTCAAGATTTCTTATAAAATACTTCAATTTTAAAACATATTTTAAAAAATACAGCTTCCAAACTATTTGTTAAACTACTACAAATTTTTCTCACAATTTTCCATGTATTTGGCTGAATGGAACTCACACCTGCAAGGGGCAAAATCCACAAACCTGGCCAACAAGCAGAGCAAGACCCTCTGTTGAAGTACAAGGAAAATTTGAGTAGAAAATTTGTATTTGTAATAGTTTTACAAATAGTTTGAAAGTTGTAGTATTTTCTAAAATATGTTTTAAAATTGTAGTATTTTTATGAAAAATTCCCAATTCAAATCAATGCATTGTGAAATTTAAACAATTGAAAAAAAAAAAACCATAGAAGAAGTAAAGAAACAATTTCAGGATTGATTAGCCTCTTAGTCAAGACATTGAGGATTGATTAGCCTCTTACAACAGAAACTGGTACTGGTATCGGATATGTGTCTGAACAATGGGGATCCAAATTGGAAGCTTCAATGCCCTAGTGCTTGGTGATGCTTGAAGAGAAAGGGGAACAAAAAAGAAAAACACATAATTTGGGTTTCTATCAAAGTTTTCCATCTAAGTTCCATAATAGGATATGAGTCTATTTGAGAAAATTGAACTTAGATGAAGATAAGGTGCAGCTCTTCTGATAAGAGTTTTACAAATCTGTGAACAAAAAATTGGAATTTTGTATTCTGCAAAGTACACGGGTTGTATTTCAAGGCGACCTTGTGATTCTTCATCATGTGAAGAAAACTGAAGCAATTTTAAATATATGTATGTGAACATGGGCTTTTTGCCTTTTATGTTTTTCTTGCACGTGTGGTGTACATTAAGTTATGGGCCTCTCTATTGTTAATATCGTTTGATTACTAACCATTTGTGATAGCAAACATTTAAGTTCCATGTATTAATAAATTCCAAAATCCTAGGAAGTTTATACAATTACCAATAATTTTAATATGTTATCATGAATAAATTTTTTGGGATTTTGATTTTTTGACAGGGTGCCTTTGGAAAAAATGCACTGATTGGATTTGGTTTGACGACCTACACATTGCTTGGACTGGGAGTGGTATGCCTGCAAATTTTCTTAAATGATTTTTTTTTCTTTCTTAGCTTATAATGAGGTTATCTGTTTGACAGATTCGCAAGAACTTATGGAAGGACATAATTGTCCTCAGTTTGTGAAGTGTTCAATTTAAGGGAAAAATAGAAATAACAGGACAATGTTAGGACAAGTATTTGGTACAGCTCTCCTCTCATAATAGGACTCATTTATATCTGATATGGTGTCGAACGCAATATGGCATTTTGGCGGAACTGTTGCTTTTTAGGTGATACGAGCACTAATTTTCAGTTCTTTTTCTCACTGGGCTCTGTGGCTTTTTAGGTGATACTTGCACTAATTTTCCGTTCTTTTTCTCACTGGGCTTTGCTTTGAAGCTTTTTTCCTCCTTGCAACTGGCACAGGAGTTATAAAACAAACAAAATGTTAAGCTTCTTCTTCTTCTTCTTCTTCTTCTTATTTTGCTAAATAATGTTGAAGCTTGTTTGTTGTGAACAGAGTTAATCTACCCCTGTATGACAAGTATAGTAGTTTGTGTTAGGAAGGACATCGGCATAAAATTTTGCAACATTGTTCTTTTGCATGGATTTATATTGTTAGTGTGACTTTTAGAAGGCAATTGACATTATGAATACCGTACCACCAATCCTAAGTTAGGATAAAGGTGTAGTTAATGATGATGACGATGATGACAACAACAATAACAACTTTGCATGTTGCTGATGTTGTTTGCAAGCCATAGACCACGACTAAAGAAATTTTATTTGACACTAAACCACCACTAGATGTTGAAGCTTCATATTGTGAACAGAGTTAATCTAACCCTGTAGGCTAGTATTTTGCTTGTGGGTTAATGTATTGATTTTTAAACCACTTGCCGTGCCGTTATTGTTTTCAAACCATAAACGACACTAACCAAAATTATCTGGCAATTTTTTGTTTGAATGAAGTTTATGGTATTGATTTGGTCTTTTCTCCTTCCAGCTTGGTGGGCCGTTGTCGCTTCCATGGGGCCTGTATGTGTTGATATGTCAGGTATGAAATCCGTGAGCTTTATAAGAAAAAAGAGAAGCTAAAGTAAATGCGAATCACTATATTGTTTTCTTAAAGAATGAGAATGAAGTGATGGTTCACAAGCATAATTTAAATTTTCTGGAAATACTCCCTGTGCAGAGGGCACCAGAGAAACCGTGTTTGAATGATGTGACAGAGGTTGGAACATGGAGGAAAACAGTTCTTGGGGCGGCTATTTTACTTGTTGTGTTGACACTCTTTCCCGTATGGGACGAGCTTGCAGAGGAGCTGGGTATAGGCCTTATAACTACATTTTGATGCAAATAACATAGCTATCCAATTTTGGCTTTGAAAGTAAAATTAGAAATAAAGGTATTGATGGCTTAGTTAATCAAGCCATTTCCATTGTATATTCAGATTTATTTTCTAATGAAAAGGTTGGTATGTTGTCTGTGCTGACTTTTAGGAGGGTGTGAGATGATTTTCTAGTTGGGATTCTAGGCAACTGCAACCATACCTGTGGCTGGAAACCAAACCAACTTCAGTTGCGTTTCGGTTACAACCCAATCTTGAGAGGAGGTCTTGCACGCTGGAAAATATGTTTAGTCTGAAAAGCTAACAACCCTTGGGACACTTGCTTTATCATCATTCAAATCAAACGTAATGTTTTTGAAGTCTCCGCACATTCAAGGAGTTTCTTTGACATGTGATAAAGAGAACTAGGTAGGTCGGGAGGACCATGCTATTTTGCCAGAGGGGTTTATTTGTTTATTTATTGATTGATAGAAGCATGTCAAAATAATAAAAATACCCTCCACACTCATGCCTTCTGTAATTGTTTCCCCTTCCTTTTCATAATTGTTGCATCTCTCATCTCTCCCCCTTTCCATAGCCACCATCACCTTGTCTCCTCACTGTTTTTCCTCACGCCTCGTGTTGCCTCGCTTCTCATCTACTGACCGTCGTTGTATCCACCTCCAACCATGGAAAATGAGAGAAATGAGAGAGGCGATGGCCATGGAAGGGAAAGTAATTACAAAGGGCATTTTCATTATTTTAGAGCCTTTCGTGTAAAATTCCTTAAGGTGGCCCAAATATTTTTCCATTATTATGGTTGTGGGTTGTAAAGGAATTCTTTAAATTTTTGTGGCCCAACAGTTTTCATGATTATATTTATTGATTGAGTTGTAAAGTGGTAAAATATGTATATTCTTGATGGAAGAATGCAATATAAATTCATGGTTTTGGTCCCTAAACTTAATTATCCCTTCTCTTCATCATACACCATCACTTGGGGTTTGTAACATGTTAGATTATCTATATTTATCTAACAGTTAGTATTAGAGCACTGTTTGCCTCTGTCTTGATATTTTCAGAATAAAATTTTTTCAGTAAGAATATATGTTGAAGTTTTGATTATATCTACACGATTGTGACATTTCGATAATTTAAGTTTAGAAATCTTTGGGAAGTTGTTTTGTGAGTATTCTGCAATTTAAATCATCAATTTTTATGATTGAAATTATGAGATATAACCGAGTCTTCAAAACGAATTGAAATCAGGTCAAAATGACCCGAGTGGAGGTTAAAGATGACACTGTTCATTAGTGGCTAGGCTATTTTTCTGTGGGCCATTAAGTAGGGATGGGCTTTGCTATTGATATTTTAATTTTGGGCCTGTTTTCATGGGCTGTTATTTTAATTATTGGGTTTGGGCCTATTTTCATGGATTATTATTTTAATTAATGGGTTTGGGCCTATTTTCATGAGTTGTTATTTTAATTATTGGGTTTTGGCCTGTTTTTATTGGACATGTTTTAATTATTGGCCTGCAGAATTAAATGTGTTGATGGCCCATTTCTGTTAAAATAAAAATAAAAAATTTTGTATTTATTTACTTCAATTATTTGCATAAACTAATTTATTATGTCCATATTAATTTATGCAAAATATTGAATGAGTTCATAAATTAATAATATGTGCATAATATTATGATTTAATTATGCAATATTATTTTTATGCATGAGATAACATATTGTGCATAGTTAAATCATGCAATTTAGATTATTTGCATAAAATTTAGTTTTATGCATAATATTTAAATGTCTAGTGCCATATAATTTTAATTAATTAAGGATTAGCCACAGCACCCTTAATTAAATAAAATTATTTATCATGTTTATTTGGGATCACATGAAGATTCATAGACATTAATTGTAATTAATTATACTTAATATAATAAATTTTATCTCACAAGAACTTTTATTATATTTATATAATTAATTAGGATAAAATATCAAATTATTCTCATAATATTCTCAAAGGAATTATGAGTTAGTATATAATTTGATGGTTTTATCATAAAGTTTATTTTTAAAGAATTAACGTACCCATAAATCTTCAATTGAGTATATAATTTGATAATTCTATCATAAGAAACACATGAATCTACTTGAATTAAAAATTTAGTCCACAGGTAATTTTTATGTCATTAGATTCATTCATGTATAATTTACATTGGTAAAACATACAATTTATTTAATTAGACCTCAAATTTTGACATAAGCATTTATGATATTTATACAGCTTCACAACTTGCTAATTTCTCTGATATTCGTTGCGATAGTCTTGAATTAACGGGTGATAATTTTAAGATATGGAAGGAAAGAATTATTCTCCATTTAGGGTGGATGGACATTGATTATGCTATTAGGAAAAACGAGCCACCAGTAATCACTGATAGCAGCACTGCAACGGATATCACGCTTTATGAATGATGAGAGTGATCTAATCACCTCAACGTGATGTTCATTAAGACTAAAATTTCGGATAGTATACGTGGTTCTGTCGATCAGTATGAAAAAGTCCAGGACTTACTGAAAGCCATTGATGATCAATTCATCACTTCAGATAAGGCAATAGCAAACACCCTAATTATGAAGTTCTCATCCTTAAGGCTCACCAGCGTGAAAGATGTGCATGAGCACATCATGCAAATAAGGGACATTACGGCTTAACCTAAGAAACTCGAGATTACAATGTCTAATTCATTTCTGGTGCACTATATCCTGAACATTCTCCCATCACAATACGAGCCATTCAAAATCTCATACAACACTCATAAGGATAAGTGGTCGATTAATGAATTAATGACTATGTGTTCAAGAGGAAGGTAGGCTTGTGATGGAGCATGGTGAAAGCGCAATGCTGACTACAACACGGGGAAAAGGCAAATCTCATGCCAATTAGAAAGGGAAGGGTAAAATACCACCCCAGACTAATATTAAGAAAGAGTCTAAGTGTTTCTTCTGTAAGAAGAAGGGACACATGAAGAAGGACTGTGCTAAATTCAAGAAATGGCTTAAGGATAAAGGTAATCCAACCTCGTTTGTTTGTTATGAATCTAATATGGTTAATGTTAATATTAACACCTGGCGAATTGACTCTGGCTCTATAATCCATATTGCAAACTTCTTGTAGGGTATGCAAAACCTAAGGAAGCGGAAGCCAGTGGGAAGTGAGCAAAGCATCTTATCCGGAAACAAGATGGGCTCACATGTGGAGGCTATAGGGACGTGTGTTTTAACTTTAAGTGGTGGTTTTATTTTAAAATTAGATAGGACCTTCTATGTTCCAAGTTTTTCACCAAATTTGATTTCAGTTTCTAGACTTGTGCCTTTCGGATATTTCTTAAAATTATCAGGCACATCATTTGGTTTGTTTTATAACTCTGATCGTGTTGGGAATGATATTTTGTCTGCTGGTCTTTATCATATTAATTTACAAGACAATACCACTTACAGTTCAATGCATGTTCATGCTGGTACTAAAAGGTGTATTATTAACGAAGACTCATTTATATTATGGCACTGAAGATTAGGACATATCTCCATAGATAGAATTAAGAGATTAATAAAAGATGGGGTACTTAGTACTCTAGATTTTACTGATTTTGAAATATGTGTGGACTGCATTAAGGGAAAACAAACCAACAAATCCAAGAAAGGTGCCAATAGGAGTTCAGACATATTAGAAATCAGACATACTGATATATGTAGTCTAAACATGGACTCACATGGTCAGAAATATTTCATCACCTTTATTGATGATTACTCACGATATATGTATTTCTACTTGCTTCATAACAAAAGCGAAGCATTAGATGCATTTAAAATCTTTAAAGCTGAAGTAGAAAAACAATGTGGGAAACAAATAAAATCATGAGATCAAACAGGGGTGGAGAATATTATGGTAGATACACTAATGATGGACAAGTACCTGGTCCGTTTGCTAAATTTCTTCAAGAGCATGGAATAGTTTCTCAATACACAATGCCCAGTTCATCAAACCAGAATGGTGTGGCAGAAAAAAGAAATCGAACATTATTAGACATGGTGCGAAGTATGCTTAGCAGCTCCAATCTTCCTAAATCTTTGTGGACTGAAGCACTAAAGACGACTGTGTATATATTAAACCGGGTTCCAACCAAAGCTGTTCCAAAGACATCATTTGAATCATGGAAAAGTCGGAAATCAAGTTTGCGACATATGCGCGTTTGGGGATGCCCGTCTAAAGTGAGAATTTATAATCCACAAGAGAAGAAGTTGGACCCGAGGACCATTAATGGGTTTTTCATTGGATATGCCGAAAGATCTAAAGGATACAGATTTTATTGTCCATGTCCATCTCACAGCACTAGATTGTGGAATCAAGAAATGCCAAGTTTCTTGAGAATGACTTGATCAGTAAGAGCGATCATATTAGGAATAAAATTCCTAAACATGATCATTCAGAATTTCAACCTTCCACTTCAAATGATAGATGGTTATAGTTCACAACACCTCTCAAGTTCCAACTAGTGTTGAACAACTAATCAATGAAGTTCCACAAGCTACTGGCAACATTCCAGTGGATCAAGTAGTTCAGGAATTACCAGCACCTCCTGAACAGCCAATTGAATCACAAGTTTCTCAGGAAGATGTTGATACAACATTAAGGAGATCCACTGGAACTAAGAAGTCACCAATCCCTAGTGATTATATAGTATACCTACAAGAATCTGACTACAACATTGAAACCGGAAATGATCCTGAGTTATTTTTAGGCCATGAGTTGTAAAGAGTCAAAATTATGGTATAATGCCATGAAGGAGGAGATGAGTTCTATGAAAAGTAACGGAGTCTGGGATCTTGTTAAGTTGCCTCATGATGCAAAAGCCATTGGTTGTAAATAGGTCTTTAAGACTAAGAAGGACTTATTAGGCAACACTGAGAGATACAAGGCAAGACTCGTTGCTAAGGGATTCACTCAGAAGAAAGGAATCGATTACACATAGACCTTTTCTCCTGTATTTAAGAAAGATTCCTTACGCGTTATTTTGGCATTAGTAGCTCATTTTAACCTTGAGTTGCAACAAATGGATGTGAAAATGGCTTTTCTCAATGGAGATTTGGAGGATGAGGTTTATATGAAACAACTTGAAGTATTCCTCTCTACTGATGGTGAGCATTTGGTTTGCAAGCTCAAGAAATCTATATACGGCCTAAAATAAGCGTCCCGTCAATGATATTTTAAATTCCATGAGACAATTTCTTCATTCGGATTTGTTAAAAACCCCATGGATCAATGTATATACCAAAAGGTCAGTGGGAGTAAGATTTGTTTTCTTGTTTTATACGTGGATGAAATTTTGGTTGCAACCAATGATAAGGTTTGCTACATGAGGTAAAACATTTCCTCTCTAAAAATTTTGATATCAAGGATATGGGTGAGGCATCTTATGTCATTGGCATTAAGATCCATAGAGATAGATTTCGAGGAATTTTGGGTTTGTCTCAGGAAACCTATATCAATAAAGTTTTAGAGAGATTTCGGATGAATGATTGCTCACCAAGTGTAGCTCCCATTATGAAGGGTGATAGGTTCATTTTGAACCAATACCCGAAGAACGATTTTGAAAATGAACAAATAAAGAACATTCCATATGCTTCTGTTGTCGGAAGCCTGATGTATGCTCAGGTCTGCACAATGGCTGACATTGCATTTGCTGTAGGAATGTTAGGACGATATCAGAGTAATCCAGGTATGGACTACTGGAGAGCTACAAAGAAAGTACTAAGGTACCTTCAAGGGACTAAGGACTATATGCTTATGTATAGATGAAAAGATAATTTGGAAGTAATTGGCTACTCAGATTCTGACTTTGCTGGCTGCGTTGATTCTAGTAAATCAACATCAAGATATATTTTTATGATAGCCGGTGGAGCTGTATCATGAAAAGAATGTCAAGCATATATTGACTGCTACTTCCACTATGGAGACCGAGTTCGTCTCTTATTTTGAGGCTACTTCGCACGATGTATGGATCAAGAGTTTCATATCTGGGCTTAAGATTATGGATTCCATTTCTAAGCCATTAAGAGTTTTCTGTGACAATTCAGCTGATGTCTTTATGGCTAAGAATAACAAAAGTGGAAGTCGAAATAAACACATCGACATTAAGTACTTAGCTGTAAGAGAACGTGTTAAAGAAAAGAAAGTGGTCATTGAACACGTCAGTATTGAGTTGATGATGGCTGATCCTTTGAATAAAGGCATGCCATCATTGAAATTCAAGGGTCATGTTGACAAGATGGGACTTGGTTTCACTATGTAATTGTATACATTTGGTATATGGATGAAACTCTTATTTATTGTAATGTTTTCTCATATTCATGTGCACCTTAATTTATTTGAGAAAAACACATAAAGGACCAAGAATAAACATAGGGTTTATTCATTAGGTAATGTTGCCACATAAAATATAATTCTTGAGAAACTAAATGTATCGTAATATATGGAAAGTAATACTCATTGTTAGAGGACTTATCGTCATGATTTATGTATTTATTTATTAAGAAACGACAATCAATAAGATTAAGTTAAGACATCAGGTTAAACATTTGGACTAAGTGGGAGAATGTAAAGTTTCTTAAGGTAGCCCAAATGTTTTTCCATTATTATGGTTGTGGGTTGTAAAAGAATTTTTTATATTTCTGTGGCCCAACAGTTTTCATAATTATGTTTTCATGATTATACTTATTGATTGAGTTGTAAAGTGGTAAAATATGTATATTCTTGATGGAAGAATGTAATATAAATTCATAATTTTAGTCCTTAAACTTAATCATCCATTCTCTTCATTATATACCATCACTTGGGGTGTTTGAGAGCTTGAAAGAGCTAATACCAAAATTGAAAAAAACGATAATGGCTGGAGGAAATTTTATCTATTTTTCGTATTAATCTAAATACTATTTTTGGTATTTGTAGCATGTTAGATCATCTATATTTATCTAAATCTCGAGCAAAGTAGCAATTTCCATGTAGAGGAAAGGGGTTTCGAAAGTAAAGTGTCTATTGTAGTCGTTGATCGACAAAGCAAAAACATATTTTATATGGCATATTTGTCAATCATCAAGGTATTTTATGAAGTAACTAGAGGGACGATTGGGCTTCTGGGTGTGGAAATGGAGGAACTTGTTAGTGATTGAAGACTCTCTTGCTATTAATTGTCAAGGTATTTAATTACGAGAATATAAGATAGAAATAATCGTCTAAAATTTATACCTACTTTATTATCATTTTTATAGATAATTCTTATTTTTAATAAATGTTTGAATATCGACAACTGCATATGCAAAATTTTTAAATATTATTTTTGAAAGTCCTTAAAGTTTCCTAATTATTATATAAATTTTTGACTATTTTACTACTTTTAAAAAAAAATAAATTTACAATAATTATATACGAAAATACCATTTTTTGGCGGTCTCGCTGAAGAAGGGAACCAGAGTGGTACAGTGGCTTGTACGTGAAGAGGTGAAGGCCATGGCAACTTGAGCATAGAGCTACTATTGCCTGCCACAGCCCACGAGCGATTACATTGAATAAAAAAAAAAGAAGCTTGATGTGATCTTCATGCTATGGTTGACGGAGGGAGGAGGGGCAGGCGCAAGCGAAAATGCGGAATTAGAGCAGCAGGCGCCCCCAACCTGATAAATGGAAGAACTTGTGAGAGTGAGAGTGAGGACCAAGGAGCAGGAGCAAGACGACGGACGAGGTAGAGGAACGGCGGAGGGAGGTGTGCTGGAAGAGTGGGCCCAGCTGGTGCTGCCATGGCTGGATCCCGCTGAATTAACTGCCATCTCCTCCACCTGCAAAACCCTAAACCGTATCTCCAAGTGCGTCACCGCCAGAAGAGCCTCCGACGCTTCCAGAGGCTTTGAGAGCCTCCCCATACCTTTCTTTAACCCCCTTCACGACCACCGCCGCCAGCAGCAACCCTACGCTTACTTCATCTACACACCTACGCAGCTGCAGCTGCAAGGCTCCCCTTCTTCTCTTGCTCCTCTTCTTCGTCAGCCTTGGGGGGAGAGTCGGCCCCTTCCCCTTCCCCTTCCCCTTCCCCTTCCATATTCGGTTTCGCCCTCGCCCTCTGGATGTGACTGTGAGAGCGAGAGGTGTGATGATGGGGACTCGGCCGCCGCCTGCCCCTGCTATAACCTACAAAATTCATCCTTGTTGGTTCTCGAATGTGGTCCAAGTTGCCGCTGTGCTCTGCGTCCCCGCCACCACTGCGGGAATCGGTTGACTCAGGGAGGGATCTCGCTTCGGCTGAAAATTGTGAAAGATGCGAGGAAAGGTTGGGGCTTGCACGCTGGCGAGTTCATTGGCCGTGACCAATTTGTTTGTGAGTATGCAGGTACCTACCCACTGCAACCTCAACGTATTGTCATTCCATCTTCTGCACAATTCTCTACTTCATGCGGAAGGTGTGTGTTTGTGAGCCAGTGAACCCCTGCCCTTCTTCCTTTTTCCATTTACACACACATTCTATATGTAGAAACGCTCACACTTCTAGCAAAACCCTTGCAACCAAAAATTTGACTTCAGAAGAGAGACGCCTCCTACTTGTTATCAAATCAAGGTAGTAGCTGTAAATGATTGATTTTCATTTTTTTTCCTGGTTAGTTCTGGTGCCCAATTTGACCTTTTGTTTAACTTTATTCTCTTTGTTAACAATTAATTGCTATAGAACTAAAAGTTGTGAATGACTAGTTGAGTGCATCAAGCTGGAGTCCTATCTGCTTTATCTAATTCCTTTATTCAAGGATGTTTAGTTTATCCGAACTGAAGATATAATTGAATTCCCAGCCAGAGTTATTCATTTCTAATATCAAGTACAATTTTACTTCATCAGAGACCATATCGTTTTTACAAACTGACCTGTTCAAAATAGATATCCAGACTGTCTATTCATATTCTTCTTGTGCAATGTAAAAATTGATTTATCTCTACGTTTAATCTTTCTAAAATTTTCATCTTGGCCAATCATTTGTGGATTACATTCATGCCGCAAGTGCATACTCATGCTTATGCCACATGCAAAGTCAGCACAACGGACTAAAGAAGGCTGCTTTGTGAATTTGTCCTGGTAGTTACTGTTATTATAATAATAGTCATAAGCATTTTTATCCAAAAGGATTTGTTTTGGGGACTTATTATCCTTTTTGTTGAACTTCCTCTCTTTGGGAGGGTCTGAGTTTGTTTCTGTTTTTGAGTATGGCTCCTTTGTTCAGTGAAATGTCTAGATTAGATGGTTAATGGTGGTTTTTCAAATTGACAATGCAATGGTTAGGTTTTTGGCTATCAAATGATGCCATACACCACATTCTACTGTGGTCTTCTTGCCATTCTAGATTTTTGTTTGTCTACTTGTAAAGTATGGAAATTCCCCTTAATTCATTTTATACAATGGAAGCGTGACATAACATATTCCCAATTCTTTTACATAACATTTGGGCCCATCCGCCCCAATAGGATACAAAGACATTACTACCAACAAAAATATGATAGTGCCCCCCTCCTCCCCCCCCCCCGGCCAGGACAGGGAACGCACAAAACCACCCAAACATCTTTTGGTCAGGGGATCTCTACACACACCACCCATGAAGGATCAGACACAACTAGAGCCACCCTCAACGATCACTTTGCCCTTACCTGAAATGATGTAAAGCAAGGGTGTGTCACAAGACTCAGCAAATATATAATGAAACAAAGGGAAAACATGTTAAATATAGCATTCCCCAAACACCACACACAAGCCATGCATGCCGCGAATCACAACTCGACCCATCCGTCATAAACACATCATGCACACATATAATGAACTAAAGGACCCACATAAGATACACACTAGCACCCAGGGTTCGGCATACAAACCTGACTGTAGCCATGTATTGGCTAGCATATATCTCACATGAGCCAAAGCTCTCATACTACATCCATCAACACCACATCCACCATGAGCCAAAGCTCTCAACACAATCTCGAGCCAATGCTTGTATAACAACATCTCAAGCCAATGCTTGTATAATATCATCATAGCAAGCCAAGCTCGCGAGTACCCCATGGATAAATTCGTTGTGCGCATCTATAACCATGCAATGCAACACATAGAAAATGCATGGCAGTATAAGCATAAACATGATACAAGACCCCCATAAAACTAGTCATCAAGTCATGCTTTGCTTACATAGTAATACACATGCAATGCAATGCTTGTGCACGACCTCACCTTAGCCATTCTAAAATGCCCGTGCCTAAGCACTCATAGTGTATGGCCCCCCAGTGATGCATTCCCGAACCCCAACACCACAATGTAATGTTGAATGACAATTATTAGCAGAGCTGATTGATAGTTCTCTGGCACCGATCGACAGATCGTGTGTCTGGGGCTAACTGTCGACAGCCTGCTCGGGCCGGTCGATAGTTCCCACCCCGCAACACCAAACGGTCGACAGCCAAGCCCAACTGATCCATAGCCCCTGCAACCAGCACCCAAAAACTTGCTTGCAAAGAGACCCAAAGCTTTTCTACCCACATGGTACTAACCCCAAAAGAGGTTCAGCATCATTCCTTGGAATTGAGGGTGATTCAAGACCCTCTTTAAGAATTCAAGTGAGGTTTAACAAGAATTTGAGACAACAACAAGATGCAGTCCAATTGATTTAATATGGACAGATTTAACTGAATTAAACGGAGTTCCAGCCAACAACAAATCGACCAATTAAATAGGAAGAGGGGCACCCAAAGCTCCTTCCACCATGACAAGAAAAGTTGTGAACTTGCAGCAGTCAAAAGAAAGAAATAAGTGAGCTTGCCAATAAGAAAGAAAAGTGTGAACTTGCAGCTGTAATGAAGGGGAAATAGAACAGCTTATCCTCACATCGATTAAAGGTCCAAGAACCCGCATATAGCAAGAGAAAGAAAATACACCAAAAAGAAAGAGGAGAGAGAACTTGCTTCTTTAACAAAAAGAAAGAGGAAGTAGAGCTTGCCTTTAGAGATAGAAAGAAAGATGGCCGAACCAAGGAGAAGATGCAACCTGCTGGATCTTGCTCCCCTTCATCTAAAAGCTCCAAAACCAAAAAATACACCAAGAAGAAGGAGAGAATAAGGAAAGAGAAAGAAGAAGAAATGAAGGAGAGGAGAAGAAGAAGAAGACTCACCGCCTCTCGGCTCTCTCCCTCCTTCTACAAGCTTCCACCGACTTCTCTCTCCCTCATCCCTCTCAAATTTATATACCAAATGGCCTAGAAAATCATGCCTAGCCGCAATCAATCGACAATTTTGAAGGCATTTGTCGACTACCAGAAACAATCCTTCCCAATCTGTCGACAGATCCACTCCCATCTGTCGACAGATTCCTTCTTCCCCTACAATTGGTCGACAGATCCCACACCTTCTGTCAATAGACAGAACCCTCTGCACCAATCGGTCGACATCCTTCCCCCATCTATCGACAGCTAGCTACCTTCTCCTCTCACTTTGCTACCTACTACCTCAATTTGCCACCCCTCAATCCCATATACAATATCTCCACATGCATTCACTCACATACACCATACACTTGGCTACCCTTCTTCCAACTATCCCAAATTTTGACTTTGATTACACAATATCCCATGCCTTTATAATTCTCTTCGCTTGGCTTTTCTATATTTCTTTTCACCTTTAGCTTTAAACTTTCGATACCATATTTAGTTATTTCAATCCTCAAACACCACATGCGACCTTCCTCCTAGCCCTCAAACCACTAGCAAACCATAACTAACTTAACCTAGAATTAATTGATTTATTCCCCTCCATTTATTCCTTCCCCGAAATACCGGGTTGTTACATTGCTTGCTTGCTTTCGTCTTGTCTTTCTTTCTTTCTTTTTTCTTTTCCTGTTGGTGGTTCTACTCCATTGCAGGCCTAATTTATAACTTATTCCCATGTGATTTTCTGAGATGGTATAACAGATAACGCTGCAAAATATGCATGACTTATATAATATAAATAGAAAACCAAGCTATATGAGGATTCACTTTATAGTGGTTACTGTGCTCTTAATCAGTTCGTGTTTGGGAAAGGCTAGTAAAGCATGAAGTGGCCATTTGTGTTATCCCACAGTAGTCTAAACATGTGTTATAATGATAATGATAAGGACACCCATAACTGGAAAACAATACAAAAGTATGGCGTTTTACAAACTGAATAGCTAGTATGACTTGCAGAAATAAAGCTTGATAAAGTATCTCATGCAAATAGTACTTAACACGTGTGTCTCCCATTGACTTCAAAAGTCAAGGTTCTTTTTCTTTTTGATACATACATACATACATATATATATATATATGAGATGAAGGTAATTGTTTTTTGTCTTCTCTGGTATGATCAGTAGCAGAAGGCAATGATGTCACATTGAGCAGAGGTTTTACAAAATTGACTTGATCGATTTCTGGTAACATTTGCTTCTTTCCCTCGAATGATGATATCCCTCAGGCCATATTGATTCTTTCGCTTCTGTGAAAACAGAAGAAAAGTTCGTTCTTCAAGAAAATTCCAATCCCTATTTCAAAGTTGGAAATCTTAAGATGGATGAACAGGCCACATGGAAGTTTATTTCACTTTGCCTTTGCAAGCAATTAAAAGCCCAAGCCTTACCATCACAGATCACACCATTCAACATTGTATTCTGGTCCCTTTCGTTTGTGTGAGGTTCTTAACACAGGACTAAAAATGGTAGATCCATCTAATTCATCTGGCAGGATTTATGAGTGTATCTAATCCAAAATTTTTAGGTCTGAAGTCAACTTCTGAATATGATACTTGGTTTACACCAATTCAGGTGTGCATTCGCACACACACACACTAGAGTAAACTAACTAGTTTCAACATTTTGTTAATTAACCTCCAACCTTTCATTATTTGTCCAGTTGATCGTACAATTGTTATCCTGCACAAGCTAGTCCAACTAAATAGTCTTTTTAGCCTGTTCATCAACATTCTTAAGCTTTCTTTAGATGATTTATTTTTCGCTGCATCTGCTTTATTTTGATTATCATGGCTAGCAAGCGCACATATTTTGAGTTAATCATATTTAGGGAGCTGTTGCTTGAGAACATCACGCTTATGAATTGTCTTCAACTTTACTATGCCATGTTTACATGAATAGGTGAACTTTTAACAACTAAAGAAGCAAGAGAGCGGCAACAAAGATATGACCAACTCTCATCAGGGGGGAGGTTTTGTTCTGCTCTTTTGGTTGTGAGGGAGCATCTTCCATCTGGAAAAGCATGCATGCGGATGAACATCGATGCCACAGTGATTGGGAATGTTGCACGTTTCATTAACCATTCTTGCGACGGTGGGAATCTGTCAACAGTACTAGTGCGGAGCTCAGGAGCTTTACTGCCTCGCCTATGCTTCTTTGCCTCCAGAGATATACAAGAAGGTGAAGAGCTTACATTCAGTTATGGGGAGAATAGGGTTAGGTCAAAAGGCTTGCAGTGTTTCTGTGGTAGTTCTTCTTGTTCTGGAATACTGCCTTCAGAGGTTACTTGATAATCACCCTGCCGGGGGGGGGGTGTAGAATTTTGTACAAGGAACACTCTGTCCCCGTCTGTCTGGGTGGTTAATCTTAAGGATTGGAAGGCAGGTTTAGATGGACATCTTCTGCAAGGGTGGAATATAATACTGTGAAACATTACATTATTGTGCTTGAACTGGGGATGAGTCGGCTAATGTGGCCTAGCTCTTAGGAGAGGTGTCCATTTCAATTTTCAAAAAGAATGAAACTACACCAAAGAGTCGTAGTATCCAATACTTCTTCCCTGCTGCTTCCTATTTTGTCCCAACAGATAAACTGTTGGAGCTTGCTAGGATAACTCGACCAGACTGTCGCATCCGACAATGCATCCTTGTCCTTTGTGAAAGATGGCCTAATTAAGATTCACAAGACCAGTGGGCATGCATAAATGCCAAGACGAGATGAAGCCATAGCTTTATATATATATCAGATGCAACCTTAGCTAGCTTGCTATATATTGAATGAAAATAGAAAGTTTGGTTAAAAGGATGAGCGGAATAAAAATATAATATTTATCGAAGGTGAGTTATAATATTTATCAAAGATGTCTGCATAAGGGAGGGAGTGAGTTGGGGGGGGGGGGGGTGTTGCGGGGTGTTATTGAAGACTGAGGTGGTGGCGCGACAGTGAGACTACGGGAGAGCCGCCGTCACTGCTCTGCTGGGAGTAGGCATCCTCCTGAACCTGCGCTGCAAATTGCAAGTTCCACAGCACATCTTCCATGGAAGGCCTCTCTTCCGGATCCTTATGCAGACATCTCATGCATATCTCAATCATCGTCTTCAACGATTCAGCTGAACATGCACCATCCTCCTGCTGGATTAATATTGCTGGATCCTCTGCTTTCCTTCGAGCTGCATCATCACCTGTTACCATCCTCTGTAACTGCACCACCACCACGCTTGTTAAAAGCTATCTATCTATCTATCTATCCATCTATCTATCTATATATATATATGTAGTCCACTGATGATACATTCTGCATCAGCAGCAGCAAGCCAGCCAAACGTTTAGGAGGACCAAAGCTCATGATTGTCCCCAGTGACTATTCTCAGTATCTCCAAATAAGGGAAACCCAAAAGCTCATTAGTCTCATAAAGAGTTGACTCATAATTACTCACAATATATGTCTAGACTCTTAGGAACTAATATGGAAGAAACAACTTAAAGGTAAAGAGCAACAATCTTACTTGAGCTCTTGCAACATCCACTTCAATCCTTGAATTCAGCGGTCTTCCCACAATCATTTCCAGCAATATTGCTCCGAAATCATAAACATCAGTCTTGTCCTCTTGTTTTACCCTGTTGAGAAACAGAGTTCAAGTAGAGCAGCCACAGAAACAAAGCATTTAAGTTTACTATGCCAAGAAGTAGCATACATGCACGTCTTCTTCTGTTATCAGTCAGAAAGAATATCGTTTTTAAATGGAGACGTTTGCAGGCAAGTTGCACAAGATAGGCAAGCAACACCAGTGTCATAAAACCATTTGCCTAGTGAGTTAAAAAGTCTGTTTGGTCAAGGCAAAATGTTGATGCTCTAACATTCCATGATGATAAAGGTGCATCATTAAGTAGACATAGTTTATTTCCTTGGCCGTCAAAGTATCAGCCATGTGACTACTATTGAACTAATCTGATGGTACCAACATAATGAACTTTTAGCAACATGGTCTTTGAACATAGCACAATCTTATTACGAACCTCATATTGTTAAGCTCTTTGGATCCACCAGAAGAAATTTGAATACCAACCTGAGACGCATAAAAGATCCAAATATAATTTGATACCAATATGTCCAAGATTCGAGGCTATGTTGAATCTTAAATAAAGGTTTCTCCTCTCCATACCTTTATCATGTTCTCTGCTAAGAAAGGTAGGTTGTAACCACTAATTTTTGCAGCAAGGTTCTGATCCAATAAAACATCTGTTATTTTCAAATTATTAGAAAAGAGACCGGGAACAATTCCTGTGTGGAGAAACTGAAGGCCCTTTGCCACCCCTATAGCAGCTGCTATGCGTTGTGTCCAACCAAGTTTCCGTCTGGCAAGTCTCTCTGCCAAGCAATTTTATCAAATATTAAAAAGCACAACCATAAAGTCGAAAGAAAAAATATTGGGGGGGGGGGGGGGGGGGGGGGTTGGTATGCTATCCATTTAAGGTAGTCTTACAGCCAAGGTTTGATTGAAAAATCAAACCACAATTATTGGTTAGGCTAGCAAGTTAATTTGATTACCAGATATCCAGCTCCTCAGCGTTCCATTTGGAACATACTCAAAGACAAGGAATAATCTGCTGACACTTGAATCATCCAAGTAGCACTCAAAGCAGTGTCCAAGAGCGCTAACCAAATGGCGATGTCTGAGTTTTGAGAACAACTCTATCTGATGCTTAAAATGTTGAGTGCTGTAGCTTCTTTTCATCTTCAGGCATCTGATGGCAACAAGGGAACCGTCCTTGAGACAGCCGCTGTACATCTGAGCTCATAAGAAGCCATCAGCGGTTGTTGCAACGTAAGACACAAATTCCATAATATTTAAACCACAATAAAAGGGGGAGACAAAAAAGAGTTGACATGTATTGCCCCAAGTTGTCAGTTTATATGGATAATTCCAGAAGCGCACACAGGGTCAGAAACAAGGTCAAATTCGTTCAAACTCCATTGACAAGAAACAAAGATAAAAACAATCAGTATTGACCATCTGGAATTGAAATCTATTTCTGAAACAAAAGAAGGAAAGAAACTGAAATTAAACCGACTGAAATGTATGTAGGCATTCATTGGCTCAACGTCAAACTACACAACAAAGCGACTCATTTAGACTAGGTAAGAAAATTTTCTTGAAGCATGATAGAATTCAACTGATGTTAGAATGGATTGGCATACCTGTCCATGTGAACCTTCACCCAAGAAAAATGACGTATCAAAGTTACGTGTTGCCTCCTCAAGTTCTTCCAACGAAAAAGTTCGGTAAGTTGGAAGGCCAAGAGCTCCTAGCTTCATTGTTTGGGATATATACCCTTCAAAGGAAAAAAGAGATACTGTTACATCTTGCATGTATAAGAAATACAATCGGAACTTCTTCATACCCATACTAATTTTTGTTTTGTATTCCTTCTGTTCCCACACCAAAATGATGGTCTCAATTAACAGTAGCAACTACCCTTGTTATTACTCAAGGGAAAGTTCTGATATCAATGAAATACTTTTCTGAATATTTCTTCGTTTTCATTCTAGAGCTGTACTAATCAGACTACGTTTGCCAACTACTGGTAGTTGGCTACACTACAGATACATGCATGTTTTCACTCGAAGGTGACAGTAACCCTTGTGATTAAGCAAAGAAAATTTTATTTTAAAAAGAAAGATATATAAACCTCCACATTCTTAAATTGGTGTTGATAAATATCTGAGCTACAATTTTGATCTCAAGAAAAAAAATATTGAACCCCAGAGGATTTGTGAATTGTCAAAGCAATAGGAGACAGTCCGGCTCATCAATTAAATTCTTTTCTTCATCGCCTTCATATATAAAAATGTATTTTTGATAGTTGGAAAGATATTAACCTAATTTTCCGAGTGTGGTCGGATGCAGGGGGGAATACAGATACAGAAGAATGGAGGCCAGAGCAGTTCAAATTAAACATTGGTGGCTCACAAAAATTTACCTCCAGCCATTATTCTTGTTTGGCCCAACAATTGAAAATTTTGCAATTTCTTCTGTAATTCATTAAATTTTCATTAATATCAGTGGTCACAAACATTGACTCCAACCACAGGCGCACACGAACACACACACACACAGAGGGCAAGAGAGAGCTGAACATACTTGCATCTGATAGAATTTTTGAGGTGTACCCAGTTGATGTACTCTCCGATAATCTTGGTGTTGGTGTTCCTCTTGTCCTTTTCAGATGCACTCTTCTAACAATCAAGAAAGCTAGACCAACAAGTGCAGTTCCTCCAATGATCCCTCCACAGATGCTCAAGGCAAGAACTACTTTGGATGCTTTTTCAGGTTTCCGCCGATGAGGCAAGATTCCCACAGCTAGAGCTTCATTTCGGCAAAAGGAAACTGGGTGTTGTCTTTCATCTCCCCCAGTCAGACAATTCTCACCATAGAGCACAACTCTGTTCTTGGATTTGGATGAAAAACAGTTTGGCAAGCTTCCAGTCAGGAGATTTGCGGACAAATCCACATATTGGAGTTCAGAATTGCAAGATAAATTCTCAAAAAGCATTCCAGTAAATCTGTTTCCTGCAATACTCAGATAAGTAATTGATGGTAGGGCTAACAATGACAGGGGAAATGGACCTACAAATCTGTTGAAAGAAATATCAAGCTTCTGGAGCTGATAATAGGAGGTAACTTCATCTGGGATGCCCGAGCTGAACTTGTTCTTCCTCAGTACAAGGTTAACTATTTTGCTACCAAGATAAGGAAATTGAGGCCCAAGAGAATTATCTTCCAAGTCAAGAACCTGAAGGCTTGTCAAACTGCCAAGATCAGGCACTTCGCCAGAAAAATGGTTATGCGAAAGTGCAAGAACTCTCAGATTCTCCAAGCGTCCCAATGATTCTGGCAAGGATCCAATTAATGAATTGTTCTTCAAACTCAAAACAGTCAAAACTGAAAGTGAGCTCAGCCAATCCGGAAGTTGACAGTTGAACATGTTCTCATCAAGTATAAGTGTTTGAAGGTTTGTTAAGGAAGAGATTTCGTGTGGAATGGCACCATATAAATAATTTGAACTCATGTTGAGTATTTCCAAGGATGATAACCTCTCAATTTTACCAGGCAATGCCCCCCACAGACCAAGAGAAACCAATGTGAGGACTTTCAAGCTTGGAAGCTTGACAAGTGTAGTAACAAAGGAATCTACAGAGAAATTCCGAGGTAACGGGGAAACTCCCTTCTTCCCAATTATATGCAGCTGGGTTATGCTTCCATCATAGCACACAACAGTAAGAGATGGACTTGGCTCAGTATTGCAGAAATCGGTGTCATTATTCCAGCTACTTAAAACATCGGGGAAATTTAGAAGTTGTTGAATCCTCAAAAGGGTCTGCACATGAGATGACTGTAGTTGCTCCGAGCAATGAATTGAAAAGGACATGACAACCAGAACAAGAAGTGCCGAATGGCTGCAACTCTTTGCCATTGGCACAAATTTCAAAAGTGGCAATAGCTCAGAATGCATAACCAACTAAACAACTTGAAAGATTGATCTGCTCGGTCTCTTATCAGTCAAGTATCTTCCAGAAAGTACTAGAAGCGTGTTAAAAGTTGGAGTTTCTAAATGGCTGGGTCTCAGCTTCCCATGACAACATAGTCAAGCTCTGGGTCCACAGCAAGTGAAAAAAGAATTAAAAATAGAGATGGAAGGTGGATTAACACAAAGAATAAAGGAAAACAATGATCTACGACTCAAATGGTGTACAATAGAGAAGGAAGCAGAATTCCTAGACTTCAGCTTTTTTCAACATCTAGTCTAGGCATATATATTGCGGTAGTTTGCCATGGTTATTGTGTTTGTCGTGTTAACCAAAGAATAATTTTCATATTTATAATTTAATCAATTGAAGAGTATTTCTTGTGCAATCCGACCATCTAAGGATAATATGAAGGTGTACAATAAAAATGGTAGCTAACATTACAATATGAAGGATAACTACAGGAAGCTTACATCGCTTGGGTGGGGGGAGAAATAAATCATATTCTGAGTTCGGATTTGACTTGTTCAATTATGAAACCCAAATACCTGGGATACAGATAAACCAAAATCAAACGCCCAAATTTGTGCTGATTCTTTCCTTAAGAAGACACCACCTAATTAGCGGCAAACAGAACTTTCAAATGAGGCAAGTGGCCGTAAGTACTAGTCTTGCGAACTTGAGATAAATCAAAGCTTGTCAAGCCCAATTCAAGTTGACAACTTTCAATCCTTCCAATACCAGCTTTAGACTAAGCGTACGCGTACGGTTATGTATCTTTAGTTGTTTACATGTGGAAATTCAAATGTGAATAGAGAATAGAGGGAAACAAAGCAGACCTCACCAGTTTATTTTCTTTCCCAAATAGAGGCCAGAGGACTTGAGTTCTTCAAAGCAATAAATTCCTCAGAAATGAAAGAGTAAAAACCCCTCAATCTCACTGTGACGCGGAGGCCATAATGAAGAGCGGGTTCCAACAAACAGCGCAAGGCAATTTAAGGGAAGCTGGTTCAAGAAACTGAGAGGCAAAATTCTTGTTCTACTGAGTTACTGAGTAGCTGCCGATACTATTCCGAAAACAGACAGTTCCCCTCTCTCCCTCCCCTCCTCGGGCTCTTTCTGGGCTTCGGTATTCCCACATCACAGCAGCGTCGCTCTTGAAGCTTTAACTCATGCACTGTTGGACGCAGAAGAAAAGCAAAAGAAAAAGGAGGAAAGATTCTCGAGGAAGAAATTGGACTCTTTATTCTGTGCAATGAATGGCCTGCTTTTACGTTTTTAATGCACGACCGGTCGTTGGCGCAAACACTTTAGAGAAGAAGAAGATACAGAATTGAATGAAGGGATCTTTAACGGCCGATACGTAGATCAGCTTGGAACACTTGCTAGCACTCTGAATGACTATCCTTCAACAAAAAAAATTTAGTTTAGGGCCGATACATATGATCATGGCCTGGCCATGGCCCACGGACGGGGGCTGCCCTTTTCCATTTATTAATTAATTAATGGGGTGTTTGTCAATGAGTGGGAGCTTTCGCTTTCGAGTTTGGGGGTTTCTTTTGTGGTTTTCAGATTGACTATGACCTCTCTCTCTCTCAGATCTCAGGCTAGGCTCCCGCTCAGCTGTGTTGTGGCCCTCCCCCTTCTTTACGTAGCCAGCCAGTGCCCCCCAGTTGCCAAAGACAAAGAGGGATGGAGAGAGCTGCCAGCTTCAACCCAAATTGATTGATGCCTAGTAGTAGTAGTAGTAGTAGTAGTAGTAGTATAGGGGTGTGAACTGTGAAATTGCATTGCAAACATCATTGAAACGAAACTAGTGATTGTTTCTGTTTAGGGTGGTTCATTGTTCATATATGCATATACAGTTAAGTTGGCTCACCCAACCCAAGGGCCAAGGCCGGGCCGGGCTGGGGTTGCCCTTGTTGGAGTTGGACCACATGACCATCACGTGAAAGAAGGGAACAAGCCAGCTGTTGTACACTCCTACTTCTCTTATTTTTCTTTATTTTTTACATATCTAAGGAGTAATTTTATCATTTATAGTATATTGTGTAACTCATCATTTTGGATGAGGGATATTTTAATTATGCGTCTCATCATTTTATATCGTCTCATCATTTCACTTTACTAATTTGAGAAAGAAATATTTTTAATATTTTAATTATATTATATAATTTTAATACCAATAACATTTTTTTTAACTATTATATTGTATTGAGGAGACTATATGTATACATTACGTATACCTATATTTTGTTGGCTAATGAGATTCATTTCAATTCCAGGGAGAGAGAGATTGAAGCAAGCGCTAATGCTTGTTGCGTAGCGGCAACCCATAAAAGGCACCTGCCCCACTTGGCTTGTGGCACGTATGTACGTACACGCTGTAGCTGTCTTGTCTGTCTCTATGTAGCCTCTCTAGTACTGAAAGATATGGTTGTCGCACACTAAGTATCAATTTTAGTTCAGCCAAGCCAACACCCCAAGTCAAAGCTCGTCTCGTCGGTACCCAATCCAGCTTATCCGAAGCCGAACAAACGTCGGTAATCTTTCATAGGACGCCCTCTCTCTAACATGTGCTCTCCTCCTTCCTTCCTTTTGGCTTTTATTACCAAACTGTTAATTATTAGGTTTTCTTAGTCTACGTACTTTTAACTTTCAAATAATTATCAAATGTAACTTTGATGAGAAACTCCATCATGGAGATGACGAAATGATATTCAAGACCACCGCTGGTCCCACGGATCTCTTCTAAAATGTAATTAAGTTCGATATCAAACTTATTTTATTTTTATTTTTTTTGCATATGTATATTTTCCGTATAATGCCCACCCAAGTCTCTCTTTCTCTCAGCCATTCAGGGCTCTTCTACGTCGCCAAACTGTGGTTTCAGAAGGAGACCCTGACCTTGAGTTGAGCCTGAGGGAATAGAACAAGAAGAATAGGGCTTACGGCCGGGACTTATCTGAAAATGGAATTAATGGGTTGCGGGCAGAACTGTATGTTTTAACCCAATGGAGTAGTTAAAATGCTTATTCCCGATGTTACGTATCACCAACCAAAACTAGTGTTAGCCTGTTAGGTACAAACTACTATATATCGTATAAAAACAAAAAAAATCCCCTCCCCCCCCCCCCCCCCCCCCCCCTCCCCAGTCCCCATCTTTCATCCCCCCTCTTTTACACAAAAAGCTGAAGCCTGAAGGAATATAGAAACAGAATGCGTTGCTTCTTTGGCAAGATCTGCCATAAAAAGACAAGATACAACAAACGTGGAAGTTGGAAGCGCCATTGTAACATTTCACCAAACGTAACGAAATAAAACGACTATGGACTCCAAAAGTAAATGCAATTACTCTATATATACCATGAGACCTATGTTGTTCTGATTAAGATCCGGCAACTTAATCTTTACTTCTCTTCTTATTCCTATTCTCTAACCATACATTTCCTTGATGACGGCTTCTGAGCAAAAAATACGAATCACCACTAGTCCCCATCTGCTACAGTCTACAATTAAAACCCATGTTGATGTCGCTCTTAAATCTTCGTCTTTCTAATCTCACAACCTCATTAGCCTTTCAAAATAACACACCGGGCAAGAGTAAAGAAGACAAAAATAACAAAGACACACGTATTTCCACCCCATTCGATGACTACCCACTCCACCTCCAGAATGCAATTAGGATGACGACTGTCAAAACCGTGCCAACTTACTCAATCCATTTATCAACTCGATGCCGCCTCTCAATGAGCCTTAATGCAGAATTTGATAAACCCTACGGTGTTAAGTACATCCAATGCCTTCCGTTGTGCTCTCTGCGGCAAAAATACAAGTTATATCAGTCAGGTGCATATGATAGGACTAAAATTTCGTGCTCTAGTTCCTGTTCTAACAACTTTAGTATCGCCAATAATGTATCCCAATTGTACATGTTTTGGCATCTATTTTACCAAAAACTAAGCCAACCACAAACAATCTGAATGAGACCTCTAACTCTTCATCATTTGTAACAAGAAAGAATGCAAGATGCGTAACCAAGTAGGTAAGCAGGATGGAGGCTCAAAGAAAAGACAATGCAAGGAAAAAGTAGTTAGCCATAGGAAACAAGAGGAATTAGCAGCAGTTGAAGAAAGAAAAAAGAAATGAGCAGTGAAGAGCAAAATATTTCAGTGTAGTCGGAATTAAAGAAAATTATAAAAAATAATAGAATAATTGAGGAAAGACAAAATAAATATAGAATATTTGTCAGGTAAGGCATTTCTGAAAAATTATCTTTAGGATAGTAATTTTTTCACTAAATGCAAATGGTTTAATGAAAATCCTAAGCCCAAGATACAATGTCTAACTATAAGAAATCAAAGTTCCACTCTTTGATCCCTTTTACCACCAAAAACTCAACTCAATAATTAGAGAAAATAGAGAGCAAATAAAGAGATAAATGATAGTAATTGAATGAAGAAGTATAAAAGGCTTTTTGTATCTCTTTGCACCCCAAGTGTCCTAAACTATTTATAGACAATGAAAGGGTGCTTATCAATAAACACAAAAACTAAATAACACAACCTATTGAAAGATCATGTTTTTTTGAGAATAGACTTATACTTTGGAAAGATCAACTCTTATATATAAAAGACATAACTTTAAAATTTGAAAGTATATGTCTTTTAAATTTAAATCAAATGACATATCTTTTCATTCAATAACTACCACTTTATTTAAATAAAAGAAATCGAAGAATAAATTATAATATATATAATAAAACTATCAATATTATTATTATTAAATAATATTAATATATATTTATATATAACACAAAGAACTCATCAGTAGTTGCAAGCAATGTGACAAAGATACAAGGGAAAAGGTTAAGTCTAAATTTTTAACTGCCCACTCCCGAATATCCCGCTAGCATAAGAATCCGAAAGGAGATCTCTACAAAATTGATATAGATA
Organism: Diospyros lotus; assembly: GCF_014633365.1. Taxonomy (NCBI): domain Eukaryota; kingdom Viridiplantae; phylum Streptophyta; class Magnoliopsida; order Ericales; family Ebenaceae; genus Diospyros; species Diospyros lotus. Next base: position 307,210 of record NC_068344.1, read on the forward strand.
TAATTTAAAATGCTTACAATTCCAATTTACTATATGAACAACATAAGCCCAAAATAATGACTACAATATCATTCATTTGACATTTCTCTTTGGCCTTAACGACCGACACATAACAAAATAAAAGGGCTACTAAAAATTTAAATACAAAATAAATCTCTTTCTACACGCCCTCAAAATAACTCCCTATGGACCTTTTTAGTTGGGATATGTTTATACACATATTACCCCAGGGCTCTAGCTCTACTGAACTCGCTCTCAATTACTTATTTTCTTTTACCTGAAATGATGCAAGGAAATAAGGTGAACCACAAGATTCAGCAAGCATAATATAAAGCAAGTGAGAGCATTTTGAATCAAGGCATGCATAATAGGAAATGAAATATAATAGAACTACTCATAACAACTACAATATTTCTCAGCATGCCTTATCACAGCATATAACATATATCCATGCCATGCCTTCCAATACCATACAATTCATGCACTCACTCCATTATTCACATATGACCCTTAGCCCACATATAACAAATGCTTGTACATACATAATCTCAATGCATTCATTAAATTGTGTACTGAGACCCATTAGTCTGGC